>NC_142366.1:5369242-5680670 GCF_059441175.1 Urocampus carinirostris
CTTTCTCTCTTCACGCTTTCTTTTCTCTTTTCTCTCCTTCTGTCTTTCTATTTTTCTTTGGATTTCTTTCTTCCGCTCCCTTTCTTTCCCCCTCTCTCACAACTTCTCTTTTTATCCCTTTTGTTTCTCACTCTCTCTCCCTCTCTCTCTCTTTCTTTGTCCCGCCCTCTCTCCTTTTCCCTCCCTATTTTTCTTATTTCTTTATCTCTCTTTTTCTTTCTCTTTAATCTTCTAGTCCGGCCCCCGACAGAATGTATGTTCTATCGTGTGGCCCCCGAGTTAAAAAGAGTTTGACACCCCTCTCCTACAATGTGGTGTTTCCTTCAGAAAACAGTACAGTTTCTAACTAGAGAAAGAAGAGAAGTGGCAGTACAATGGAATCTCTAGCTTGAGAAATAGACACCTTACAGGTCCTGAACTAGAAGCTTGGTTAAATAGTACCTGCAAAACACCAGTGTCAACAGCCACACCAGGAGTTTCCAACGTGGTACCAGGGTGAGAATAGCTTACCAGTGCTGGGTCATTATAAGTTTCAAGTAAAATGTTTTGGTGGTCTAATAGTAGTCAACTGAGTCTATTTAACTCAGCTTCCAAAAATCCACCTTTTAATAACATGGTAACAACATATTAATAACAATATGTTATTTTAGAAATTTGAATCAAACTGGGTACCTTTTGCACTAATTAGTAACAAAAAGTAGCCCTGCAGCTTGAAAGAGGTAGGTGACCCCTAATCTTCAGTAAAGAGTAGATGTTGAGAGACTGATTTCAAGAAAGAGTGGCAAAGAAAATGCTAAATATGAGACTGGCCAACAGAAGGAACAGAAGGACATTTATATGGGCAAAAGAACACAGATGATAGCCTTCTCATTTGATAAATAAAAGTATGAATTTTTCATGGAAAACACAAAATTCTCTGTATGGCCACAAACTTTAGAACAGTAGTGTATCTTCCTGAAGAACGTGAGCATTGTACTTGTCCATCCATCCATTATCTGCACCGCCTATCCTCAGTAGGATAGCGGGAATACTGTAGCCCATCCCAGCCATCTTCGGGCAGTGGGCAGGGGACACCCTGAATTGGTTGCCAGCCAATCGCAGGGCACACAAAGACAGACAACTCACTTGCTCATTCACACCCAGAGACAGTTTGGACCGGCGAATTAACCTGACCTGCATGTTTTTTTGGAATGTGGGTGGAAACCAGAGTGCCCGGAGGAAACTTACGCAAGCACGGGAAGAACATGCAAACTCCACACAGGAAGGTTCAATCTCATGACCTCAGAACTGTACCGCAGACGGGCTAACCACTCAGCTGCCGTGCTTCCTCATAATATCTATGTATATATACATGTTATTGGTATTTCCAATTATTTTAATACATATTGAAGACAGTCGGACTTCCTGAGCTCTGGCGTCATGTGAAGCACTAGCAAGCCAGTCACTCTATAAGGTTACATGCTAACTAGTCGAAAACGTTTTGAGTGTTTTAAGCCAAGTTTTGTAAACGTGATTATTTTTTGCATTTTCCGATTATCATTTGACTACAATTTTTTTCACAACTATTTTTGGGTTGATTTATTCAAATGCTCGCACGTGTGGCGTGCGATGACTTAATAGCGGCAGTGGAGACGCAGGGTTGGGGGAGGAATGCATAAAAAGTGGCGAGCAAATGAGACAGGCCACCGGGCCCCTGGGGGCCGTTAGGCACGCAACGAGGCGGCTAAACAAAAACGCTGCTGCCTAAAACCAGCAAAACTGCTAAAACTGTTGTGACACCATGAGTCCTGTAGCCTCACCTCCTGTGGTTTGATTGACAGTAGGAGTCGTTCTTTTGTAAAACCAAAAGGTCAATTCAGAAAAGGACATTTTAAGAGAAATAAAGTCAGGAACATGAATTCAAATTGCCTGGGGCTGCAACAAATGATTATTTTAATAGTTGACCAGTCACTGAGTATTGCAGGGGTCAGCAAACCAAAATGTTGAAATCCATATTGGACCAAAAAAACCAACAAAAAATCAATTTGGTTGGAACAGAGAAAATGTAAAAGTTTTATATAAACCTTATAATCTATATTGGCCATATTAGCCTACTATATAAATGAGTACGTTTATTGCATCGCACGTCCTCTGGAAAATGATGCACCAAGTGACTACTCTATTGTAGGATAATTCCTCAAGTTTAACGTCAGTACAATAGTAGTAAATTACAGCACGATTAAGTTATTTGATAAAATCAAAGCAATGCAATTCAAATATCAGAATTTTGATGTGATTTTCATTTTGAAAATTCGAAATAAAAAAAATGGAACTTGCGAAACGTGCCCCTTACATCAAAAAGAGTTCAATAAAACGTAGCAAGCATATAAAAATAAAACAGCAGCCTTTTGATAAGGTAAATGAAATCACATAATGCAATTTAAGTTTGAGTTCTGTGCAATTGTCAAACAAGTCAGTACTTGGGTAAAACAGAAGCAGCATCCTCTTCACTCTCTCTCTGTTTTGATACTAAAAGCGGACAGAAGAAAAAAAACTTAAATAATACCCCCAAGTGTTATAAAATATATACTGACAAAAAGAAGAAATCACTTAACAAAAATGTCTACTTTGTCACTACAAAGTGCTTATGAAAGCATTGTGCTCTTACCTGTTTAATGTGACTTCTGTGTTAAAATTAAAGTGCTGCTTTAAAAGGGCCCTTACAGGAAGAAACGGAGAGACGAAAACAAGCGAAGGAGCTCCCTCTCGTCTCATAGCTGTGTAGTAACACTTAATGTTGAAATATAATATTCTTTTTACACATTTTTACATTGGAAAACATTAGTTTGTGTCATGTTTGTCCTCCTGCAGAAACCATATGAAAAGAAAAATATAATTCCCGCGTCTCCATTTTTTTCAATTTGTAAACGTTTTTAGAAAAGTGCCAGGAAGCAGTGTGGCTATTGAGACGGCTGCTAAACTACTGAAACAATTACTTAAATAATCAGATAACTATTTTTTTTTTAATTTAGCATGAAGTTGATTTAATTTTTTTGGCAAACTGTCAGGACCTGGCACTCCACAGTCCCCCAGAGGGCGCCAATCGGGCGTGGAACTTGATGCACCTTAGCCCAATCCCCCACAGCTGTTCCTAACTATCACAAGACTTTATATTAAATGCTCGGAGGGCAGACTGCTTCGGGTCATTGCCATTGCCATGTTGCGGTTGCCAGATCCATGCCATTTTCATCCCGTCTTGTGTCATTATGTCAGTTTTGTTTTTTGTTGTTGGTTTGTTACTTTGTACCTGATTTTGTTGATAAATAGTACCATTGCCTTCATTCTGGCTTCCCTGCTTTTCAGTCCACCTTTGCAAATGTAACAGCAAAGGATAATAAACACAAAATGGGTACAATTGAAAATACATGTTTAATTAAACATATTTTAGATTCGTACAAAAACTAAAAAAACATATCCACAATCTAAAACCAATTAGGCACTGTGCTCAGTCAGTAGACATAAACACGTAAAAAAAAAACAGTCCCCTTTTAAGGGACTGGCAAATTAATCTATCTATAAGTCCCGATTGTGTGTGTTTTTATGTGACTAATAGCCTCCAAAAAAACTGAACAGATGATCATGAACATTTACACAGTACTTTAGGCCAATGTGAGTGTCTTTAGCTAGGTTTTGTCTGAAGGCTCATCCAATAAATACCAACAAAATCAATAAACATTTGCTTATGAGTGGTGTACTTTTGTAGGGTCTCTAATGCCCTATGGGTACCACCACTCTCGACCACTGATCACTCCAAGCAGCTTTGTGAAGTACATTCAGTGAAAAACACGTGTGTGCATCACAGATATATTTGTGGATCTGCAAAATACATGATTTACACAGGATTTCCTCTTTTAACGGTACTGGAAAAATTGGAAAACTGGCTTTGAAAGTCCTTGAAAAGTGCTTGAATCTGAAAAAAAGTGTATGAACCCTGTGAATGTTTACGTTGCCGTTTGAGACAGAGACATTATTGCGCTTTTGCAACTCAGGGATAATATGCATGTAGAGATGTCTCACTCTGTTGAAGAGCGCATTTGGCAACAATAGTCAACAATGAAATGCATTGCAACTTTTTTTATCATCGATTTTTCGTCGACAAGGTCATCTAACTGTTGCAGCCATACTAATTCCGGACGGTATTTGGATTGTTCAGGGCGTGGCCTGGTGGAGGATGACTGGCAAAAGCCAGACGAGCAACGTGACCAACAAGAATGACCCTCGCTCGCTCAACTCTCGCGTCTTCATCGGAAACCTCAACACGGCCATCGTCAACAAGACGGACATCGAGGTGATTTTCGCCAAGTACGGCAAGATTGTGGGCTGCTCCGTGCACAAAGGGTACGCCTTCGTGCAGTATGTGGGCGAGCGCAACGCCCGGGCTGCCGTTGTGGGCGAAAACACACGGGTCATTGCCGGACAGTCGCTCGGTGAGTATGTCTTCGTTTCTATAGCGCAGTGAAAAAGTATTTGCTCCCTTACAGAATTCGGTGTTTTTTGCATATTTATCACTCACAAAGGCTTCACATCACGAACCCAATTTTAATATCACTGAGACAACCCAAGGAATTACAAAATGCACGTTTGACTTCATTCCATTTATTAAGGCACATAAAAAAATCTAGGCATACCTGGCTATTTCTGTAGTAGTACAGTGTTACCTCTACTGAGAAATGTCTCTACATACAAAAGTTTCAGGTTATGAAGTACCTGTACGGGAAAATATTGCCAATAGTTATGAAGGCGTTTCAGGATACGAAGTCAAAAATAGAGTACAGTAAACTCTGCTATTAGCTACTCCCTGAGTTTCCTGAACGTAAACGAACTGACTATCGCTTCAACCCAGTGTGCATGCGTGCTCCAAACATGCTATTTGTGTCACCGTCACGGTTCAGAGTTCAAAGACGACAAGGAGGTTCCAGCAAGATTACGGGGAGGAGGGCGCAGGCGTCATTCAATCAGCCCAAATAAGATACATTTTGGCAAAGTTCCATGAAGTCTCAGAATTTGCGGAAAGGAATCACCTGGAAAAGGTGTTGATAAGTCGGGCCATCAAAAGCAGGCATCATTGGATCAGTTTTTCAATAAATACGAGGCAAAAGGGTAAATGAATATTTTTATTATTTCCTTTATTGTTTGTTTTTTTTACATGATATTAAATATTAATATTAAACATTATCATCCTGTAATGAAATGAAATAATCTGCATTTATATAGCGCTTTTCAAGTCAAGACTTCTTGAAGCGCTTTACAGTGTACATTTCCCAATAGCGGCCGTGCAGCCATGTAAGGCGCTAACCTGCTTACTGGGGGCATTAGGGGTTCAGTGTCTTACCCAAGGACACTTTGACATGTAAACGGGATTCGAACTGCAATCTCTTGATCCCAAGACGAGCGCTCTACCTCCTGAGCCACTGCCACTCAGTACTTTTGCGGGCCTTGGAACCGATGAACGATTTTACATTCAAAATGCGTATACGAAGTTTTTTTGGTTACTAAGCTACTCCCTAAACGAATTAAATTAGGCAATATTTCTGTAGTGGTATTTTTGTGTCACAGTATTATCGGAGTAGTATTTTAGTAGTATTTCCATAGTTTTTTTGTTTCGTTTTTTTTCAGAATGAAAGCCAAATCGTATTCGTATTAGATACCTGTTTCTAAGCACTTGATTTAATATTTAGTTTTGTAGTAGTTCTGTTGCATTTCTGTAATAGTATTTTTGTTATAGACACACAAGGGGACAATAGGGACAAAGGTGTCTGTACTTCTCTGCCCCTGGATTAGTGTCCTATTTCCTCCTTAAGTACAAATTTCTACAAAGTGAGCAGATTTTGAAATTTCTCCATGCCGACAACAGTGCCAGTGCAGAAACGACATTCGAGATAATACCGCTTTAATGAAACATTCCGGAAGAAGGAGTCAAGATTTTCATCGGGGGTCCCAGTCGACCATGGGCTCGTCCGTCTATGTCGAGCGCTAATAGGAGAAAAGTCAACCTGGGACCCGCAGGGCTCAACTGTTACAAAATTAATCAATTCAAACAAAAATACTCAGATGGGATGGTGGAATTAACACATTCGGTGCTTCGGACGAACATACAAGGTTAGTACGGGTGCTTGAAATCCTTAAAAATGTTTTAATTTAAATGTTGGGATTTCAAGGATTGAAAAGTGCTTGTAAATTGTGGTCATGTTTCTCAATGCTTAAAAATGACACTGCTCTCTGGTGGCTTTGCTTTGCCAATGCATTTCTTCTTCCCTTTTGAATGGGCTGGCATAAGTTTGTATGGCATTGTCTTATAAAGCGTTATCGCCCCCTATGGATCAAACCCAAGAGCAAAGTTGCATGCCACGCCTAAAAAGCACTCTATGAAATGTGTATTAGTGCCAGGATTATGTATCAATGATAAGCCTAGCAAATAATTTAGGTAGCGCTTCCTAGTGGTCAATTGTTACACGAAAACCTCCCTGCAACTGAAAATGCAAGTTACATATTACTTTTTCCCCAAAACCTGTTTGGGGAGAGATTTGTCTTAAAAACAAATATCAAACAACATTACAAAAATGACAAGAAAAACATTTTTTTTTTCTTTTTTGTTATTCAACCAGGGTGTCGGGGCACACTAGTGTGCCGTGAGACCTTGTCTAGTGTGCCACGAGAAAGTGACAAATTTTAGATTTAAAAAAAAAACGCATTCCATTGTTCAGTGTCTTTGATTTCTTTCAGTCATCAGCCAAGTAACTGTAACATCCATCCATATCAGTAGGTGGCAGCAGATTGCTATTTATTTCATTCATTTCATTTACTAATAATGTGCCCATGAGGAAGTAAAGGGAAATATATTTAATCACGTATTTGATTTGAAATGACAATTATGAGTTTAAACTTTAGTAGACACTCAAAGTAAGGAGAGAAGACATCAATGGATTTTGAACTTGCAAGAAGAACAAGGAAATGAAGCCTTAAAATAAATAAGTCCTACCTGCTCTAAAGGCCTTCCAATGAGCCCTTTCTTTTTATCAATTGTTTAAGTTTGCACAGAAAAACAACTATAATACGAATGTAAAAACCTTGCATGTGATTTTGCTGATTTAATTTATCTTATGATTTCCTTATTTTATAATTTATTTTCTTTAAAGATAGATAGTGGTAAAAAAAATCCTCTTGCTTATACTTTTTGTTAATTTTAAGTATTATTTTTGGTATTTTTTTATGTTTCTAAAAAACAAAAATTTTACAACAGCAAAACTATACATAAACAAAGCATAAAATATATATAAAAACACTGGTTTAGAATGTAACGTGAGATAAAGATATACCAATAACATCCAGTGGCATTTGATAAAGACAGATCAAAGAAAAATCCGAATCACTGTTATCAATATTGTGTTGCTGCAACAAATTTACAGTTGCACTTTAGTTGGGAAAATCTAAAACTATAAAATATAATAAATGGAAAACAATGAAGTAATCACCTTCAATATAAAGTATTCAGAATATTAGAAACTTTTACACATAACCGGGATATCGCACGTAAAACCGTGTTTCAAATCGATAGCTTAGTGTGTTGATAGATCTGGGGGAGAAGCAAACCCCTCTCTCAAATAGGGTGAATGAAGGATGACCTAAGAAATAACATTAAAATAAAAATGACTAAAAAAATAGATTTTCTTATCATGATTTTTTTTTTCCTTTATTTAATGTTTCCAATCCAAACAACTGATCATGACCTATCAATAACATCCAGTGTCAGTACTGATTTGGGTCACCTGTGCCCGCTCATTTTGTGCCATCCGCTGCGGCCAACCTAATTGGTTCCCTGTCCTTTTATAAGCCCAGTCCTGTCACTCTCCGGTTGTCAGTCCGTCAGCGAATATCTGTTGTTACAAGGTAAGCATTTTTTACCCTGACTCCCGCCTGTCCCCTTTTTGCACCCGTTTTAATACCTGTCCGTTCCTGATCTACCTGTTTGTCTCCGACAACGACCTGTTTTCAATCCCGACCACATCTGCTCTCCCGTCCCAGCTTATGACCCGTTTGTGACTCCGACCACGTCTGCTCTCCCGTCCCGGTTAGCGACCCTCTTTTGATCCCGACAACATTTTTGCTCTCCTGTCCCAGCTATCGACCAGTTTTTCCGTCCCTGACACCGCCATCTCCTGCTACAGAAGATCCACTTCCGTATTCGGATCACGATTGGATTGCGAGAGCGACTTGCTTCCCGCGTCCAGTGAGCACCGGATCCAGGGCGCTGCCCTTCCCCTTCTATTCAATAAACTTGTGAGAAACGTTACGCGATAGGGTCTACCCTTTTGGCTGGTCGTGACGTCTAGGGAAAATCGCTAATGTCAGAACAAAGAAAAACATGGTGGAGAGGGATTTTTAAAATGACCAAAAAAGGAGATTATCTTTAAATTTTTGCATATATGTCCCCGGTGATTGACGTTTTCTTCTCGGTGTGCAAATTGCGAGCGTTTAAAATCCAAACGAGGGCTTTTAGGAGCTTTTTTCTGCAGGGGGGTTTGCATAAGACGCTTTGATGTAGTTGCCCTGACAGCTCTAGAGCGAGTCATTCCTGACAGTCTCTTATTTTTTTTATTTTTTTTCAGCGCTCATCTTCAGCGCGAGAAAACGTTTGTAGCATTGCCTGACGTGACACGGCGGCGCTAGCATGTTTTTTGCCCGTGGAGGCAGCAGATGTGCCAGCCTCACTTGCAGAAGGACACTCAAAGTTTGGTTGCAGGCCTTTTTGGGGGTAGGGTCTTTGATATGTGCGAAATGGCAAAAGGATATTTGCTCATGTTTATTTCTCTGCAAAACTATACTTTTTTTGGATAATTTTTCGGCCGAAAGTATCGTTTTTGTGGGGTACAGATGATCTAATCTTTTTAAACCGAATAACCTTTTTTTTCTCAGGGTGTTAAATACAATGAACCACACAGATGAAATCTGGATTTGGACAAATAACAAATTTAGACAGAAATATGTCAATCTAATTCTGAAGACATCTGAATTAAAAAATAAAAAAACACCCAAAATTAGATCAAAATTTACACAGATCAAATTCTGAGGACAAGTTTATAAACAAAAAACACAATTTTGAAAAAATCTGGATGTGAAAAAATGCCCATATTTGGTCAATAATTACACCAATCAAATTCTGAACGTATCCAGATAAACGAGAAAAGCCTCAATTTGGTCAGATTTATACCAATCAAATTCCAAGGACATATTGATTTAAAAAAAACGCCCACACGACAACACCAATTAAATCCTAGAGACTTCCAGGTTTAACAACTAATAATAAACAACTAAAATTTGGTCAAATTGACACCAATCAAATTCTGAACACATCTGGATTTTATAATAGCCAAAACTGGATCAAAATGACACCAATCGAATTGTAAAGACATCTGGATTAAAAAAGATTTTTATTAAATGACCCAAGTATTTTCAAAACAACACTTATCTAATTCTGAAGACATCAAGATGAAAAAAAAAACTGAACGAATTTGTCAAATTTACACCAATCTAATTGTGATGACATCCGGCTTACAAAATATTTAAAAACATTCCAAATATTGGACCTCTGGATTCAATGAAGCCAGAAAATGGTGAAAATTACACCTATCCACTTTTTTCAATCAATTTGATTAAAACAATGTTTAGATTTTTTCTAAACAGAATTAAAGTGTTTTTTATCAAGAAAAAAAAAAAAAAAAAAAAAAAAAAAGACAAAATAACCCAATTTTTGGTTTGTTGTTGGAATTAATTTACCGTTTTTGCAGTGGTTCAAACATACCAGGAAGCAGAGTCAAATTAACATAAGTAGTAAATTGACACAAAATTGGGTTATATTTACTTGATATGTTTTTAGAGGGCCATCATTCTTGCGTTGCCTCCTTCTTGGCTCTATTCATTTACTCTAAGACTAAATGTGAAAATACTTCTCTAGACTCTATTAATTGCTCTCAGGGGCCCCTGGGGGGCCTCGGGCAGGTGCTCAGTTGGCTCCCCGTCTCAGGAGCTGAAGGTCCATCCCATTACAACAATAACGGACCACAGCATGTGATGGATCACCAATCAGGGCTTCTCCAAATGGCAGCGGGCGAACACAGGGCCACATAAATAATAAGCTGATTTAGATGCAAAATCTATCCTAAGCCGATTACAAAGGCGGCGGTGGCGCAATCAATCGCTTTTGCCAGCTAAGGCTAAGCATAACAAGCAGTTGTCGGGCACGAGGGGAACAGGTACGCCACAATAAATAAATAAACAAACCTCTAAAATATTGGGTCCATTTTTTTAAACCTCCTAAAATTGTGGGGTTTTTTTTCAAAAAAATAATCTCATGGAAAATTGGGGTTGGCTTGTTTTGCAACACAAATAAACTGGGTCATGCTTTAAATGTTTTGTTTGAAAGGAGCCTTTTGCAAAAGTATTGACCTTTTTACCTTGAAAATCAAAAATTTTTAGTCTTTTATAATCTTAGTCTTTTGTTCAGAACGGAGGTCTTCAACCGGTTTTCAAGTCAAGTCAAGTCATTTTTATTTGTATAGCCCTAAATCACGAAGAGTCTCAAAGGGCTTCACAGATTGTTACACTATATTACACAAACTATTTTCAACCGACAAGAGGAGTAGGTTATTCGTATGCAATGGAGTAGAAGTGAGTTTTAAGTTTAGATTTAAACATTTCCACTGAGGTTGCAGATCGAATCTCAGGGGGAAGAGCATTCCACAGCACCGGTGCCCGGATGGAGAACGCTCTCGAACCAGCTGAAGACTTCTTTGCTCTCGGGATCACCAGAAGACCAGCACTCTCAGATCGTAGGCTTCGGACCGGGACATAGGGGCAAATCAGATCTGAAAGATAAGAGGGAGCAAGTCCATGTATGATTTTGTACAATACTAAGAGAACTTTGAAGTCACATCTTTGGCTAACTGGGAGCCAATGCAGGTTAGCCAAAATCGGTGTTATGTGATCGTACTTTTTTGTCCTAGTTAAAAGCCTCGCTGCGGCATTTTGTACTAGCTGAAGAGACTTGATTCTGGACTTCGGGAGACCGGAGAGTAGTGCATTGCAGTAATCGAGACGGGAGGTAACAAATGCATGAATTATTGTTTCCGCATCAGACTGAGACAGTATTGAACGGATTTTAGCAATGTTGCGAAGATGGAAGAAGGCAGTTCTAGTAATTTGCTTTACATGCATCTCAAAGGATAGATCAGGGTCAAATATGACACCTAAATTTTTAACTGAGTCACTCTGTGTGATGTGACATTTGTCAATGTTCACAGCAGTTTTTGCGAATAAGTCCCGGCATTTAGAAGGACCAATGACTAACATTTCGGTCTTTTCAGAGTTAAGACGCAAGAAATTGAGTGACATCCACTCTTTTATCTCAGTGAGACAGGCCTCCAAATTTCCACAGTTTAGTGTGGAAGATTCCTCCAACGGAAGATATAGTTGAGTGTCGTCTGCGTAGCAGTGGAAGCTGATATTGTACTTGCGAATAATATCACCTAATGGAAGCATGTAAATGTTGAAAAGTAGGGGGCCGAGCACTGAACCCTGCGGAACACCGCAGGTAACATTAAAGGGCTCAGATGTCGTTTCACCATATTTAACACAGTGCGTCCTATCTGAGAGGTAAGATTTGAACCACGAGAGGACGGCTCCTGAGAGACCAATCCATTTTTCCAACCGTTCTAGTAGGATATTGTGGCGCACTGTGTCAAAAGCAGCACTAAGATCCAGTAGCAGCAAAAGTGATGAAGCGCCAGAATCCATTGACATTAGGAGATCATTTGTTACCTTGATCAGAGCTGTCTCAGTAGAGTGGTTAGCCCTGAATCCAGATTGCATGGATTCAAAAAGGTTATTTTCCGATATGAAAGCATTCAGCTGCTGTGCCACTACTCTTTCGAGTACTTTAGAGAGGAAAGGTAGGTTTGACACAGGTCTGTAATTACTTAATATTTCTGGATCAAGGTTGGGTCGTTTCAGTGTGGGTTTAATAACGGCGGACTTAAAAGCTGCTGGAACTACACCTGAGGAGAGTGATGTATTTATAATATTTAGAACTGAAGGCCCAAGGACGCTAAAAAGACTTTTAATAAGTGAACCTGGGAGAGGGTCGAACTGGCAAGTTGTCGGTTTGGCCGCATTCACCACTTGTTTGAGATCATCAAGTGACAGTTCACTAAAACCGGCCATTTTCCCAGGGCAGCCACCCTGTCGTGCATCTGTAAATTTCAGTCCTTTAATACGTGTGGTACTAACAATATCTTTTGCAATTTCTTCCTGTATGCATTGAATCTTCTTAGTGAAGAAGACCATTAAGTCCTGAACAGAGTGTGTCGAACTGTCTGCGATAGCCTGTTGCCTTGTAAGCGATGCTACAGTGTCAAAAAGGGCTTTGGGGTTGTTCTTTTGAGACGCAATCACCTTCGAAAGGTAGGCCGATTTTGCAGAGGCAAGGGCCGCTTTATACTTTAACAAGCTGTCACACCAGGTTTGATGGAAAACCTCAAGCTTGGTAGCGCGCCATTTTCTCTCCCATTTCCTGCATTCTTTTTTAAGGGCTCTAGTTTCATCAGTAAACCAAGGTGTGCGTCTTTTAGGACGTGATTTTAGTTTTATGGGCGCTATTGAATCCAGCACACTAGTCAGGGTGGTATTGAACTCATTCATGAGTGAGTCAATCGAGCCATTGTATTTAGGAAAGGACGCAACTGCTCCAGGAAGGAGTTCAAAGAGCTCAGAAACTGTGCCAGTGCTTATATTGCGTCCGCTAAATCCCTCAGCTATATTAAGTCTACATTTAGTTAGCACCTCAAATGTCACTAAATAATGATCAGAGATAACAGTAGTACACGGTAGAACCATAATGTTTGAGGTTAAAACTCCTCGAGTCAGAATCAAATCTAGCGTGTTCCCATTTTTATGGGTTGGCAAGTCAACCAGTTGGGTAAAACCAAATGCATCAATTAGAGAACTAAACGCAATAGTAAGTGAACTGTGTGGGGAGTTCATATGAATGTTAAAGTCTCCCATAATTATAATTTTGTCTGCATAGGTTACTAGTTCAGACAAAAGTTCAGCAAATTCGTCTAAGAAAGTTGTGTATGGCCCAGGTGCACGATAGATAGTTATTACATCAATTGACAATTGAGGGGACCGCATCACAAGAGCCTCAAACGTTTTGTAATTATTAGAGGTACGTGTATTAAATTTGAGCGATTTTTCAGAGATTAGCGCAACACCACCACCTCTTTTCAGCGTGCGTGCTATATGACTACTCTCGTAGTCTGGGGGAGAGGCATAATTTAGAGCTAAGTGCTCATCCGGGCGTAACCACGTTTCACAAAGACCCATACAGTTAAGTTTATAATCACGAATAATGGTATCAACAAGTAAAGCTTTTGGAGCAAGCGATCTAATATTTAACAGACCAAATTTCAGCTTTGCTGAATCATTTGACTTAGCTGAACTCTTTGTAGTCTTTGTCGAGATCTTCAAAAGCTCCCGGCGTTGTGGCCGCTCGTGAGCGCTGAGTTTAAAGCGTCGGTTGTCCGGCGAGGAATAAATGGTGGAATTAGTTACATCCTCGCGTCCATCCTCGCGTCCATCTTGCTGCTTGGACTTCACACGTTTCACACATCTACCTGCACGGCAACCACGCTTCTTTGTCCTTTCTTTACGGCGCCGTCGGCGACGTTTATTAAGAGGAATAGTTGTCCACAAGGATGCCGGGTCTCTTTGAAGTTCGCTCGGTATATCATTTTTTTCAGTTAGAAATGCATTTCTAAAAATAGCAACTTCTCTTATCACTATGTTGTTAAAGTGTTGTTATTAATATGTTATCACTAGATCGTAATTATTAAAAGTTGGGTTAAAATAAGCAAAGTCAATCACTAAAAGTGATTAGGTCAGTGATTCCTCATGCTAGTTATGTCATGATTACTGATTTGGAACACCTGTGCCCGCTCGTTTGGCGCGAGCCGCTGCGGGCTACCTGATCGGTTCCCTGTCCTTTTTTAAGCCCAGTCCTTTCACTCTCCGGTTGTCAGTCTGTCAGCGAACCTCTGTTTCTACAAGGCAAGCACTTTGACTCTGACTCCCGTCTGTCTCGCGTTTTGCACCCTTTTTCCACCCGTCTGTTCCTGACTTCCCCGTTTGTCTCAGGCTACAACCTGTTTTTGACCCCGGCTACGTTTTGCTCTCCCGTCCCGGCTTACGACCCGTTTTTGATCCCGATCAAGTTTTGGCTCTCCTGTCCCTGCTATCGACCTGTTATTTCCGTCTTCAACACCACGATCTCCCGCTCCGGAAGATCCACTTCCGCATTCGGAACACGTTGTGAGCGGCTTGCTTCCCGCGTCCAGCGAGCACCGGAACACAGGCGATGCCTTTCCTCTTTATCCCAATAAACTTGTGAGAAACGTTACGTGATTGGGTCTACCCTTTGCTCCGGACGTGACAAGTTAGAAATCACATTTCCAAGAAATTCACTATGACCTATCACTAGTGAGCTTCAGATATTTTCAGAACCAGTCCGCAGACTCCTCAGGTGGTCTGAGGGGACTCATCGTTAGAGACCCCCGGTTTAGATCAATTCCAAAAAATACAATTAAACCCAACAAAAAAAATGATGTTGTTCCCCTAAAACAAGCCAAAAATGGGTGTAATTTTGTTAAAACCCCAATTTTTGGTCTTTAAATATTTTGACATTTCTTTCTAAAACAAACGAATTGAAGCACATAAATAAACACAAAATTGGTCATTTTGTTTTTTATCACACCCGAAAAATTGCATTCTTCCTTTAAAACAAGCAAAATAGTTTGGTCATTTTGTCCAAAATCCAAAACGTTGGTCCTTGGTTGATGAAAGCATTTTTATGCCACATTTTCTTCCCAAAATTGTCCACATGGTGGCGACAAAATTACATCTGAAGTAAAATAAGGGATAAACTCCAAAATCTATAGATAGATAGATAGATAGATAGATACTTTGTTCATCCCCGAAGGGAAATTCACATTTCCAGCAGCATCCCTGAGCTGAGAACAATCGAGAACAATCGAAAATAACACGGGAGCTGCTGGAGTGGCTGCCATTCGTGACGGCGCCGGAAGAAAAGATTCAATTTGAATCATTTACAAACAAACAATTGAATCATGTACAAACAAACAAACAAAATATTCATGTTTCAATAAGTGGAGTGTTAATAAAATATTTCTGATACTGATATAACCAGATAAAACTAATTTTAAGTTACCTGTCCAAATGAATGTTGTGCCATCTCACCTTTCCCACTCTCTCTCCTGCAGTTGACTTGCTGCTGCTCGCTCCTGAAACTAATACTTACCTCTTTGTGTATTGCCTGCATATGGCGACACCCTCTTTCAGCTTGTCTGTCAGAACCTTGATCTCCTCCTAAAATGCTTAATTACTCGTATGCAATAGTATAACTGTTTCGATAATCGTTCGTTTAAGAACACATAGATTCCCTGTCACAGAACACTATAAGACTCAATATTATAATGATAGTGCAATATAGTAGTAAGATTATTGTTTAAAAATATCATTTGACAGTACGGAAGTTATTCGTAAAAAAAATCAGGTATTTAAAGTATAGTTCTTTTATTTGTAAAACAAATAACAACCTGTATATAGGGTTTGTTCTTTCGTTTCAATGTATAAAAGAGTATCTGAAGGAGCTGTACAGAATTTTGATTTTTTTTATATTCACTGCTGCCATCTCCTGGCTTGTTTCATCATTACAGCCTCAGTTAGCTAATTTGTGATGCGTGTGCACATACGTGCATTTATTACACGCTTGAATAAACTCTTTTTTTTAATTTTTTCATCTTTATGCGGGTTTGAATTTGCATTTGGACTCTTCTCGAAGTAGGCATTTTCACATTTTTATGCTAAACTAAACTGAAACAAACTAACAACAACAACAAAACCCAGGGGATGAGCATGACGTCCTTCTGTAGCACTCCACCCACTGTCATCCCTCCTTCCTAAAGTGTCCCGCCACAAACAGTTTGCTAAAAGTAAGATAAAAGCAGAAGAGCGCAATCAAAGTAACACATAAGGGGCCCTTTAAACTCATTTTGGCACTGTTAACATGTATATATGGGTGCTGTCTGGAATTTGATCATTTGCTATTCGTTGAGGCCATCTTCTGGATTAAGTCGTCATTGCAGCCGTTGTCAAGGTCCCTGTGTGGCGTGTGCAAGTATGCGCATTTCTTAGATGCGCTCGCATAAACTCTTTTTTTAATCATCTTTTTGTGGAGGGACGGAGGAGGGACCCACTCGCGTAACGTTTCTCACAGTTTTATTGGGAAGGAGGGAAAGGGTTCCACACACGATCCAGAGATCGCTGGTCGCGGGGAACATGTTGCTCGGTTGCGGAAGTGGTATTTCCGTGGCGAGCGATGGCGGTGTCGGGAATGGGAAAAACGGGTCAGGAGCCGGGATAGAGAGCAAGAACGTGGTCGGGATCAGAAACAAGTCGAAAGCCAGATGAGGAGAGTAGACGTGGTCGAGATAAAAAACTGATCTTTATTCGGGACGGAAGAACAGATGTGGTCGAGATCAAAACAGGTTGTAATTCGGGACGGGAGGGCAGACGTGGTGGAGATCAAACAGATCGTAGTGAGAGAAGAACAGGAGCAAAAACACAGGACAGGCAAAAAAGGGCTTGCCGTGTAAAAACGGAGATTCGCAGACGGACCGACAAAAGGGGACTTACAGGACAGAGTTTAAATACTGACAGGGAGCCAATCATTCAAAAAGCTCTAGCTGGCGCCACACGGGCGGGGCTAATTGGGCGCCATGGCAACCGTGACCCACGGGCGAGGCCAATTGGGCGCCATGACAACCGTGAAATTGTTGAGGCCCGTTTCTTCTTTCATTTGTTGATAAATAATGGCTTAAAAACAAGGTGGAAGCAGAGTTGTTTTGTAAAAATGTAAAAAAAATACTGCAAACAAAAAGTTGCAGCTGTATTTCCATCAGCGGAGTGGGCGCGTGCAAGAGAGAAGGAAGTGTGCTGTGTGTGCAAAGCTCTGCCCACCTGTTCTGCCCACCCGAACAAATTTCTCTGTGTGCTTGGTTGGTGCTTTGGGGTGTTTGTTCTGTAGGTTTTCATAAATTGTCTCAACAGTGAACATACATTGTTTAATGAGCTTCCATATAAAAGATTCCTCAGAGACGTACAGCCAAAACAGTGTCTGTAAACTGTACTTAAAACCGTGACCTTTATATACTGGTTTGGTTGGTTGGTTGGTTGGTTGGTTGGTTGGTTGGTTGGTTGGTTGGTTGGTTGGTTGGTTGGTTGGTTGGTTGGTTGGTTGGTTGGTTTTGATCCCTTAATCACTAGGACCATAAGGGAACCATTTCCTGTGATGTGTGTTGGGCAAGTACCAATTTCATTACCAGCGTTACATTGCCTTTGCACGTACCAAACTTTAGAGATAGAGCCACATCTGGTTCGCAAGCCATAGGTTCCCGACGCCTGGATTACTGTGAAGCCTTTTTTATATGACCTTTAGGCGGCACACCCCCCAGGGGGACGGCGAAGGTGCCCTTTCGACTTGATCATAATTGATCCAGTCACCAGCGCCATAAAGACACGAGTCACGAGCGTTTGCCTCACAGAAGTGGTAAAAAAAAAATCCGGCAAAAAAATACACAAGAATTCACTTGTCTTTCGGAATCGTTCTTGCCACCGGTGCTGTTCCGGTATGCGGCGATAAGGGCTTGCAACCCTACCAAACCCCTCCGAGTATTTGCAGTCACACGGCTGACTCGCTCGCTTAGTGTGCAAATTCCAAATGCGTGTGACGCCGCACTGGAGTGAAAATGATCCAAAAACGGCTGCCGGCGCCGCTTCTTCGTCTGGGACTGGGCTGTCCAGAAAAGGTCGTCTCGTTATGACACCCCGGGCTGGGTTTTTTCTTTTCGATCCCTGCTCACTTGGGGGGTTCTGGACCCTTCCCCGTCCCAACGATTTGGCCCTTAGGGGCCTCACACTTGACCTGTTTTGCAGCCTGTTTTGGGCCAATCATTTGATTAGGACGCTGCATTGGCTGCTTGTTCAAACGAAGCTCTCACGTTCGCTCGAGGAGGAAAAAAACGAGGAAATGAGTTCTTTTCGACCTCAAATAAGCTAAACAAAGAAGAAGGTGATCTTGTTTGGGGGAGATCTATCATCAAAAGTCATTTGCAGTCGACCAAAACTGACTTTTCAAGTCTTAAGCAATCATTGACAATGTGTCAACTTAGATTTACAAGTACCGAATTTTATAAGGAGCACCTTCAAAAATATTTCTTTGTGAAAATGTTTCTATATGTAAGATGCACTGGATTATAAGGCGCATTCAATTTAAACTACAGTAAGAGTGAGGTTTGCATTAAAAAAAAAGATTTTTAAACAAAGCATCTTAGGACGTAAATATGAAGGCATGTGGTTTCCATACCTGTTTTTGCAGTACAAAGTACGTTTATTATGCATTTTAGGACAAATTTGTCAAGTATGGGTACCATCCGGTATACACCGACTATCACGAATCGGCAAATCAATCAAGTCAAACGAGTTCGCCGCGGTAGCCTTTATTTCGGTATCGTTTTTTTCATTGCAAACGAAGCGAGCGTTTGATGCTACTTTAGGCATGCGTCTGCCGCTCTAGTGCCTATTTTCGACTGCCCTGGAAAATCCTCCTCCCCTCGCGTGAACGCGCATTCTGCTGCGCTTCAGGCAATTTATGATTTTGTAGTTTGGTTTACAAAATAGAAATGCCAACTATTTTTTTCCTCCAAAAGTATCTTTATTTACAAATCTAAATTTGAAGTGTTATTAATGGATATTTTAGTTACGCTGATAACAATTGTTCTTAATTTTTTTAATTAAGAATATGTACAGAATGATATAACTAAACACATGTACAATATAACTGTCATGAAACGGACCGGGAAGCAGGAATTTGGAACTCATTTGCGTAGACGACCTGTCTCTTTAATTGAGAAAGAAAAGTTGTCCAACAGACAAACGGACCAAAAACAAAACAAAGCAGGCTCAAAGGCAGGCAAAATTACAATCTAGGCATTACTTAGATCAAACAGGCATGAACAGGTTTTCAACAAGATTAAACAATGATCTGGCAACGGGCAGTTCTAAAAGGAACATTTAAGTACCCATAGGAGTAATCGGGAGAATGCAGGTCAGCCGGTGACAAGGGCCGGGGCCAGCTGGGCGCCATGACAACCGTGCAGGACATGACAATAACATGTTAAACTACATAAATAAACACGTTTGAAAAAGAAATATGGTGTAAGATTTTTTGTATTTTGTAAGGGACAATACGACAGTTTGTAAGAGCATGGAGCCGTGTAGGTTGACAGGTATGGGTTTCACAACTAAAATGAAAAAAATCCTTCATAAATAGTTACTATGTGTAGAACAGAGGTCGACCAATAATCGCCATTTTTTTTATTTGACGGGCCGGTTTATTTAGGCTCAGATGCAGCCGAGCCTTTCTCTCCCTTTCCTCCCTCCCACTGTCTCCTTGGCGCTATCCACTCTGCACCTTCTAAGCGACCAGGGAGTGAGCCACTGAAGCAAACAGAATGAATTTAGAGGGGAGTAAAAGGCGGCATCTCTGCTAGCTCCTTAGTCCGGACATGCCTGTGAAGTAAGATTGCTGATAATATTGAGATTTTTAAAAATCCATGGTAGAAAACCATGTGTGTGATTAAGAGATAAAAAGTGTAGTTGACTTGTTTTAGGAAGACACGTTCAGGGAGACTGATATACTAGCTATTATCATAACATCAATTGGTCAATCAAGCATGTGTGTTTGTGATTGAGAGAGTGCACGCTAATGTGGAAAGCTGAGTGATTAGATGTTACCATAACATTCGTTTTTCATTCTGGCTCTAAAACAGGAGTGTCCCAACTTTTAAATTTGCCACCTTTGTTAAAATGTTGATGCACTTTTTGTTTTAACTTCACTTAAGTCATGTTAGTCGCATTGACATTTTTATTTAATCAGGGAGCCATTCAAGTTCTTATGTACTGCTAAGCCTAATTTTATTTCCTTAGATTTTGGTTTAAGTAAAAAATTAGTCATATTAGTTTAATTGAAATTGCAATTTGTTCACTGTAAAATGTTTCAAAGAGTTTTTATGGTTTTATTTGAATTTAATCAGAAGGTGTGGGCCGAGAAGCAAGGAGAGAGGAGGGAAGGAGTAGAAATGAGGGAGAGGCTCTGCTGCATCTGAGCCTGAATAATCAGCCCGTCAAAGAAATAAAAATGACGATACCGATATTTCTTAAATTCCCAAATATCTGTGCCGATATTCACCCCGCCCAGTAATCGGCTGATCTCTAGTTAGCCTGGAGACAGATGGGTGCCACCAGGCTGTACTTTCCCAAAACACCCCACAGGAAACTGTGCCTCTTTTACCCTAGTTGAAGAGGGAGACCCAACCCAACCAACCTGTAATGTATAATGTAAAATTTGCCTGTTAATGGGACCTTGTTTGCAAAATCATCTGTGAAGTGAATTTAAATGAACCCTGCAGCATAACAACAAAATGCTGCTTTAACATTTTCGCATTTACTGATTGACCCCCAGTCTGCAGACCTCAAATTTTCTACTGGGATTTTTTTTTCCTCTTATTAGCATTTGTGTAACATATTCAAGACATGAAGCGTTTATTGATTGAGGAAGCTGCAGCAGAACTTTTGTCCTGATGAGCAAGAGTGTCTTTTGTTCTGTTCTGAATCATTATTTTTAGATGCTTTTTAATGGAGGGAGTCCAGTTATATGAAGCTTGACACTTTGCAACAATAATAGGTTATTTGCAAACAAAACGGCCTTATAAACCGGCTCTTCGAAGCTTTCCATGGATATATTGGCTCCTTCGAATCTCTATTTTGCTCACTCTCTTTCATTTTTGCTTTCTCTCTCTTTTTCTTTTGTGTTTATAATTTCCTCTTTCCTTCTTTCTTTTTTCATTTTCATTGTTTCTCTCTCTTTCTTTTTCTGTCTCGTTTTATTTTTGTCTTTCTCTTTTTCTCTCTTTCTCCCTCTCTCATTATATTCTCTCTCTCTCTCTCTCTCTCTCTCTCTCTCTCTATCTCTCTCTCTTTTTATTTGTCTTTCGCGCTCTCTTTGTCTCTCCCACACTGTCTCTTTCTCCGTCTCTCCTTTTTTTGTGCATGTCTGTTTCTGTTTTTCTCTTTCTTTCTCTTTTTTTCTTGCTCTATTTCAATCTCTCCCTGGCTTTCTCTTTTTCTCTTTCTCTTTTTGTCTCCCTTCCTCCCTCCCTCCCACTTTTTCTTTTTCTCTTTGTCTCACGCTTTCTCTCTTCCTCTCTCTTTCTCTGTCTCTCCCCCTGTCCTTTTTTCTCCCTCTTTTTCACTCTATCTCAATACATTTGTTTCTCTTTCTCTCCCTCCCTTTCTTTCTCTCTCTCAATTGCTTTCTTTGTCTTTCTCTCCCTCTTTCTCAATCCATCACCCTTTTATTATATCTCCTTGTCTGTCTCTTTCTCATTTTCTCTCTCTTTTGTTTTCTCTCTATATATATCTTTTCCCCGTTGCTCCATGTCTTTTTTTCTCTTTCTCTTTCTCTCTTTTCTCTGTGTTTTTCTCCTTTATCTCTCTGTCTCTCTCTGTTTCTTTTTCTCTTTCTCTCTCTTTTCCTCTATTTATCTGTGTCCCTCCGTCTCTATCTGCCTAAAAAATGTACAAGTTTAAATCAGGTAAAAGTGGTATTCTGTAGCGCAGCGGTTAGCACATCTGTTCATCACGCAATAGGTCCCTGATTCAAGACTGGGTGGAAACATGTTGGCCTGAAGAGGGATGGGTGCTACTAAGTTGCACTTGCCCAAGACACACCACAGGAAATGATGCCCCTATTACCCTAATGGTTAAGGGATCCAACTAGTATATTGTATATTGAAAGCATAAAGGCTATAATAATGTAGTAACATCATTTATTTTCAAAGTTAAATAATTTGGTGCATGCTGTTTTTATATCATTGTATTATTTTTGGTAGAACAGTATATCATAAAAATAGAAAAATTACAAAAACTATTCGGAAACTGAAAGAGCCACTCATTTCGGTGAGTCGAGCCCAAATAGCCATTACTCTTGAAATGGCCGACATTCTTATCACTGGCGTAGTCGTCAATCGGCATATTTGCTTCGTCTCAGAGTGGAATTATGCGAATCAGATTTGATTGAATGAGATTTGGATGGTGCAATCGGCTTCCTTGTTTGGGAGTCCTTCAAGTCTGCATTCAGACCCGAAATGACGTCTGAACACGGTGTCTCTTTCGCTCGTGTGGATGCATCACATCACATTATATTATACTATTCTGGGGACAAATTGGACTGAGACGCTCCAGTTTGCCTCTTTGTGGTTGTTGGGTGACCTCTAGTGGATATTATTTGTTATTACAAGGTATTTGACACGTTTTGGGGCCACATCAAGTTCAAAAATTTGCCAAGAGGCCTATCCTGGAGACCTATCTATTTGATCTCATTCATATAAATATACATCAACTATCTACATGTTATATTTCTTTGTATTTGTTTTTAAATGCATCAGTTTCATCAAATTGGTTTTAGAACGCCCACAAGAAAGACAATTATATAAGTCCCTGTTTTAAGCACTAAATTCGGTATTCAGTTTTGTAATATTACTGTAGTTCTATTTCTTTTGTATGTTTGTAGTGTTTCTACAGTCCGATTTATGATGTATTTCTGTAATAATCTTTAGTATTGCTGTAGTTGTATTGTTTTTGTATACTGTATTTGTAGTATTCCTGCAGTAACATTTTGTAGTATTGCCATATTAATATTTTTGTAGTATTTCTGTAGTAATTTTGTAGTATTTCAAGACTAACATTTTTGTAGCATAACTGTAGTATTTTTGTAGTAGTGTGTGTGCAAGTGCGTGGATACCATAACCACTAGAGTCGTAGGAGAACCATTTTCTACTGTAATTTTTTTGTTTTAGTATATTTGCAGTATTTTTCCAGTGGTATTTTTGTAGTATTTCCATGTTAGTATTTTTTGTAGTACTGTATAGCTATAGTATTTTTGAAGTGTTTCCATTGTAGAATTTTTTAAGCATATCGGTAGTATTTTTTGTGGTATTACTGTAGTTGTGTTTACCGTATGTATTATTTTTGCCGTAATATTTCTGTATTAATATTTTTTGTTTGTTTCTGTCGTAATATTTCTGTAGAGGTGCTTTCGTATTATAGTATTATAGCAGTATTTTTGTATTTGTCCTATTGTATTACATATGTCTCTTTTCAGAATCAAAGCAAAATAAAAACACATAAGTTGAGTTTTAGTTCTGTTGTAATTTTGTAGTATTTCCGTTGTATTTTTTGTTCTAGACACACAAAAAGACACATTCGGCACCCTAAAACAGCTTTGTTAGTAGTAATTTATTTACTTTTTATATTTTTTGAGTTACTTTTATTTCGAATTTATAATGTATCCTATTCAGCAGTGTTCTTCAACCTTTTTTGAGCCCGGGCATGTTTTTTACATTGGGAAAATTTTGCAGCACACCACTAACGTTATAAAATGACACTGATCGGTATGTTTGATTACAATACAATTTTTCAATTTATTTATACTTAGTCAGAGTCTTAGCTAGACACTCGACAATAACTTAATATTTACAAAAAATGATTCATAAATGTGTTATCAAATTTTAAATTTTAAAAAGTGACATTGGATAATTTCTCACGGCACACCTGACGATCTCTCACGGCACACTAGTGTGTCGCGGCACAGTGGTTGAAAATCACTGCTATACAGTACAGTTCAGGACAGTACTGTACAGTACAGTATATTGTTTTGCAGTGCGTTGCTTTACATAAGCACGTACAGCAGATGGGGCTGTTGTTCTTTCACACACACAAATCGAAACAAACTTTTATTCTTACTCTCGTTCGAAACTTTTGTTATTGCTTTTAAGGTTTACAAGCCTATTAAATGGGGGGGGGGGGCTGGAGCCCATCCCAGCCATCTCCGGGCAGTGGGCAGGGGACACCCTGAACTGGTTGCCAGCCAATTGCAGGGCACACGGGGACAGACAACTCATTCGCTCATTCACACCTAGGGACAATTTGGACCGGCCAATTCACCTGAAATGCATGTTTTTGGAACGTGGGGGGCACCGGAGTGCCCGGAGGAAACCCACGCAAGCACGGGGAGAACATACAAACTCCGCACAGGAAGTCTGGAGCTGGATTTGAACCCACAACAGGTTCCCATGACATGAACTGTGCCGCACAAGTGCTAACTACTATATATATATATATATATATATATATATATATATATATATATATATATATATATATATATATATATATATATATATATATATATATATATATATATATATATATATATATATATATATATATATATATATACAGGTACGTGCATATAGATAGATAGATAGATAGATAGATAGATAGATAGATAGATAGATAGATAGATAGATAGATAGATAGATAGATAGATAGATAGATAGATAGATAGATAGATAGATAGATAGATAGATAGATATGCTTTTTTATTTTTATTTTTATATGTTTTCCTTTCAATACAAAAAAAAAGACATTGAATGCATCATGAATGAAATACTTTTTAGAACCGCCCATCGATGCTAGTTTAGTTACTAAGCCTTAGTACAAGAGTGTTCAGTCACTAAACAATATTATAACTTTTACTATATATTTTGAGGTCTGTTGTATTTTGAGGATGAGTTCTGATTTGCTAAAAAAATATTTTTTTTTCCCTGGGACTGTACCAGGACCCCCCTTTGGCGCTCTCCTCTTGGTATGCTCCAAAAATAAGCGGCAGCAGATTTTTAAGCCAAGAGAGTAGACTCTGATTTCGGGAAGACTTTCCGTGTTTTTCCTACTTTTCCAGCGAGCGAAAACGTTTTTCCCACTTTTAACTGGACCCAAGTAAAGCGGAACTTGTCTAAAATTACAATGGACAAAGAAGAGCGTCGCAACCATCGCTGTAAGATTTATTTTCTCCCCATTCTATTAAATTAGATTTGCGCATGCGCGTCCGTAAATGTACATTACTCATAGAAACAAACAGACATGGGACCAAGTCACACATGTGCAAGTCTCAAGTAAGTCTCAAGTCTTCACCTTCAAGTCCCAAGTAAGTCCCAAGTATTTTTTTCTTGGGCAAGTCAAGTCACAAGTCAAGTCCCGAGTCTTAGATTGCCAAGTCCAAGTCAAGTCACAAGTCATAAAAACAGCGACTCGAGTCGACTCGAGTCCAAGTCACTAAGTCTCAAGTCCCCATGTCTGGAAACAAATAATAATAAAATAATAAATGAGTCACTGGTTGGAAGGCGAAATAATTCTGACGTGATTTTTCTCCATATAAACCAGCCAGAATGTTATCAAATACAGAACCTTTCATGACGCAGAACTAAAATGCAGTACCATTTTCTGCCACTACATCTTGGGCAGTAATGAGTTTACCTGGAGGAGATGTCATTGTCATAAGACAATTAGAAACAGGGAAAGTTAAGTCAGGTCTCATTTATTTGTATAGCCCTTAGTGATAAGACGTCTCAAAAGACTGCACGGATTACAATTACACCATTCCCTAATCTTGAATCAACATGCTGGCAAGGAAAAGCTCAGGGGGAACTGAGTTAATTTTTCAATTAAGTAATAGTAACTGTAACTGATTACTTTTTTCAGTAACACACCCAAGACTGGTTGATTGAGTGGATAACTGCCATCCTTCCATTTTTCTGGACCGCTTTATACTCACTAGGGTCAGGGGGAGGGGGGATAGCATGGGGGTTATAGCCCATCCCAGCCCGCAGTCGTAGGGCACACAGAGACATGCAACCAATCGCATGGTCATTCATACCTGACTGATGATTTTCTTTGGAATTTGAGAGGAAATCAGAGTGCCCGGAGAAAACCCAAGCAGGCACAAGGAGGCCGGTAGCTGTAGTCATGGATCACCGCACTGCGGGGCTAACGTGCTAACAACACAGCTACTGTGCCTGAGTGGCTAACTTATTTCTGTTTTGTATTTCACGTAAATAGGAAGTTAATACATTCGATAGTTTTTTTTTTTTCTGATTAGAAGTTTACCATTCATGGATCCCTTAACCGCCAAGGTTGTTTGGGCACCACTTCCTTGTGTGGCACCCATACCTATCCCGGCTAAAAAGATATTTGGGTAGTGGTTTTCTCCCCACATAAAAAAAGATAGTAATGGTTTCCATGGGTACCAGTAAGAGGAAAAGCCTCCTGATCTGACTTAAATAAACAGGGTTCCTAAAGATAATTGAAAAGTCTTAAAAGGCATTGAATTCATTTTTCTGAAAATAAGGCCTCATTTGACATTCAAATATATTAGATCCAATTTACAACTGGCCAACTCACAATTTAAAAAAAAAGTTGTAAACACAAAGATTTAATTATGTTTATCTATTGTCCACATCTTGGAAGTAAAGCATGTGTTTTTATGATGTTACGCTCAAATTTGGTCATGAATATAGCAGTCTTGCACTGGACCAAAATGTAATTTTTCATGCATCATAATAAAATGCACCTTGAATGCAGCAGAAAAGTTCTTTGAGCTTAGTGGTTATCTGCCAGTTTTGGCTGAGGATCCATGAAGTACTGTAAACATCCTTTTTATTTATTGTTTTAAATGTCTTAAAGTTTTCAAACGGACCAAAAATGGATTTAAATAAATAAATAAATACACATTTGTTTAAAAATGCTTCTAATTCATGTAGTGTTTTGTGAACTTCATTTCAATTGTGCCTTTTTTGTCACTTTGGTTTTAAATTTGATTTCAAAGGGCGTTAAAAAAGTCCTAATAAGTCTTGAATTTCACTTTTATCGACTTAAGGTGTAGGAATCTTGGATACAGCACCTTCATTAACTGGTCCCTGTTGTTGTCGGCGTGAAACGTTCTCATGCTCTTCAAACACTTTGATGATGATGGCGGCGCGCCTGGACCACCTTTGATATAAGAAATACAAAGGGTTGCGGGATCTCCGTCGTTGGCCAACCCACTTGCAAAGCGGCGGGGATGGGGCTGTCGCTCTGGCCATGGTGCTAAAATATTTCTTCAACGATCTTGCCTTTCAACCGACGCCTGAGACTCAACACGCCTGAACGGCGACATCTTGTGGAGATTTCTACATAGACTTCAGCTAAGTTAAAAGATTCAACAAAGCTTAAATTTGGTCTTTTAAATATCAGATCACTTGCTTCTTTTAAGCTCTACTTGTTGATGATCTTATTCGTGATCACAAACTTAACCTCATTGGTCTGTGTGAAACTTGGTTGAAACCGGAAGAGTTTCTACCGTTAAATGTGGCTTCTCCTAATGCCCCCGATAAGCAGGTAGGCGCCTTGCATGGCTGACGCTGCTATTGGTTAGTTAGTGTGTGTGTGAATGGGTAGGTGTGAAGCACATTGTGACGCGCTTTGGGTGGTATTCATTGACTTAAAAAGCGCTATAAAAATGCAGACCATTCTCCTCAAGACTAAGTGAGCTGTCATGTAGCTCGCTCTGTGAATTTCTGAAAAAAAATACTCAAACATACTCCCCGTACCTCTAATAATTATAAGGCATTTGAGGCTCTTGTCATGCAGTCCTCTTTAATGTCAATTTTTGTAGTAACTATTTATCGCACACCAGGCTCATACTCATTTTTCTTAGATGAATTCTCTGAACTATTGTCTGACCTAGTAACCTATGCAGACAAAATAATAATTATGGGGGACTTTAACATTCATATGAACTCCCCACTCAGTTCACTTACTGTTGCGTTTCGGTCTCTAATTGATACATTTGGTTCTAATCAACTGATTGATTTGCCGACTCATAAAGATGGAAACACACTAGACTTGGTTCTGACTCGTGGCATTTTAACCTCAATTGTGATGGTGTTACCCTGTACTACTGTTATTTCTGATCATTATTTAGTTACATTTGAGGTGCTGGCTAAATGTTGTATGAAAGAGACTAAAGGATTTAGCAGCCGCAACATCTGCACTGGCATAGTTTCTGAGCTCTCTGATCTTCTTTCAGCAGTCGTTGTGTCGTTTCCTTTATATGAAGACTCTATTGACTCACTCATGAATGAGTTTAATGCTACGCTGGCTAGTGTCCTGGATTCCGTGACACCCCAACGGCTTAAATCACGACCTAAAAGACGCACGCCTTGGTTTACTGATGAAACTAGATCGCTTAAACAAGACTGCAGGAAATCTGAAAGAAAATGGCACACTACCAAGTTTGAGGTTATTTTGTCAAACCTAGTGTGACAACTTGTTAAAGTATAAAGCAGCCCTTGCCTCTGCCAAATCAGCCTATTTTTCGAAGGTGATAAAAGAATAACCCCAAAATCATTTTCGACACTCTAGCGTCGCTAACGAGGCTACAGATTATTCCAGATAGTTCTACCCATTCAGCCCATGACTTTATGGCCTTCTTTAATAAGAAAATTCAAGACATACGAGAAGAGATTTCTAAAGACAATGTAACTACGTCACATATCAACGGTCTGAAAATTATAGATGCTCGACATGGTGGCTGTCCAGGAATTTTTTCCCAATTTAGTGATCTGTTACTTGATAATCTTTAACAGGTGGTGGATACCGCCAAACCGACAACTTGCCTGTTTGATCCGTTTCCGGATACACTAATTAAAGGACCTTTTGGGGATTCAGTGTCTTGCCCAAGGGCACTTCAACATATAACTGATCCCAAGATGAGCGCTCTACCTCCTGAGCTAATGCTTTGTTTCCACAGATTCTCAATTGGATTGAGGTCTGGACTTTGACTTGGCCATTCTAACACCTTGATATGTTTTTTGGTGAACCATTCCTTTGTAGCTTTTGCTTTATGATTTGGATCATTGTCTTATTGGAAGACAAGTCTCAGTCTCAGGTCTTTTGCGGACGCCATTAGGTTTTCTTCCAGAAATGGTCCCATATTTGGCCCCATCCAAACAATCTTCCCTGTCCCGGCTGAAGAAAAGCAGGCCCAAACCATGATGCTGCCACCACCATGTTTGAGTGTGGGGATAGTGTGTTGAGGGTCATGAGCTGTGCTGCTTTTACGCCAAACATAACTTCTTGCATTGTTGCCAAAAAGTTTGACCATCTGACCAGAGCACCTTCCATATGTTTGGTGTGTCTCCCAGGTGGCTTGTGGTAAGCTTTATACGACACTTTTTATAGATATCTTTTAGAAATGTTTTCCTTCTTTCCACTCTTCCATAGAGGCCAGATTTGTGCAGTATATGACTGATTGTTGTCCTATGGACAGATTCTCCCATCTCAGCTGTAGACCTCTTCAGTTCATCCAGAGTGATTATGGGCCTCTTGGCTGCATCTCTGATCAGTGTTCTCCTTGTATGAGCTGAAAGTTTAGGGGGACAACCCAATCTTAGTAGATTTGCAGTGGTCTGATACTCCCTCAATTTCAATATTATTGCTTGGACAGTGCTCTTTGGGATGTTTAAAGCTTGGGAAATCTTTTTGTATCCAAATCCAGCTTTAAACTTTTCCACAACAGTATCTCGGACCTGCCTGGTGTGTTCCTCGTTCTTCATGATGCTCTCTGCACTTTAAACAGACCTCTGAGACTTTCGCAGTGCAGGTGCATTTGTACAGAGACTTGATTACACGGAGGTGGATTCCATTTATCATTGTTAGTCATTTAGATCAACTTTAAATCATTCAGAGATTCTCACTGAGTTTGTTGCACTGAAAGTATAAGGGCTGAATAATTTTGCACACCCACTTTTTCGTTTTTTATTTGTTAAAAAGTTCAAAATATACAATAAAGTGTGTTCCACTTCATGATTGTGTACCACTTATTGTTGATACTTCACAAGAAATTACAGTTTTATATCTTTCTGTTTAAAGTCTGAAACGTGGCAAAAGGTCACAAAGTTAAAGGGGCCTAATAGTTTCACAAGCCACTGTATAATTTCAGTTTTTCATTGCTACGCAGATGACACTTAACTATATCTTCCGATGGAGGAATCTGCCTCACTAAACTGTGGAAATTTGGAGGCCTGCCTCACTTCGATAAAAGAATGGATGTCACTCAACTTTTTGCACCTTAACTCTGAAAAGACCGAAATGTTAGTTATTGGTCCATCTAAATGCCGTGACTTGTTCCCAAGAACTGCTCTGAACATTGACAAATATAATATCACCCAGAGTGACTCAGACAAAAATTTAGGTGTCATATTTGACCCTTATTGTCCTTTCAAACACACGTTAAAAATATTACTAGAACAGCTTTTTTTCCATCTTCGCAACATTGCTGAAATTGGCCCTATGATGTCTCAGTCGGATGCGGGGTTATAATTCATGCGTTTGTTAACTCCCATCTCGATTACTGTAATGCACTACTCAAAAATCTAGAGCCTTCAGCTGGTACAAAATGCTGCAGCGAGGCTTTTAACGAAGACAAAAAAGTTTGATCACATTACCCCAATTTTAGCTAACCTGCATTGGCTCCCTGTTAGCTTAAGATGTGATTTTAAGGTTCTCTTGGTATTATACAAAATCATGCATGGACTTGCTCCCTCATAACTTTCAGATTTAATTTCCCCCTATGTTCTGGTCCAGAGCCTTCGCTCTGAAAATGTTGGTCTTCTAGTGATCCCAAGAGCCAAGAAGAAATCCGCAGGTTTGAGAGCGTTCTCCATTCGGGCCCCGGTGCTGTGGAATGCTCTTCTCCCTGAGATTCGATCTGCAACCTCAGTGGAACTGTTTAAATCTATACTTAAAACACACTTCTATTATATAGCATATGAATGACCTATATTTCATGTTGACAACATCTATATTTGTTATTGCAACATCCATTGCAGCCTGGTCATCCTGTATGGGGGATTACCTCATGAGCAGTCCCTTCTCTAGGTTTCTTCATTTTCCTCATGTTGAGGTTTTTGAGTTTTTCCTTGCACTCATGTAGGTTTTAGATCTGGGGATGGTGTAATACTAGTCTGTGATTTGCAATAATCTGTGGTCTGTGCAGCCCTTTGAGACTCTTTGTGTTAAGGGCTTTACAAATAAACATGACTTGACTAGACATGTGCTGGAGGTCCTGAATAATTGGGGGAAAACTCTTTTTTTTTTTTTTTAATTGTGAGTCGGCCAGTTGTAATAATATTAGGATCCATTTAAGCTACAGTGCAGTACCATTTTCTGCCACAACATCCTGGACCGTACTTGATGTAGCATCATTCAAGACAAGAATCAGAAACGGAGAAGATTCCATATTTTATAATGCTTTTTTTCCCATATTCATAAGACATATTTTTTCTCTCCAGAATTATTTTTTACTGTAGGTCCCTTTTTTGTGTTGTGCTTTTTTGATGCAATCTACTGTGAAGTAATGTATTTTTCTTTTCTTTTTTACTAAAGATCTGACCTGTCACATTTGATTTTTTGTGTTTCGAATCCATTCCGAAAATTTCTCCTGATTTCCAGCAGTATATATTTGAAATCATCTGCGGATTAATTAGCTATTCAAAATGATTTTACTCTTCAAAAAAATCTATTGGGACCTTATTAATAGTTGGGTGGCGACATCACTAACTGGTAGCCAACTCTAGCGACACCAGCTTTCACCACAGCTCTAACTATCCAAACAATCCAAAGCCCCCAGATGAGCTTTCTTCCTATCACCGCTGTTCGTGAAAACCAGAAAGTGCAAATAGTCATCAGATCAAACCTCCTACCTTATTCTAGAAAGTTCCTTCCTGTTGATCTGTAATGGTTGATTTATCTATTTTTATTTTTTTTTCTTTCAATAAACTCTTGTGAAGGATTCAAAATCTTCGCCAGAGAGATATGTTCTATTCATAGCGCTCACAAATAAAAGCGAAAAAGGACTTTTGGATTCCGAGTGCACCAAGGACGGTTTTTCTATGTTTTTTTTTTATTGAGCGCTGACACAATCTGATGGATGCTGTGACTGTTATAATATGAAGCTTTCTCCTGCACAAAATATGTCGCTAATTTTTAGCTAGTTTTTCGCATATTTCCATTTCAAGCTTGAAAGCCCTTACATTGGAGCACAACCACTAGACAATTTTACACTTTTTTTTTCTTGTAGTAAAATTAGCTTCCCGCCTAGCACGATAGCCTCTCTCAGCTATTTAATAGGCAGGAATGCTCCTGAGACGGTTTTTGAAGCCTTGTTGTCTGACGAGCCCTGTTGTGTTTTCCAGACATAAATATGGCGGGCGAACCGAAACCGTATAGGCCCAAAAGTGTGACCAAGAGGCCCTTCTCGACCGTCTACAGGTATTGCCAACCTTGTAGTTGGTATGTGATTATGAGCTCTACTGTGGGGGTCTCCAAACTTTTTTTCAAACTGAGAGCTACTTTTTGAAGCAGTAAAGGTACCCATTTTGATATGCATTTGTATCATAACAACTTATTATGTTATTACTATGTTGTTACTATATTACTATTAAATTAACTATTAGACTTAGGGTTGAACTCAGTCAACCACTAAAAAAATAATTTCACTAGATAATTACCATGACCCAGCAATGGTGAGATATTTTCAGAACAGGTCCACAGGCAACTCAGCTGCCTTTGAGGGGCACGCTTGTGCCAGCGGGCACCACATTGGAGCCACTTGCTCTACAGCAACCCAAAAAATTGTCCTTTTTCATCATTTTCTTGCAGCGGTTACGAGTTGGACTACGAGTACTACAGAGATGACTTCTACACCAGGTATGTTTCACCTGGCTGTCAGCTTTGACGCTCACAAATTGAGTTTTTACTCTGTAGGGCTGCATTATTAACACACAAAATATGGCAATACGACATAGTGCGATTGTGTCATTGCAAGAAATGTGTGTTTTTTTTTCAAGAGTTCTATATCCTCAGTCGGTAATGACGTCATCTCGAGCTAAGTTTGACCTTTTTACCTACTAGGTACTTAACATTGATTGAGGAGTCAACAAGTAAATAATGGTCAGCAGAAAAAAAGCTCACCAGAAGAAGTGGCTGTTTTCTCAAGGATAAAGCATGTCGACATTATTATTCATGTTAAAAAAATAGCACAGAAATTGCACCTCTTTTTAAAATCAAAATTGCAATAGAACTGAAAAATTGCAATTTGTTGTTTTCCAAAATTGCGCACCGCACTAGTCAGTATTGTCAATCATTAAGAACACGTCAAACAAAAGTTTTAGCTGTCTTTCCTGTTTCCTGTCTGTAGCACTAATTTGCAAGCAAGCGAGTCTGGATTGTAAAATATTTTTGAATGTAAATTGCTACTGTTGCTGAGCGACCTTTGGGAAGCCACCCATGAGCCACTTTAAAAGAGACCTATCCTTTTTTTGGGTCTAGGCTTTTCGACTATCACGAGAGAGCGCCAGGAACACCCCCGCGGGCGGTGATTCCCCTGAAGCGTTCGCGGGTTTTGGCAGCGTCCTCACGCCGCATCAAAACGTCTTTCCTCAGCAAGACATCCTCATCCTCCTCGTCTTCATCCTCCCGGCCTCCATCCTGCCCAACCGGCATTAAAAGTATGTACGCTTTTACCGCCGCCGCTTTGATCGTATGAATATAGGCATGTCCAAAAGATATGGCCCGTGATCAAATTTTTACCGGCCTGCGTCATCTGTCATAAAATTAATAATATGTGGCCTGCCAGAAATGTGTACAGCAGTAGAAAAAAATCACAATTTCACCAGATGGTGGCAGTTCCCATTTGGTCACCTTTCCCATCTCCGACATGGCGACTGTAAATGAAAAAAAGGGGCCGTTGACTGTAAGGGCCGCGCTTCCAGGACAAGGGGAAATTTGAGTATTTTTTTCAACAAAATCCGAAACAACTGAGCTTCTAGAATTTAAAATAGGAGCGTGTACCTTATTGTGCATTGGGGCTCGAGTCAATAGAACCTCAAACGTTAGCATGTGTCAAATTAAGCAAAAGGCCACCAGTGAGTCCTCCTTCATTTTGCTCCTGTTTTGACTGCTCTTATTATTTCTTTGAGCATACGTTGATTTTCGTCACTTTAAGCCTTTCAATATCTGTCTTTGTGATTCCCGTTTTAGTCGAGTTTTGCATTTCGCGTTTTTTTATACTAGCCGCGGTCACATGAACGCACTTTGGTAACGCGGTGATATATGGGTATTGTAGTTGTTCAATTCAAACGTTTGTTGGGAGTTATAGTGAATGTTGCTTTAAAACATATATCATTTAATTTCTTTATTCTTTATTTGGTACCTTGAAATGAAAGTAAAGTAAATTATGTTTATTGTATTGTCGGTTTATAACCTACCTGACTTTCTGAATGCTGTTGGCAGATCCAATGAAGGATATCAAACCTACAGCAAGAGTTGTAACACTGATTTCACTTCCTTGGCACCCCTTTGGTGGGGAGAAACCAATAAACAGAACACAGCGAGTCAAATGAAAATGCTACAAAGGCAAGCTACGAAGTAGCCACACTTATCGCCAACCACTGCCAACCTTGCACGGAGGGAGAATTTAATACTGTATCATAAATATGGTCAAGAAAATTCGATCGGCTCTCACTCATTTTCAGCTTACCAAATCTGGCCCGCTTTCTTGATAATTTTGGACGAATTTTTAAAATTCTTTTGAAGTGCCCAAGGATGAATGTAAATCTAAAAAGCCTGGCTTGTTGCAAGGGAAAAGTAGATGGGGGGGGGGAAAGGCATTTTTAAGATTTAGATGCTGCGTAACCAGAGCGTTATAACAAGGAATGTGTATATTTTATTTTTACACATTTTCTCTGGGGTTAAAACATCTGTCAGTACATTTTGTTATTAAAAGAGTGAAAAGATAGATAAAACATTACACTACATAATTTTTTGTAGAGAGGTTTGGACTTATGTCCCCTTCAAAATAACAGAGTGCACAACAATAAATCCGGACCTTTTTTTTTTTAATACAAAATGGAATCTATTTCATGTGGCACGAGTACCGTATTTATTTATGTATAACGCACTTTTTTTTCTACCTAATTAAGAACTCAAACATTTGGCTGCTTGTCATGCAGAAGGTTTTACAGTTTTTGTGGAATGATTGATCAGTCACAAAATATCACCAACAACAATCGCAATCTATTAGATGCAATGGGAATCAGTCGGGTTTGTGAGAACACTGGATCCTAGCCACTGGACCACCAGTGATATAGATGACATACAAAAAGTAATTAGGTTTTAATTTCATTATCACACTATTTTTAGTCGCAGTACCAGAAAAGGATGTTAGCGAATGGAGAAAATGAAAAGCCATCTGTCAGAACTCGAAAAGATGGTGGACTTAAACGCGTAACATTTTCACACCAAGCTTTATTTTACGGGCACGGGGCAGTCATGCGTTGGAACATAAACGCCAGTGATTCGACGATCGCTGGGCAGAAAAAGTGAGACAGAGAAGTCAGGCGCGGGAAAACAGGATGCCAGAGGCAGACGGGATTGAAACCAGCGGGATACTGGACAGGACGTGACCGACGGGATCAATACTGGATACAGGATGCACGAGCAAGATACCGGACAGGACGGGACAGACGGGATTGATACTGGATACACGAGCAAGATACAGGACAGGACAAACGGGATCGATACCAGATGCAGGATACTCAAGCAGTTACCAGACAGGACGGGACCGATACATGATACAGGATGCACGAGCAAAATAGCGGACAGGGCGGGACAGACGGGATCGATACCGAATACTGACTACACGAGCAGGACACCAGACAGACAGGATCAATACTGGATACAGGATGCACAAGCAAGATACCTTATAGGACGGGAAAGACAAGATCGATACCGGATACTGGACACACAAGCAGGATACCGGACAGGACGGGACTGACGGGATTGATACCGGATACTGGATACACAAGCGGGATACTGGACAGGACGTGACCGACGGGATCAATACTGGATACAGGATGCACGAGCAAGATACCGGACAGGACGGGACAGACGGGATTGATACCGGATACTGGATACACGAGCAAGATACAGGACAGGACAGACGGGATCGATACCGGATAATTTTGCACGAGCAAGATACCTGACAGGACGGGACGGCGGGATCGATACCGGATACTGGATACACGAGCAGGATACCGGTCAGAGTCTAAATGCTTGCCTTGCAAGTTCAGAGGTTCGTTGACGGACTGACAAGGAGTAACTGAGTTTAAATAGGAAGGGAGCCAATCAGGAAATGGGCAGCAGCTGGCGCCAAACAAGCGGGCCCATGTGAGGGCAATGGACAATCGTGACACCATCACGAAAGAGAGAAAGAAGGAAAGGAACGCAAAAAGTTACAACGGGAAAACAACAAATAAAAGAAGAATACTTATTGTAAAATGGTATATAAAGTTGTAAAAAAATAGTGTGAGATGCAATATAATTGATTTCGCATTACATCTATTCCATTGGTTAGGATTCGTCCCTTTCTCCACCGCAACCCGGGTTTATTTCCCATTGCATCCAACTGCTAAGTTTCAGCTGCCAAAAAGTGGGAAAAAAATATACTCTTTTTTTAATCAAAAATTGGGGTGTGTGTTATACACGAATAAATATGGGAATTTCATGCTATGTCTCGCACGCTCTGTATATGATATGTTATTTGTTCTCTGATGCGGTGCTTTATTCAAACCAACATCAGCAAACTACCTTTTAAAAGTTATATATAACTAAACTTTACTTGAGATGAGATATTTTCATGTACAAAGAGAAGTAGACTGTAAACCATTTTTACCTTTTTTTTTCAAAAACATATTAGCAAAATTATTCTTTATTTATTTTGTTAAATATGAAAGTACAAAGATCTGTAAAGAGTACAATGTGCATTCTAAATGTAAGTAACATTTTGGGTCTTTTTTTTTTAAATCATTCATTTTGCAACCGGTTATTCTTACAAGGGCCTCAGGATTATTTTTTAATACAATTTTCATAATTATAATAATAATTAAACTGAATCGTTTTTGTGGCATCAATTCTCCAGAATATTTTTTACTGTTGGTCCCTTTTTTGTGAAATGAAATGAAATGAAATTAAATGAAATGAAATGATCTGCATTTCTATAGCGCTTTTCAAGCCAATGACTTCCCAAAGCGCTTTACATTGTGCTTCACATTTCCCAATAGCGGCCATGATCTGTGCAGCCATGTAAGGCGCTAACCTGCTTATTGGGGGTATTGGGGGTTCAGTGTCTTACCCAAGGACACCTCGACATGTAACACGGACAAGCCAGGATTCGAACTGGGATCCCTTAATCCTAAAACGATCGCTCTACCTCCTGAGCTACTGCTGCCCTTGTGTTGTGCTGTTCGTGAAAACCAGAAAGTGCAAATAGTCATCACATCGAACCTCCTGCCATACTCTAGAAAGTTCCTGCCTGTTGATCTGTTATGGTTGATTTATCTATTTTTTTTTTCTCCCAATAAACCCTTGTGAAGGATTCAAAATCTTCGCCAGAGAGATATGTTCTATTCATAGCGCTCACAAATAAAAGCGAAAAAGGACTTATGGATTCCGAGTGCACCAAGGAAGGTTTTTCGTTGTTGTTTTTTTTTTATTGAGCGCTGACACAATCTGATGGATGCTGTGACTGTTAAGGCTTCGCAGCATAGACACTGGGAAGAAAAACCCTTAGGACACGGGTCTAAAACATGCAGCTCGTAGGGTAATTGTGTGAGGCCCCACATTTGTATTATTTACTTAACATGAACTAATTGTCAGCCTGCTTGCTGCTACGGGTGACCAATAACCTCAAAAAGACTGGGCAAATGCGAGTAAAACATTACATTTCTGGTCACTTTGATTCTCCAAAGTTTGTGTTCTTCTTTCCACCAGTTTTTGGTTGCACTACACAACACAGCAAAATATAGTCGTCAAATAATACACATAGAATAGATTTTACTTTTATGGTCATTCTTTGTAACAATGCACACAGAACGAAATGTCGATACATCTGACCCGCACAGTTAAACTGTAGCTAGCCGCCCATGCATATTACAGATTTATTCATAATTTTTCACATTTATTCTTTAATAAATGTTAATGTTTTTTTAGATCTTATTTTGTGTAGCAAATTAAAACTACTGTATATTTGAGAACAGTAGATTTTTTTTAATCAGAGCTTTTTTTGTGGAAAAGCTCACATTTCTCATTGAAGTGTGACTTGTATGTGATCTCCTGTGACTTTTATGCATCTCCTGTGTGAACAAATATCCCGCTTGTGCAGAAGAGGACCCATGAAGTCACACGCAATGTGCTCATTGTTTGCGGAAGTACTCATGGATGCTAACAGCGTAGCATCTCTAGCAATTTGAAAGTTATTGTGCCACTGGAGGCTGAACCGCTTTGTCCCCCCAATTATTATTTAAATCCAAAACCTCGCTTTCCCTCCATTGAATGCTCTCTGTGTTTTCGTCTACCCTGGTTGATAATTTATTTACCTCCTCCCGCCTCATTGAATGCAGAAATGTGAATAGCAGGTCGCATGAATCGCGTCTTGTCCATTAACACTGAAGCCGCATTCCAAAAGATCTAATATGTATCGGATTTAGGACCACATATGAAAGTGGCCTGAGTCCGGTGTAAAAAAAAATCTGATATTTTCTATTTTGACACAGATTAATAGATCGAAAACAGATTGTGTCCGTGACCAAAAATCCGATTTCCCTGCAGATTGAACCTAGCCTTACATGCTTACTTAGCTTGTGTTCCTCCAATTATTATTAAGCCAGAGCACAATCTAGCTTAAATACTACTTAAAATATTAGCATGATAACAACCAAGTGGGAATATTTTACATCCAAAGATTTTTTTTTCTACAATTTTAACCCAGCGGCTCCTGCGGCTTATAAAGTTTCTTTAATGTCTTTGGCCCCCAGCAGTGAAGAATGTTCAGCTGCAGACCATCAAGAGGGAGCTGACTCAGATCAAGACCAAAATCGACTCTCTGCTAGAGCGCCTAGACAAGATTGAAATGCAGCAGCGAGGACTGTCTGGTAAGGATGGAAATCTCACATAAAGAAAAAAAATTGATTCATGTTTCGGTTTGTAGCGCAGTTGCCGTTCCCGAACCGCAAACGTTCTAAACCTGCACAGGGGCAGGTTAGACTTGAGCATTGGTCATTTTGCAAGCAGGTTGATTGATTAAAAGGGTTGTTTACTATGCTGTGGGTGTGGACCACTAACATGCAGTGACGTTAGTGTGTGGTAATCCACAGTCAGATTAACAAATAAATTTACCTATATCTTATTCATCATTTGATCGGCCGAGCAAGAAGGCGATATAAAAACTGAAGCGTACAAAAAATGGTTTATTGTTTTACCTCAATTTATAAATGAAGTCTATGTGCTGCTACTTTTGGACAAAAGCATCAATAGATAGGTAATACTTTTCAGACTGTTTTTTAATAGTTTGGCCGGAGTGCAACTTGTACTCCCTTGAAACTTATATATGACATTGTTTCACATTTCATTGAGTGTTAGAATTATATATATCATTTTGTATATCATTTAACATGTTATTTTCACACTATACCACAAGAGGGCGCTTAGAACTGGGTTGATAATTTCAACCTTGCCCTGAAGTGGGGAAGACATTTTTCACAGCCGAAGGAGGAAGCGGATTATCGTCCCGAGAAGGAGTCGTTTACCAGTAAAAGTGAATGCAGGAAATAAAATTAGGCTTAGCAGCAACTAGATGTATGATAGATAAAAACTTAAATAGCTCCCTGATTTGTTTACAATAAATACATAAATATACAACCTACATGACTTAAATTGATTTAAAACAGAAAATGCAAAAAGCAATGGAAATTTTAACAGAGCTCACAAATTGAAAAATGTGGGCACTCCTGTTTTAGAGCCAAATTGACAAACTAATTTTATGATAGGAGCTAATACATTAGTCTCCACCTGAACGTGTTTCCCTTAAACATGTTAACTACATTTTTTGCGCTATTTCTTAATCACACACACGCTTTTCTACCACTAACTTTTTAAACCTAATTTTTAATTGGCGCCTTGAGTAGGTGAAATGGACCGAGAGCTTGGCTGCTTTAGAGAGCCTAAATAGTCGGCCAGGCGAAATGAATTAAAAATTCCGATACCCATATCCGTCAAATTTCCAAACAAAAGTGCAGATAATCGATCTACCTCTACTGGAGCTATTTCAGATAACTCTTAAAGATACATCATTACTGACACATTCTACTAGAATCGCAAATAGCTTTTCCCACCAGGCAGTGAGACAACTGTACTCTGGTAAGAAGAGAAATGAACACACATGACTGCACATTAGCTTGCACACTTGCTGATTGTGTTTATATTTTTACTGATTTAATATTTAACCTTTTACATTTTTACCATTTTATATTTTACTTTCACTCTGCTGCTGCTTTGAACATTGTATTGTATGTCCTGTCTCTTATGTCAATTGGTTTTACTTCAGTTTTAGTTGAAAAGACACTTTTATTGATTATTATTTTAGGTCAGGATTTTCACTTTACGGTTGTATGTGCATGGGAGAGTGGATAACGCAATTTCGGTTTCTTGTATTTCAAGTGTATTTTAAAATGTGACAAATTACTTTGACTTTGGTATTCGAGCATATCTAAGATATGCACATACTTGTAACGTTAGTGTATCATTCACTTATTTGCCTTGTGAGAGCTCACCCAGCATCCACCGGCTTCCCCTTCCTGTCACAGTCCCAGTTCATGTCGAAACAAACTGAATTGTATCTCCAGTGCGCTAAGAACTTTGACATTTTTATTGTATAATAGCTCATGCATCCATTCAATATGGTTGCTGTAAAGTGTAAAGAAGAGGCGATTCATTTGAAATGAAAGTGGAATAAGGAAGCTTGTTGCAGTTGAGAAAATGGTTGGATCGTTTTTTTTCAGCCACTTTTTACCATGGAGGAGGAAGTAGCCTAACTCTTGATGTCTATCTCCCAAAAGTAAGTTAAACTTTACTTTATTTATCTTTATAGAGCATATTATTTTATTAAATGTGTATTTTTCAGTACAAAACAATACAGGTTACTTATACAAGCTTTAAACATACTTTTACAAGCCTTAAACATACTTATATATACCTTAGATATACTTATGTAAACCTTAAACATACATTCCTTACAAAATATAACACCGACGCAACTTACGAACAAATTCAACTTACGAATGATCGTCCGGAACGTATCTCGTTCGTAAGTAGAGGAGCATCTCTATGTAGATACAATTTCTGTGCTATTATTATTAGAATTATCAAATAGCTTACTTCATGATTTTTTTCCCCTCCATCATTTTTGTTACCAGAGACACAGCGGATGTACAAGGACAACTGCGATTCGCCGCAAGATGAGTCGGCATCAGAGGCAGCTGAAAACTCCGGCGAGGAGGGCGACGACTGCGCGCTAATGGACGACAGAGCCGGAGAAGTCAGCGACAGTCGTGAAGGCGACTATGAGGAGGGCGAGGAAGTGGAGGAGGGCGGCCATCATATGGTATTTAAGTTTTTTGGGTTTTTTTTCAGACCGCCTCCTTCAAATTATTTACTTCGGTGCTTCATGATCACTGTCTTGGCAAAGCATGACATTGACTTTCAGCTGTATTAGTTTGCTTCTAAAAAATTTGCTTCTGCTTTTCAGATTGAAAACCACATTTCCGACATTGACAATTGAGCACCAGGTTTGTGTGTTTTCTTTTGCACTGTAGTTCAGTAGTTCCCAAATAGTAGGGCAGGCTCTCTGGGTGCGCATGAGGCTCCGTCAAGGGGGGCGCCGGCACATTTGACGCCAGAAAACTTTTTTTTTTAACATTCCCTGAATTAAGTGCAGTTGCACCCCCACTATATTAGGGAGCATTGGTGTTTTCATAAGTATGTTTTGTTTACATTTAGCCTCAACACAGTGCATTAAGCACAAAGTATATAAGCATTGACTATGAAGTGACCCCATGAAAAAAATATTTTACACGGATGCAGAGACAGGGGAGGGAGACGGTGTTGAGAGACAAACAAAAGTCTTCTAAGATCAGGAAGTTTCACAAAGTTTACCTCACTGCGACCACAGAGGGAGACGAGCAAAGACCAGTGTGCTTGCCACATAGGCCAGTCTTTCTAAGCAATATGTTATAATTAATGTTTTGCCTATTCATGCTGATAGTCTTTTATCTTTTTTTTGTCCTCAAAGTCTTTATTTACATGTTTTACCCTTGAGTGACATGTCTAACCTAGTTGCATACACTATTTCACAACGTTGATATCAATGACAAAAAAAGACAATTCTAATTCTATGTGTAAAAATGTTGGCAGCAGGCAGCACGAAGCCGAATAAATTTAGCTTTCTCTTTAAAACATTACAACACAATCACACTGATAAGACGCTTGAGTTTGGGGGATAGCAGTTTTTGCCAGTTTTGACTGAGGATCCATGATGTGCTGTAAACATCCTTTTCTAGTTTTCCATGTCTAAAATTTTGGAGAATGCTGTTTTTCAGATTGAAAGTTTTCAACTTGACCAAAATGTGATTTAAAAAAAGGGGTTTAAAATTGCCTCTAATTCATTTAGTTTTTTTTTTGTTTGTTTTGTTTGTTTAAATTGCGGGTTGTTTTTTGTCAACTTGGTCTTAAATTTAAATTTCAGAAGGCATTAAAAAGTCTTGAATTTAACATTCCTTAAGCTGTGGGAACCATTTATAAGCCGCACCCAATACATGGGTACATGTAAATAAATAAAAAAAAAACATTTTGTACTTACATAAGCTGCATCCGACTATAAGCCGCATGTGCCCATGTGTAAAACACCTCAGCCATCCGCTCTCTTTGCGTTCACCAAGCCCTCAAGAATTTGTCTCAGTTCAGGCCACCTGCTTTTGTTACCATAGAAAGTTTTTTCTTTTTATATTTCTCTATTTTTCCTTGCTAACGTTTTATTCGTTTGACCATTGATTCATCAATGCATAGTTTACATTCAGCAGCTCTGTTTCCTCCATCAGCCAGCTTTCAACTTAAAAGCTGCGTCATATGTTTCTCTTTTTGTTTTTCATTTTCCATTTCATGCAAATGTTTTACATGTTCAAAGCACAAAACTGTACGTTAAACTTATATGTTGTTTATTAGAGGTTGTGACTTGCATATTCCTCAACACCACCTGTATCACTCTTACATTTTCTGCTCCATTGCAGCCCTTAGAAAAAAATGCATGTTAGCCGCGTCTTTGCATAAACTGCAGGGTTGAAATTGTGTGAGAAATTTGCGTCTTATAGTTCAGAAATTCCCGTAATTAAATGAGCGCAGCATGCTAAATTCATGACACAACTCACCCACTAGAGGGCATCATTACCTCGGCCAGGGAAACCCAAAGGATGACTTAACAAACAGGGTTTTTACGGGGACTTGAAACCCTTAAACTTTCTTAAATTTTAATGTTGGGTTTTCAAGATTGGAAAGGTGCTGGAATGTTGGGTGAAATACTTGAAAATGCTTGAAATTATTGCCATGTTTCTTGGCAGTTTGCCCCAATATACCATGCATTAGATGAAGAAAAAGAAAGCAAGTCTGCCTAAAAGTGACACCGACACGCCTGCTTTTTTCTCATGGTTATTGTAAGCTGGCATTATGGCGTTGTCGTGTGAAGCGTCCCTGTCCCCTACTGGTCGCACCCAAACAACTTTAAAGTCAACCAAAACAGAATTCAAGCATTGATGAGACAGAATGTCAGAATTCGTGTCAGTTTATAGCAGCTCAGTGACACAAATGGATTTTGTGACATAGATAGGAACATCTCAAATAGTCAAGTCAAGTCATGTTTATTTTTATAGCCCTAATCACAAAAAGTCTCAAAGGGCTGCACAGACCACAAATTATTGCAAATATAAGACTATTATTACACCACCCCCTGATCTACAACCTACAATATTTTCAAAATATGGTTGCTTATAGTTTGTGTATTTTGGATGCTATTTTAAAAAGCTATTGTTCTTTTTAGATAATGACTTATTTTCTTTCACTAGAAGGCGCCAAATAGTAAGATTTTGGCGCAGCTCAGCAATGAGTATCAAGCCTCTGGGAATGATTTGTCTCTGGGAATGATTTGTGTACGAATAATCATTATTAGATGGCAAGAGTGGCTTTGTTCAGATATTTGTCCACGCGGCCCTTTCTCAAAGTTTCTTCATTTCCACATGCTGAGGTTTCTAAATTGTTCCTTGCCCTCATGTAGGTCCCAGCTCATGGGATGGTGCAATAAAGTAGGTGCTACTAGCAATAGAGTGAGTTTATTTTATTGATGAAAGTCGACAACAACACACAAAAAAACGTTATTTTCATAGGCGCTGGATTTCTTCTTTTATGGGACTAGAGATATTGGAATTGTGGCTTGGAAAGTCCTTAAAAAGTGCTTGAGTTTGGCCTTGAAAAAGTTGTACGAACCCTGAAAAAAGTGTAAGTTACTTGCAAAAAAAATTTTTTAATCTCAATTCATCCATCCATCCATTATCTGCACCGCCTATCCTCAGTAGGATCATGGGAATGCTGGAGCCCATCCCAGCTATCTTCGGGCAGTGGGCAGGGGACACCTTGAACTGGTTGCCAGCCAATCGTAGGGCATACAGGGACAGACAATTACACCCAGGGACAATTCAGACCGGCCAATTAACCAAACATGCATGTTTTGGAATGTGGGAGGAAACCGGAGTGCCCGGAGGAAACCCACACAAGCATAGGGAGAACATGAAAACTCCACACAGAAGGTTCGATCTCATGACCTCCGAACTGTGCCGCACACGCGCTAACCACTGGGCCGCCGTGCTGCCTTAATCTGAATTATATTTATGAATGTCCCAGAGGATAAAGAATATCTGCCTGTGGGTGATGGTATAGAAGGCGTTTTTCGGAATCACTTTGTACACAATATTTGGTCTTCTAAGAAATTTTGTATGTTTTCCCAAAGAATAAAGAATATATGCTAGTAATCTTTTTTAATGATTTTTTCTTCATGTAATTGAATTTGCTCTTTTTCAATACAGGATTCTCAATTCCCTTCAGTGGAAAAGAACTGGAAGGGACGCCGGATAAAAACGTGATGTACAGTATGTATTTAGAAGAAAAAAACACATGAAACGGGGAGGATGGCTGAACATGAACTCCCCCAGGCAAGAGTCAGACACAGTATTTTGCGCTGCTGATGGTTGTGTAGTGCACTGTTCTGTAATGTTTCCGTTTTTTGGTTCAAATGGAAGCACCGACTGGACTTTTTGGCCGTTTTTTGTGGTCCGCCAGAAGGCGTGTTTTTCGATCGTTTTCTCCCTTCTCTGTTTCTTGGTCCAAATGTGGCAGATTTTGATGTCTATTTGTCAATGTTTGTTTTGTGTGTTGCGATATTGCGATTACGGCCCGAAAATAGGGATCTATTACGGACGGCCCTTTGCAAACGTGAGGTATTTTTTTTCCCCTTCATGTTTTTGGGGATGCCTAGAATGTTTAGCTAATATTCATTGTTTTAATTTATTTTTCTATTTTAGATATTGATACTGCTCCATTTTTTGGTCTGGATTGTATTTTCTGGGGAAAATCTAAAATTGCATATTTCGTTGTTTGAATTGGTTTGTATGTATATATTCTTAGATGATTATTATAATAGCAAAGACATGCCATTCTATTTATTCCAAAATGGCCTTTATTATGATGATCATTATGAAAAAAATTACTACGTTATTATTAATTGATTATATCATCAGGCATTAATATTTTAATATTCAGACTAATGTTCAGCTTCTCCATACATTACCCTCATTGATATTTAAATATATAAACACAGCATATGTTTAGATATGTTTAATATTATCCAAAAATAGAGAAATACATTTTGGAAATACATTTTGGGCAAATGTTAGTTTTACAAAACATGTCTTGATTTGTATTTACCTATCAATTTACCATTTTTTTCTGATGTATAAAAAACGCCAACATGATGATGAAAACTTTTTTGTATGATTTTACATAAACGCTATGAGGTCTGACTCATGTTTTCCTTTTTTGGAAACCCATATATTCCTTTTAAAAGTTTACTCTTTTCACTTATTTTTCCCGGTCTGTGTTATCCAAGATGCAAAAAATGTTCACTCTTGGTATCAAGAAACAAAACAAAAAATATTTTGAGTTGGAAAATATACAATCGAGCGCCAAAATCTACAACCAAAAAGTCTCTTACATAGTTTTAAACATCAGTCAATGTACTTTGCATTATTTCCTTAGCGGAGGTAAACAACTCATTATGTTGTGTGTTGGCCCTTTAAGTCCCTTGCTCTGCTGCCACGATCAAAAGTCCCTTAACTGCTTTGAATAAGCTCAGCTGGGTTTTTTATTTTTGGATGTACCGTGGTCACCATGGCAGCAGTAGCTCAGACAAGAGTGCTTCAATGTTGTACAGAAAAATGTACATTTTTGTAAAAAAACAAACAAAAAAAACAATATTTTTTATGAAAATGCACGTTGACTGTACTTTGTATTTTTAGTTTAGGAGAGAAAACAAAAGGGTAATACACAATATTGATTTAAAGGAGAGTTGTTGTTTATTGTATATACAGCAAAGCACTTGTGTTCCTATGTCAATAAAGGTTTGTGTCACATTCAATGGGATGTTTTCTTTGCTCATATGAATGGTAAATGTTCTTAAAATGTGTAACGCAGACAGGCACTCGTTACGATTTCCCCTTCATGCCCTCAGGTGTCGTCCCATAATTTAAGAATTTTGCAGAAACAAAGAAGTCCATGTGGGTTTTTTCCATTTCACTGTAATTTTATTTTATTTGTTGTACTAAACATCACATTAAAAGGCACAAATAGATAGATACTTTATTCATCCCCGCAGGGAAATTCACATTTCCAGCAGCATCCCTGTGCTGAGAAACAATACAATAATAAAGCAAAAAGAATACAATATACAAATACCCAATGTGACGTGCTAATACCCACTGTTGCGTGTTCTATAGAGTATCTAGATAGTCCTACACAGAATACATATTGCAATAAAATTTGGTAATATGCAATGTAAGGGGTGTGGTTTAATGTGGGCCTTTACTCTGCTGGGTGGAGTTAAAGAGCCTCATGGCATGAGGTAGAAAAGATCTCTTCAGTCTGTCTGTGGTACAAGACAGTGACAGCAGTCTGTCGCTGAAGCTGCTCTTCTGTCTGGATATAATGCTGTGAGTGTTGTTAGGACATCCAACATTGGGTTAAAATTCGGTTTTGCAATGTCGACGTAAATTATGAAAAAACGTCAGAACATGTGCAACATCGAATACTACACTTTAGTTCAATTATTCACTGTGACTGATAAGATCTAGTAGCAACTGGCGTGAGGTTTGGGTGTTATCTCGCATGTGTGAAGCAAAGGTTGCCTTGACACCCACCTGGGGGCCAGCCAGAGAGGTTTTCCTGATATGATTAAAAATAAACGTGGTGCTCTGAAAAACTTGGCTCTTTGAGTTAATTGGCCAATCGATTATTTGGTAAAATAATTTATTGACCTCCCAAATTTTGCTACAGTGTGTATTATTTATTGCCTCCAATGAGTAAGACAACAATGATGACGAAGCCAACTACAGGAGTGAAGTGAGCCAATCCCTGAATGTGGAGAAGACAAAGGAGATTGTTGTGGACTTCAGGAGAACACGTCCTCAGCAACCACATCTCACCATCAACGGTGCTGTGGTCGAGAGGGTTGAAAGCACTAACTTCCTGGGTGTGCATGTCACTGAGGACCTCTCCTGGACTTCAAATACCACATCACTAGCCAAGAAAGCCAACCAGTGCCATCTACTTCCTCCAGAAACTGAGGAAAGCCAGAGCCCATATCGTGTGCACCTTCAGCAGAGGCACGATCGAGAGCATCCTGACCTTCAACATCACCGTGTGGTACGGAGCCTGTTCAGAGTTCCAGTAAGAAGACCCTCCTGTACAGGGTGAGAGACGTGGAAAATATTATCGGTGCCTCCCTTCAGGACCTGTTCTCATCTCACCCCACCAGCAAAGCTCTCTGCATTGCGAGAGACCCCAGCTACCCAGCTTCTTCACTCTGCTGCCATCAGGCAAGAGACCAGCATACTGCGTGAGAGCTTCATCCACAAGGCTGTCAGGATGCTGAACTGACTCCTTGCTCTGTCATCCTTGCAAACAGCTACTCTCTTCCTGTTGCCCGCTCCACCTAGGGGTTGACTCTCCTTTTTTTCAACCAATGGAAACACACCCACTGCCTTCAGTAAACTATGTCACTTTAATACTTTTTGTACTAAAATAAGCTAACCTTGCTCATTGTACACGCGTGTACATGTGCACAACTCAGAACTTTTTTTCAAAGGTATAATATGCACTTTATAATTCATGTGTCCGTTTGGTCTATTTGTGTGTCTTAGTGTAGTGTGCCCGAGCATTGTTTTCTTACCGTATAGACACTAGGGTTTAGAGTAACATAATTCCAATTATCTGTTTGTGCTGCATAATTGACAATAAAGTTGACTTTGACTCCATTCATTCATTCATTAAAAACCAAATTAATTTGAATAGTGAAAATACATGATCATATGAACCTGTATTTTTTTAAATACTCTTAAGTCGAGATATTTGTATTTTTTACATTGATTGAGGCTGACATAATTGCCATCTTACTAATACAGGTATTGGCAAAAAACATTTTTTCACTGAACAAACATTTCTTTGATGGCAGAAATAGAAAACAGTTGGACATCAATAGTGAGTCTTTATTTGTGTGTCCTTTTTTAATCCATGATCTCTCCATACTCATTATATTTTCTTTTGGATTAACGGTGATAACAATAAATTCAAAATAAAATAATAGAACCTTTCATACTTATTGACAGTCTGACAGGGGGGGGGGTTAATCCATCAAAGCTGAGATAAGAGCTGAACAGCGCTGTCGACGTTTACTGGCTCCTTTGGTGGCTCTTTTGGAATCTGATTACACACATGAAAAAAGTGGAGATTAATAAATACGAATAATACATCCGAGGGTATTTTTGATCTCACCTTGTGTGCTGGCTTCGTAACTTTTGCAGCGACACCTTTGGTATTGCTGACGTCTTCCTGGACTTTGGAGAACATCTGGTTCAAGTTCTCGACCTTCTCGTTCTTAAGGGCGTTGATCTGAAATGAAAAATCGTTTGAGTCATGACATTAAAAAGCAACTCGTAACGTAGGTGGACCTCACGTGTTTGAGCGTCGTCCGGATGGCTTTGGCTTTGTTTTTGGGCTTCATATGTTTGTTGGCTGCTACCTGGAAGACGCTTGGTTGTTTTTTGCCTTTTGGTTTGTTTTTGCCCATTTTATCTGTTGCAAATCGGGGGTTTGTTATTACTATTGATCGATGAAGCAAATACAACAATTAGGTATGCACCACAATAATTTATTTGGGAATCTTCGGGTTTACCAATTATTGTTTTTCTGATACTGTCCGTAAACGTGATTACAATTGGCAGCTACTAAAAAGTGCTAATGCTACGTGCTAATAAAACTGCAGTACTGTATACGAATTATGATTTATAAATCAAGGTTGTCGCTTTTCTATTGCAAGGAAAACGATGCCAACAAACCATTTAACCGCCACCAGGTTATTCCTTTTGATCAAATGGTTGGAAAACGATATCTTAAATTTAAAAATCCATGTGTTCGTGTCCACGTTGTTATTTTGGTTTCCAAGCATGCGGCAGCTTCTGATGACGTCACGATCATGGGAGGCGTCTTCTGGGGGATTTTGAATGTACAGTACAGTTAAGATAAATAAAAACGCCTGGGGAATGTAGGAAAAAAACCTCAAATGTATACCTGTCAACCTAAGCCAATCACTCCAATTATTAAGCTATAATAAACCTTACAAAAACATCCTGCCACCTATTTACTCACAGCAAGACAGACTATGTTAAAGAAAAACAGATAAATTGTGTAAACAAATTGTTTTATTACTAATTAAACAACACAAACAAAAGAAAATCAGCATATTCCTTAGTTATTTTCCCCGCTGTCCGTAAATTCAGTGTTGTTTATTTTATGTAGCAGGTTTTTTTTATTTTTATACATTCCCGTACAATATTTGTTACACGGCATACACCATTTAAAATGATCGTAAAAGCATAAAAACACGTGGAAAGCGTCTAAGTTGACAGGAGCAGAAATTGATTTGTGTTTGTTATCAAGTGTTGGCCAGGAGAGTGATGGGCGCCACCAGGCTGTACTTGCCCAAGACACATCACAGAAAATGGGGCCCCTATGGCCCTAGTGGTTAAGGGATCCAACTAACCAACAGACACAACCAAAAGGTGGTTTATTAATTAAAATTGGTACAATAATGGTTAAATAACTATTAAATATTTAAAAATGTGTAAGAAAATATATAATACATAATGAATTTGTATATATTTTCAATAAACACGCCCTAAATGATTATATTATATTCCGCTTTATTTAGTACGTGTTTATATGTCACGGAGCAATATTTCCATAGCTAAAGAAAGGCGTTACGTCTGTATTTTGTCTGCTGAGGCAATTTTTTTTTCACCAGGCAGTTGCTTGGGGCTCCCACTAAACAGCGACAGTTGAAGGAGAAGTTGAGTAAAGAATTGAAAATTGTGTTTTTTAACCTTCATTATGAAGATAAACTATCCTTCCGGAAATGAAAGAAGAAAGATGAAGAAGACAGAAGAAAGCAAGATGGTGGTAAGCCAGTAGCAATATTATAATGAACAGAGATCAGCAGAATATTTCCCTACCGTTGATAATGGAATGATGTAGTGCAAAAGGTGCTAGTCTAGTTTCACTCACGCCATCAATAGCATGACCATACTTTATTCGTGTTTTTTAAACGTCAAAAGCGATTGCTATATTATTAAGTAGTTTACAATACAATAGTACTTTTAATTTTTTTTTAAAAAGCCCATTGGGGGTGACACAAGATTACACCGAATGTTGTGGCTTTATGATTGCCATTTAGAACCAATAGTAAAGTCGAACCAGAAAATTAATTAATTATTGTTTGGCACGTTATTAGTTGATTGGAAATGTGAAAGCTGTCACCAGCATATCTGTGACAGTGAGGCCACTAGTCTGTATTTATTATTTTACAGCCGCAACTGCATTTCAAGCTGTGCATCTGTTCATAAATCTTCAACCTGTGCAGATTTTGTAGCGTCAAATCATTTGTGTAAACTTTGTAAGTGGTTTAGTCTACATTAAACATTGAATTGTCTTTTTCAATAATTGTTACAAAATGTGGAAATATTAAACCCATGTAATGAATGAAACTAATATAGCCTATTAACCATTCATTGCCCTTTTCTTTCTATATACATTTCTTTTAGGATCATTGCTGAAGTTTCTTACATTAGTGCCTAAAGAAACCGAAAGCAATGATGTTCCATATTTGCCAGATGATGACAGTTAATCAGCATCTACCTGAGCTACACAGTCGATACCTTCCTCCTGTGATGACCACACAGTCAGTATTTACCTCCACTGTACAGCCGAGACCTGATGAACAGCCAACATGTAGTTGACAGTTGAGACCTCACTTCTGTGGAATAACAGACAGCCTTGCTCCTTGCAGTCCTGACCAGGATGCACCAATACCACAGACAGATCACACAGCCTTTTCTACTACTTGTCTCATCTCATCTCATTAGCCGTACCGCTTATCCTCATTAGGGTCGCGGGGGGGCTGGAGCCCATCCCAGCCATCTCCGGGCAGTGGGCAGGGGACACCCTGAACTGGTTGCCAGCCAATCGCAGGGCACACAGGGACAGACAACTCATTCGCTCATTCACACCTATGGACAATTTGGACCGGCCAATTCACCTGAAATGCATGTTTTTGGAACGTGGGAGGAAACCGGAGTGCCCGGAGGAAACCCACGCAAGCACGGGGAGAACATACAAACTCCGCACAGGAAGTCTGGAGCTGGATTTGAACCCACGACAGGTTCCCCAGACATTAACTGTGCCGCACAAGCGCTAACCACTGCGCCGCCGTGCTGCCTCTACTACTTGTGATATCAGTAATTTTGGTTGAAAAGCTCTAAAAATTGTCAATTGCAATATGCCATTCAATGATCTTATATTCTTAAAGGTGCATTTTCTAATATTTTAGTAGTTTATTTCATGATCCCATTAACACCTGTTACATTTGTAGTTAATTCCCACCATCATTAAATTCAAAGTTTTCACTTTTGGCGTATTAAAAGTGGGATTTTGAATCTTCAAGAATGTACATTTTTGGCAAAACTCATTGTACTTTGATCGTGCTTCTAAATAGTAGTTTATTTGTGCGGTCCCTTCTCTAGGTTTCTTCATTTTCCTTATGTTGAGGTTTTTTGAGTTTTTCCTTGCCCTCGTGTAGGTTTTAGACCAGGGGATGGTGTCATAATAGTCTGTGGTTTGCAATAATCTGTGCAGCCCTTTGAGACTCTTTGTGATTAAGGGCTATAAAAAAAAAACATGACTTGACTTCTCCATTAAATCTGGTGGTGGGCAGCACAGTTTCAATAAGCAACAAAGGTGCAATACCTAGTCTGGCTACCATTACACACAGTGTACCCTTAAAGTAATGTATAAAATGTGTTCTGCCTTTTCAGCTCAGTCATCACCCAGCTTGAGTGAGCCTTAAACATCTTTTCATTATGAACATGATGTGCCACCCTCGACAAAAGGTTTAATCACATCAGATGATCCAGGCCAGATGTTCTCAGCCATGGTGAAAAGTGTGATTTAGTCAGAAAAGGACCCATACAGGTCAAATACATTATTTTCCTTCAAAACACAGAAAATAATCCAAGGAGATCCACAAAAGAATGCTACAATATGGTAATGAAAAATGGTGAAAATAGACCTAGGACATGGCTTGTATATTCCCCTAGTGCAGACTCTGTGTTCTGTTTTGCTTGCAAATTGTTCAGAAAACACCATAATGTACTCACAAAACATGGATTTAGAAATTTGAATAAAACTAAACTATAAATGCTACAATTTGTTTGTCTTTTTTAAAATTACAAAGGCCCAGAGTTTTTCCTTGTGAAATTCTGTTGTGTGCGGGAGTTGGGCGGTGGGCGGTGGTGGGCGGGCCCCCAATGAATTTCTGCTTGGGGCCCCATTAGATCCTAGAATCGCCACTGTCTGGATCTTCAGATCCAGAAAGTGAAATCTGTTCTGTACCCGCTTTTGGTGCATAACCTTCACAATGAAATATTACAAATTTAACCCTCGTGGTATGCAGATACGTCTTCAGTACATTTTATGGTTTTCTTTTGTGTATCTATGTGTATATTTTAAATCAAAGAGAGAGCCTTAAAAAGTAAACACTTGGGAGCTCTAATATCCCCCAAGGTGTGAAAAAATGTAGACATTCCAAATTACGTCGTGCTTTGTGTATCTTATTGCATTCGGAAGACAATCATACATTGAACACAAAACATGTTATGTATATTATTTGGACTTACAGACATTTATTATCATTCATAATATTTGACTTATCATAAACGAGGTGTATCTCAATGCATTTCCTGGATATTGGTATTTTTATCTTCAGTGCCGTGTGGTCGATTGAATGTGAAGTAAACGATGTTGAGTGTTCACACCTTTACACCAGCTGGTGGCGCCAACGCCCAAATAATACTGGTCTGCATGCAAAATTAACTGGTGAGGTTTTTGGGGAAATTGGTGATAACAATAATATATTGTTATTTTTATTTTATGTGTTTGTCCTGCTGTCGGTCACCCCTCTTGAGGAATATGACCAAGGTAGATCGATAGAATAGGTATTGACAAAAAATGTCATGTATTGAAAAATGTTGTCACCACTGTTTGACTATTGCAAAGCCCTAAGTAGACTATATAAAATATTCTCCTAGAAATTGTGGGTAAATCTATCCATCATCTCCTGCTTACCCAGCGGGTCGCGGGGCAGCAGCCTCAACAGTGAAGCCCAGAGGTCCCTATTCCAAGCCACTTCATCCAACTCATTTGACAAGATCCCAAGGCATTTCTAGGCCAGCCTAGAGACACAATCTTTCCAGCGTATCCTGGGTCGTCCCCAGGGCTTCCTGTTGGTGGGACCTGCCCGGAACGTCTCCCGAGCGAGGCGTCTAGGCTGCATACTTATTAGATGCCCGAGCCACCCCAACTGGCTTCTGTCAACGCAGAGGAGCAGCGGCTTTACAGTCAGTCCCTGCGGGATGACCACGCTTCTCACCCTATCTCTAAGGGAGAGCCCAGCCACCCAGTGGAGGAAACTCATTTCCAGCACCCCTAACACCCTGCTGAGGATGAATGGTGGAGATAATGGATGAATATATATATATATATATATATATATATATATATATATATATATATATATATATATATATATATATGAGAGAGAAAGAACGTGACCACAGTGAACGTGTAACTGAAGCTGTAATTCCTTCTCCGAATGGTAAAAACAGCAAAAGTACATTACAATGCATTGAGACAATGTGGCAATAGGTTCCTGAAAATAAAGTACATAAACTTTAAATCTATCTGAACTATTACAATATATAGTTGTTTATACATCATATAAACACATTTTGTTAATTCTCCAATATGGATGAAGATGGATTACAACATGGATTCATCCCTTTGGCCTTTGGGTGAAACTAGTGATGACAACCAGATCCAGGAACAGGAAACCTGCCAGTTGTGTTACCATAAAGCAGCATTATTCACTATATTTCTCAACTTGAAGCTTAAATATACCAAAATATCCATGTAGATCACTTCTTCATGAAGTTACATCAGTTTTTTTTGCCCTGTAATACATTTAAGCACAGTAACTTATGTATTGCACAAAAATAGTTGGCATCAGGACATCACTCTCAATATCTCATAGTTTGTTCAGTTTCCCCTTTTTAGCATTATTCCTTTTTTAATACAATAATCATGGATTTGTTTTTAAAAAGTGAATCATTAATACAATTTCAGTTTATTTTTCAAATAAATTGAAAAGGCAAGTGATGTTTATTTGTATAGCCCTTAATCACAAATACGTCTCAAAGGGTTGCATAGACCACCATTGCAACATGGCCTGATCTGAAACCTACATGAGGACAAGGAAAAACTCAAAAACCTCAGCATGGGGACAATGAAGAAACCTTATAGGGCTGTAAATGTGCAATGGGTGTTGCAAGGGCATCAACAGAAACAACATGAAATATGGGTAATAACAGAATGTCCGGTTTACAGCTTCCAGAGGTTAACATCAGCCTGGGCCATGGCCATCACCCCCCTAAACAAGCACACAAAACTGTGAAAACATATCTTGTGACAATTTTGGGTTTATCTCTCTTTTTGTTGTTGCCAAATTAAGTTATATATATATATATATATATATATATATATATATATATATATATATATATATATATATATATATATATATATATATATATATATATATATATATATATATATATATACATGCTCCTTTTCTCATTGCACTATTCTTCATTGTGTTATTATAATAACTTGGGCCAGTTTTTCTAAGCACTATGTTGTAAATATTTTTTCCTGCCTGTTCATTGAGATAGTCTATCTTTTTTTGTCGTCGAAGTCTTTATATTATATGTTTTACCCTGGAGTGTCTTGTCTGATCTCGTTGCGTACAACGTTTCCCAAAGTTGACATCAATGACAATAAATACAATTCTAATTCTCATACTAATTCTATCGTTCGCCTGCAGGAGGCGACGCAGCGCCACAAAATCTCGAGACCTTGAACTGTACATTGCTTTGCAAACCTAAACAATAATCCGCCATGCTACATTCTGGATTGAAGGTCACATTTTTGGACCACGTAAACTACCTGAATTTGGACTTTAAGCGTGTTGTGTTCGGTTCTACTTTGACTTGACCCATTTGCTGAATTATTTTTATTCCTACTGGTGTCGTTTTTGCCTTTTGAGAGGCGAAATCTGCAAAACAGCGATTAAATCCGACTTTTTGGAGTGATTTCTGAATGGAGCCAAGGATGGCTTGGCGGTTACGAGAGTGTTTTGGGGTTATGGGATTCGAACCTGGACCGATACGTTTTCTTTGTGCTCGGATAGCACCGTTAGATTAGAGAAAAGGGAGGGGGGAGGTGAGAAGGTTTTGCTGCACGTCTGGAGGAGAAAGAGTAAGGGAGTGTTCGGAAAGGGGGGGTCGGTTCGTATTTATATATATAAAGCTCCGTGCAGCTGTCAAGTGTCGGCTGGGAATCAGCGCGCTTTTTTGCAGGATTCAGAAGAATCAGAAGTGATCCAATCGGAACATGGCTCACGCTTGGGGCTACGCTGCCAATAACGGTGAGGTCCTTTTTCATCCCAGTTCCGATTCATTGTGAATGGACTTCATCATTTGCGCATTAACGCAAGATGGAGCGTGCGTAAAATGTGCGCAATTTCAACCATTGAAATAAATATCCGAACTCATAATAATTCCAATTGATTCTGATGTGTATGCATACCTGCCAATGTATCCAATTTCATTTAATCCGTGTTTTTGACCATTTCAAATTGTGCACGCTGTATAACAGTTTTCGACAACAAAAAAATCTCCCGCCCCCCCACTTTTTTTTCCATCTATCTATTTTTATTATTGACACCTGTCCTTTATTCTGTGTTCAGCGACCTTGGGTGTCCTGAAAGGCACATCAAAATCAAATGTATTATTAAAATATGCTGCTGATTTTTTTTGTGTTGTTTATTCGGTAAATCAAATCATACAGGCAAATTATCTTTGGTTTTATTCCACGTACCGGTAGTCCGTTCTGCTGTGGGTAGATAGGTGCCGCGTTGTGTTTTGTAAATATTTGTTATCGCTTAACAAAGTGCAATCAATTATAATGCAGATGTTAACGTATTATTTTAGTATTTCTGCTCTTGTGATTTTGTCGTATTCATATGGTAAGAATTTTGTAGTATTCTGTAGTATTTTTGAGGATTTATGCAGTGTTTCTGTAGTAGCAATTTTGTAGTAGGATTTTTTTAGTATGTCTAGTATTTTTGTATTATTATTGTACTGTGATTTTTCTAGTATTTTAGTAACATTTTAGTAGTATTTCTGCAGTAGTATTTTCGTAGCATTCTTGTTGTATTCTTGTACCATTACTGCTGTAAGATTTTTGTCGTAGGATTTTTGAAGTTTGTCTATATAACTTTTGACGTCTGACTCTAGTTGTATTTTTATAGAATGATTTTTGTAGTATTTCTGCGATAGTTTTTGTAGTATTCTTTGTTCTATTTTCGTAGTAGGATTTTTGTAGTATTTCTCCAGAAATAGTTTTTGTATATATTTCTATAGTAAAGTGTCAGGACCAGAACAGAAACAGAACCCAATTGCGTTACGTTTCTCACAAGTTTTATTAGAGGAAAGAGAAAGGGCTGCGCCCATGATCCGGTGTTCGCTGGACGCGGTAAGCAAGCTGCTCTTGTACTCAGATGGCACTCCGAACGCGGAAGTGGAGGTTCCGTAGGGAGTGGACGGAAAAAAGGGGTCGGTAGCCAGGACTGGGAGAGCAAGGCGTGGTCCGGGTTGGAAGCGAGTCGGAAGCCAGAACGGGAGAGTAGACGAAGTCAGAGACAAAAAGAGGTCATAAGCCAGGACGGGAGAGCAGACGTGGTCAGGATCAAAACGTGTCAAATTCAGAGACAGACGGGACCAAAAAAACGGGACAGGTGGGAGTCAGAGTCGAAAAAGGCTTGCCTAGTGTTCACTGAGGTTTTCAGACGGACTGACAAAAGGGGACAGACAGGACCGGGTTCAAATACTGACAGGGAGCCAATCAGAACCCACGGCAGCTGGCGCCAAATGAGCGGGCACAGCTGGGTCACATCAGTAATCATGACAGTTAAGAATTAGGAAATATGCTGAAAGAATTATTTGTGTTGTTTACTTGGTAAATAGACTTGTTGGGGCGGCAGTAGCTCAGAAGGTAGAGCGATCGTTTTAGGATTAAGGGATCCCAGTTCGAATCCCGGCTTGTCCGTGTTACATGTCGAAGTGTCCTTGGGTAAGACACTGAACCCTAAATACCCCCAATAAGCAGGTTAGCGCCTTACATGGCTGCACAGATCACGGCCACTATTGGAAAATGTGAAGCACAATGTAAAGCGCTTTGGGAAGTCATTGACTTGAAAAGCGCTATATAAATGCAGATCATTTAATTTCATTTCATTTTACACAAATGATCTTTGCTTTGATTCTATATAAGTCCGTCTCTCTTCGAGTTAAATAGGGGCTGCGTTGTGTTTGTGAGTTTTACTGAGGGGAGGTTTTAATGAGGGGGGGCAATTGGCTGTGGTTGACATGAATATGTATATCTCTCCCCTTGCAGGTCCGGACAAGTGGGTGAGCAGTTTCCCTATCGCGGAGGGTCCTCGCCAGTCCCCCATCGACATCAATCCGGGTTTGGCGTCACACGACGGGGCGCTCAAGCCACTCAAGCTCAAGTACGACCCAAATACTTGCTTGGACATCCTCAATAATGGACATTCCTTCCAGGTGTCCTTCCTGGACGATGGGGACAACTCTGGTGAGCAGAGAGATTTTTCTTTCTATTATTACATTTGACATTTGTTATTATTATAATTAGATTACAAGGAAGAGGACATTGTTGACAATGATATATATATATATATATATATATAATTATAAAACTCCAACAATAAGGTTCACAGATCCCTTAACCCCCAGGGTAATCGGGGCACCACTTTCTGTGGTGTTTCTTGGGCAGGTACAGCCTGGCAGCGCCTATCCTTCTCCAGGCGTTTTTTTGGGGGGTAGGGGTTTGCTCCTCCACATGAAACAGCTATTACTGGTTTCAATCATTACCGATAGCTGGAGAAGCCTCCTGATCAGATTCAGATACAGCACTTTCATCATCGGATTGCCATTGTTTTTTCAGTGTGTAGAGTCACACAATACTGATACTAAGTCCTGAATCACTGTGTAAACACAATTTTGTTACGAAGATTTGAGTATTACATTGTACAGTTTGAATTGCAACAACTGTGGCTTTCAATATTGTCTTTGTATTTTTAATTATTACTTGTTCTTTTTAGTACTAATTTTCAATAGCACTACATAAAACTTTGCCATCTAGTAGTCAAAAAATACACTGTCCATTTATAGGTGCTGTACAGAATTTGTAACCTTTTTACTCACTGACACCATCTTCTAGCTTTTGCCTCTGTAAAACTCATCTTGTTGCATGTGCAAGTAGAGTACATGCATTTCTTAAATAAATTCTTCTTTTTCATCTTGTTGGGGTTGGCGTTTGGACTTATTTGAAAACGGCATTTTCTTACTTTCACTGTTTTCATGCTATGCTAATAAAAAAACTGCAGTGATGAGCATAATGTCTCTCTCCAACGACACCCCCCCCACACACACACACACATACCTTTCCCCTACCAAATGTGTCCCGCGGCTCAAAGTAAGATACAAGCAGAAAAAGAAGCTGTAGGCTTTCATTGTATATGTGTGCACAAAAAGAGCTCATTCATTACTGGAGGGTCCATTGGACACCCCCGGGAGGAGGGGGGGGGGGTTGTTTGGGTGATGGGGGTTGTGTGCATGTGTGTGTGTGTTTTGTGGGTGTTTGGCTTCCTTTTTCCCCCAAAAAATAATAAAAGTAATTTTCATGACTTACACCAAAAAAGGTAAAAATTAAAATAATTTTAAAAGATATCTGAAATGTTAACCTCTAAATCAGTGGAAGGCAAACTACGGCCCGTGGGCCACAGGCGGGAACTATAACAAATTTAGTGTTCAAAAACAGGGACCTAATATATTATTTTGCTTTCATTCTGAAAAGAAAAAAGTACTATAGAAATGCTTCTACAGTAATACTTACAAAATACTACAAAATTACGACAAAACTAGATGAAAAAGACTACATGAGGCAACTGTATCAAATTTATTCTTTAAAAACAGGGTCCTAACTGTTTATGGATTTGCTTTCCTTCTGAAAAGAAAAAAAATACAAAAGAAATACTACAAAAATACTTTCACAGAAATACCACAAACCTACCACTACAGTAATTTTGTAATGCGAAATATGACTATGAAAATATTACGGCAGAAATACTACCAAATACCACAAGTATATTACAAAAATCTACTATGGAAATACTTTAAATATACTTATACAGAAATAGTGTAAATATACATCTACAGGAATACTATAATACAAAATTACTACAACAGAAAGATTACGACAAACGTACTACAATATACTACAGATATACTACAAAGATGTATTATAGAAATCATACAAAATACTACTATGAAAATACTAAAATAGTAATACTACAAAAATCCAACTGCAGAAATACTACAAAACGATTACTGTGATAAAACTACTGTAATACTATAAAATTTTATAAAAATCCAACTGAAGAAATACTAAAAAAGTTCTAAAATAAAATACAATCACATAAATACTTGGTTGGTTTGATTACTTAACCAGTAGGGTCATGGGGGCACCATTTCCTGAGGTGTGTCTTAAAACAGGCTCCTAAAACGTTTGTTTTAATTGTGAGTGTTTCAAACCCAAATTGATGAAACATATCTATTTAAAAAATAAAATAAAGAAATATAACATGCATGTCTATTTCTTCATAAATGAAAAAAGATTACATGTGTCTCCAGGAGCAGCACATTGGCCAAAATTTTGAAGCCAATGGGGCCAACCTCTCATCTAAATAAATTCCATATATGATTTTTTTTGTCCTTTTTTGTGGTCCAAATACAAACACGCCACTTGTGTCTGCATTCTAAAATCCTGGCTAATCCAGATTAAACGTTTGCTCGGCAGTTGAGATTAAATTGAAAAGGCAAGTGATGTTTATTTGTATAGCCCTTAATCACAAATACGTCTCAAAGGGTTGCATAGACCACCATTGCAACATGGCCTGATCTGAAACCTACATGAGGACAAGGAAAAACTCAAAAACCTCAGCATGGGGACAATGAAGAAACCTTATAGGGCTGTACATGTGCAATGGGTGTTGCAAGGGCATCAACAGAAACAACATGAAATATGGGTAATAACAGAATGTCCGGTTTACAGCTTCCAGAGGTTAACATCAGCCTGGGCCATGGCCATCACCCCCCTAAACAAGCACACAAAACTGTGAAAACATATCTTGTGACAATTTTGGGTTTATCTCTCTTTTTGTTGTTGCCAAATTAAGTTATATATATATATATATATATATATATATATATATATATATATATATATATATATATATATATATATATATATATATATATATATATATATATATATATATATATACATGCTCCTTTTCTCATTGCACTATTCTTCATTGTGTTATTATAATAACTTGGGCCAGTTTTTCTAAGCACTATGTTGTAAATATTTTTTCCTGCCTGTTCATTGAGATAGTCTATCTTTTTTTGTCGTCGAAGTCTTTATATTATATGTTTTACCCTGGAGTGTCTTGTCTGATCTCGTTGCGTACAACGTTTCCCAAAGTTGACATCAATGACAATAAATACAATTCTAATTCTCATACTAATTCTATCGTTCGCCTGCAGGAGGCGACGCAGCGCCACAAAATCTCGAGACCTTGAACTGTACATTGCTTTGCAAACCTAAACAATAATCCGCCATGCTACATTCTGGATTGAAGGTCACATTTTTGGACCACGTAAACTACCTGAATTTGGACTTTAAGCGTGTTGTGTTCGGTTCTACTTTGACTTGACCCATTTGCTGAATTATTTTTATTCCTACTGGTGTCGTTTTTGCCTTTTGAGAGGCGAAATCTGCAAAACAGCGATTAAATCCGACTTTTTGGAGTGATTTCTGAATGGAGCCAAGGATGGCTTGGCGGTTACGAGAGTGTTTTGGGGTTATGGGATTCGAACCTGGACCGATACGTTTTCTTTGTGCTCGGATAGCACCGTTAGATTAGAGAAAAGGGAGGGGGGAGGTGAGAAGGTTTTGCTGCACGTCTGGAGGAGAAAGAGTAAGGGAGTGTTCGGAAAGGGGGGGTCGGTTCGTATTTATATATATAAAGCTCCGTGCAGCTGTCAAGTGTCGGCTGGGAATCAGCGCGCTTTTTTGCAGGATTCAGAAGAATCAGAAGTGATCCAATCGGAACATGGCTCACGCTTGGGGCTACGCTGCCAATAACGGTGAGGTCCTTTTTCATCCCAGTTCCGATTCATTGTGAATGGACTTCATCATTTGCGCATTAACGCAAGATGGAGCGTGCGTAAAATGTGCGCAATTTCAACCATTGAAATAAATATCCGAACTCATAATAATTCCAATTGATTCTGATGTGTATGCATACCTGCCAATGTATCCAATTTCATTTAATCCGTGTTTTTGACCATTTCAAATTGTGCACGCTGTATAACAGTTTTCGACAACAAAAAAATCTCCCGCCCCCCCACTTTTTTTTCCATCTATCTATTTTTATTATTGACACCTGTCCTTTATTCTGTGTTCAGCGACCTTGGGTGTCCTGAAAGGCACATCAAAATCAAATGTATTATTAAAATATGCTGCTGATTTTTTTTGTGTTGTTTATTCGGTAAATCAAATCATACAGGCAAATTATCTTTGGTTTTATTCCACGTACCGGTAGTCCGTTCTGCTGTGGGTAGATAGGTGCCGCGTTGTGTTTTGTAAATATTTGTTATCGCTTAACAAAGTGCAATCAATTATAATGCAGATGTTAACGTATTATTTTAGTATTTCTGCTCTTGTGATTTTGTCGTATTCATATGGTAAGAATTTTGTAGTATTCTGTAGTATTTTTGAGGATTTATGCAGTGTTTCTGTAGTAGCAATTTTGTAGTAGGATTTTTTTAGTATGTCTAGTATTTTTGTATTATTATTGTACTGTGATTTTTCTAGTATTTTAGTAACATTTTAGTAGTATTTCTGCAGTAGTATTTTCGTAGCATTCTTGTTGTATTCTTGTACCATTACTGCTGTAAGATTTTTGTCGTAGGATTTTTGAAGTTTGTCTATATAACTTTTGACGTCTGACTCTAGTTGTATTTTTATAGAATGATTTTTGTAGTATTTCTGCGATAGTTTTTGTAGTATTCTTTGTTCTATTTTCGTAGTAGGATTTTTGTAGTATTTCTCCAGAAATAGTTTTTGTATATATTTCTATAGTAAAGTGTCAGGACCAGAACAGAAACAGAACCCAATTGCGTTACGTTTCTCACAAGTTTTATTAGAGGAAAGAGAAAGGGCTGCGCCCATGATCCGGTGTTCGCTGGACGCGGTAAGCAAGCTGCTCTTGTACTCAGATGGCACTCCGAACGCGGAAGTGGAGGTTCCGTAGGGAGTGGACGGAAAAAAGGGGTCGGTAGCCAGGACTGGGAGAGCAAGGCGTGGTCCGGGTTGGAAGCGAGTCGGAAGCCAGAACGGGAGAGTAGACGAAGTCAGAGACAAAAAGAGGTCATAAGCCAGGACGGGAGAGCAGACGTGGTCAGGATCAAAACGTGTCAAATTCAGAGACAGACGGGACCAAAAAAACGGGACAGGTGGGAGTCAGAGTCGAAAAAGGCTTGCCTAGTGTTCACTGAGGTTTTCAGACGGACTGACAAAAGGGGACAGACAGGACCGGGTTCAAATACTGACAGGGAGCCAATCAGAACCCACGGCAGCTGGCGCCAAATGAGCGGGCACAGCTGGGTCACATCAGTAATCATGACAGTTAAGAATTAGGAAATATGCTGAAAGAATTATTTGTGTTGTTTACTTGGTAAATAGACTTGTTGGGGCGGCAGTAGCTCAGAAGGTAGAGCGATCGTTTTAGGATTAAGGGATCCCAGTTCGAATCCCGGCTTGTCCGTGTTACATGTCGAAGTGTCCTTGGGTAAGACACTGAACCCTAAATACCCCCAATAAGCAGGTTAGCGCCTTACATGGCTGCACAGATCACGGCCACTATTGGAAAATGTGAAGCACAATGTAAAGCGCTTTGGGAAGTCATTGACTTGAAAAGCGCTATATAAATGCAGATCATTTAATTTCATTTCATTTTACACAAATGATCTTTGCTTTGATTCTATATAAGTCCGTCTCTCTTCGAGTTAAATAGGGGCTGCGTTGTGTTTGTGAGTTTTACTGAGGGGAGGTTTTAATGAGGGGGGGCAATTGGCTGTGGTTGACATGAATATGTATATCTCTCCCCTTGCAGGTCCGGACAAGTGGGTGAGCAGTTTCCCTATCGCGGAGGGTCCTCGCCAGTCCCCCATCGACATCAATCCGGGTTTGGCGTCACACGACGGGGCGCTCAAGCCACTCAAGCTCAAGTACGACCCAAATACTTGCTTGGACATCCTCAATAATGGACATTCCTTCCAGGTGTCCTTCCTGGACGATGGGGACAACTCTGGTGAGCAGAGAGATTTTTCTTTCTATTATTACATTTGACATTTGTTATTATTATAATTAGATTACAAGGAAGAGGACATTGTTGACAATGATATATATATATATATATATATATAATTATAAAACTCCAACAATAAGGTTCACAGATCCCTTAACCCCCAGGGTAATCGGGGCACCACTTTCTGTGGTGTTTCTTGGGCAGGTACAGCCTGGCAGCGCCTATCCTTCTCCAGGCGTTTTTTTGGGGGGTAGGGGTTTGCTCCTCCACATGAAACAGCTATTACTGGTTTCAATCATTACCGATAGCTGGAGAAGCCTCCTGATCAGATTCAGATACAGCACTTTCATCATCGGATTGCCATTGTTTTTTCAGTGTGTAGAGTCACACAATACTGATACTAAGTCCTGAATCACTGTGTAAACACAATTTTGTTACGAAGATTTGAGTATTACATTGTACAGTTTGAATTGCAACAACTGTGGCTTTCAATATTGTCTTTGTATTTTTAATTATTACTTGTTCTTTTTAGTACTAATTTTCAATAGCACTACATAAAACTTTGCCATCTAGTAGTCAAAAAATACACTGTCCATTTATAGGTGCTGTACAGAATTTGTAACCTTTTTACTCACTGACACCATCTTCTAGCTTTTGCCTCTGTAAAACTCATCTTGTTGCATGTGCAAGTAGAGTACATGCATTTCTTAAATAAATTCTTCTTTTTCATCTTGTTGGGGTTGGCGTTTGGACTTATTTGAAAACGGCATTTTCTTACTTTCACTGTTTTCATGCTATGCTAATAAAAAAACTGCAGTGATGAGCATAATGTCTCTCTCCAACGACACCCCCCCCACACACACACACACATACCTTTCCCCTACCAAATGTGTCCCGCGGCTCAAAGTAAGATACAAGCAGAAAAAGAAGCTGTAGGCTTTCATTGTATATGTGTGCACAAAAAGAGCTCATTCATTACTGGAGGGTCCATTGGACACCCCCGGGAGGAGGGGGGGGGGGTTGTTTGGGTGATGGGGGTTGTGTGCATGTGTGTGTGTGTTTTGTGGGTGTTTGGCTTCCTTTTTCCCCCAAAAAATAATAAAAGTAATTTTCATGACTTACACCAAAAAAGGTAAAAATTAAAATAATTTTAAAAGATATCTGAAATGTTAACCTCTAAATCAGTGGAAGGCAAACTACGGCCCGTGGGCCACAGGCGGGAACTATAACAAATTTAGTGTTCAAAAACAGGGACCTAATATATTATTTTGCTTTCATTCTGAAAAGAAAAAAGTACTATAGAAATGCTTCTACAGTAATACTTACAAAATACTACAAAATTACGACAAAACTAGATGAAAAAGACTACATGAGGCAACTGTATCAAATTTATTCTTTAAAAACAGGGTCCTAACTGTTTATGGATTTGCTTTCCTTCTGAAAAGAAAAAAAATACAAAAGAAATACTACAAAAATACTTTCACAGAAATACCACAAACCTACCACTACAGTAATTTTGTAATGCGAAATATGACTATGAAAATATTACGGCAGAAATACTACCAAATACCACAAGTATATTACAAAAATCTACTATGGAAATACTTTAAATATACTTATACAGAAATAGTGTAAATATACATCTACAGGAATACTATAATACAAAATTACTACAACAGAAAGATTACGACAAACGTACTACAATATACTACAGATATACTACAAAGATGTATTATAGAAATCATACAAAATACTACTATGAAAATACTAAAATAGTAATACTACAAAAATCCAACTGCAGAAATACTACAAAACGATTACTGTGATAAAACTACTGTAATACTATAAAATTTTATAAAAATCCAACTGAAGAAATACTAAAAAAGTTCTAAAATAAAATACAATCACATAAATACTTGGTTGGTTTGATTACTTAACCAGTAGGGTCATGGGGGCACCATTTCCTGAGGTGTGTCTTAAAACAGGCTCCTAAAACGTTTGTTTTAATTGTGAGTGTTTCAAACCCAAATTGATGAAACATATCTATTTAAAAAATAAAATAAAGAAATATAACATGCATGTCTATTTCTTCATAAATGAAAAAAGATTACATGTGTCTCCAGGAGCAGCACATTGGCCAAAATTTTGAAGCCAATGGGGCCAACCTCTCATCTAAATAAATTCCATATATGATTTTTTTTGTCCTTTTTTGTGGTCCAAATACAAACACGCCACTTGTGTCTGCATTCTAAAATCCTGGCTAATCCAGATTAAACGTTTGCTCGGCAGTTGAGATTAAAATTACGTAATCGACTGCGGCCTTGCAGCCGCGTCGTTATACAAATGCAAACAAAAGAAGAATGTGACTGTTGTGACTTTTAGTCACGCACACCCAAAAATATCAAAATGACAAGTTATGACACACATAAATCCCCCGCCCTAAAATACATTATTATTCATTCATAATCTATGTGCTTTTTGTGCTGTGTTGCTTCTTTTAAATGGACTTCAAATTATTCCGATTTGCAAGCTGTCATCGCATTTCGGGACATTACAGGAAAGATTTGAGGGATGCTAGGCGCTGAGATAATGTGATCTTGCAAAACTAGCGTGCTTAGTCAGAAAATAAATCTGGACATGCAGGGATATTTGGAGGATGCTTAGTGCTAAGTTAATGTGATCAAGCAAAACTAGCGTGCTTAAATAGAAATAACAAATTCTGGACATGCAAGGGACAATTGGAGGATGCTAGGTCCTGAGCTAATGTGATCTAGCGAAACTACTGTGCTCAGTCAGAAAAAAAATCTGGACATGCTTGGGAGATTTGGAGGATGCTTGGTGCTTAGCTAATGTGATCAAGCAAAACTAGCATGCTAAAACAGGAAAAAAAAATCTGGACATGCTTGGGATTATTGGAGGATGGTAGGTGCTAAACTAATGTGATCAAGCGAAACTACCGTGTTCTGTCAGAAAAAAAAATCTGGACATGCCAGGGACATTTGGAGGACGCTAGGTGCTTAGCTAATGTGATCATGCAAAACTAACATACTTAAACAGAAATTCTGGACATGCTACGGACGATTGGAGGATGGTAGTGATAACTAGGTTAACGCTAATGCTAAATAGCATTTGACAATTGCATACTTCAAGCATCAGGCTGACAAGTTCTATATACAGTACTGTATACATCAAAAAAACTAATATGAAACCAAAGAATGCAAAACAAACCATTTATACAGTACAGTTTCACTCATATAGGTTAATGCAAACCCTAAATAGCATCTGGCACTTTTAAACTTCAAGCATCAGGCTAATAAATACTTCATACTGTATATGTATATCATACACACAAATATAAAACCAAAATAATAAAAAAAATACATATGGTACAGTTTCACTCAAGTAGTAGCTCAATGCTAAAGCTAAATAGCACCTGATCTGTGGCACTTGAGCTGTAGGCCTGATTTGTATAGATACGGCTATTAGTGCTGACGAGCAAAAGAGAAGCTATAGACCTCTCCTGGTGTGCCAAATCTTGACTTAAGTGTATTTTCTTTCTCTTAGTCCTGACTGGCGGTCCGGTTTCGGGGGTTTATCGGCTAAAGCAGTTCCACTTCCACTGGGGGTCCTGCGACGAGAAGGGCTCTGAGCACACCGTGAGTGGAATTAAGTACCCCGCTGAGGTAAGATAATGTCATCAATTAATCGTGATTAATCGCACTACAATTCTCGAGCTAATTGAGTTTTTTTTTGAGGGGTGGGGCAGCTGCAAACATAGTGTTCAAATATATTTATGGTTATATATTAACATGATTAATCTTGATTAATGTCACTCAAATTCTGGAGTTAATTTAGTTTTTGCTGCTATACATACATACATACATACATTTTTATTATGATTAATCCCATTTATAATCATTACAATGTTGGAGTTAATGTATACTGTATTAATTTGCAGCTGCTCTCATAGTATAAACATTCATATATGGCTGTATATTAACATGATTAATCATGAATAATCGCACTCCAATTTCAAAATCAATCCACATTATTTTTTAAATATATGGCTGTAGATTAACTTGATTAATTTTCATTTCTCTCACTCCAATGTTGGAGTTAATCTAGATTAATTTTGCCTTTTTTTCAGCTGCATCTGGTTCACTGGAACACCAAATACCCCAACTTCGGTGAGGCTGCTAGCAAACCCGACGGGCTCGCTGTGGTGGGCGTGTTTCTGCAGGTTTGTACTCTAAACCTGTATCAATAAATAAACGTATAAATATACACACTAAATAAATAATAACGATATATATTTTCGTTTAGATCGGAGACGAAAACGCCAGCCTGCAAAAGGTACTGGATGCTTTCGGTGCCATCAAGACCAAGGTATGATTCCTCGGCGACAGCTTTTGCCCATGCACGTTATCAACAAGATAAGTTAATAAGGTTTTTTTTTTGTTTTTGTTGAATCAGGGCAAGCAGACCCCGTTTAAGGGTTTTGACCCGAGCAGCCTTCTTCCGGCCTGCCTTGACTACTGGACGTACGAGGGCTCCCTGACCACGCCCCCCCTGCTAGAGAGCGTCACCTGGATCGTGTGCAAGGACCCCATTAGCGTTAGCTCGGCTCAGGTAGCGACACAATCGCTTCTCTGTTGAGTAGTTACTACACTCTCATCATTTAAAGGGCCAGTGAGCATGATGTGGCAACCCTTACTCTTGTTAAATTCTATATTTGTTTCAATCAAACACTATTGATTCAAATAATAAGCAAGAACACATATACTATTTCATGAACATGACAGTTTGGCAGCTATCTTGCTACTACGAAAGCCTGAATGGCAGTTATGCTAAGCTAGCTTGTTGTTGTGGTGCTTTTAGCACTTGAAAGCCACACACAACACACAGTTGAGGCCCAGTTTCACCATTCAGGCATCTTCCACGATCTTTTTCCACTTATTCCTTCTCTAGCCATTGGCTGCGTAATAGCTGGCTGCTAACTATTATTGTTATTGATTGCTGCCACTGCTTTGTCCTTCTGTGTTACTCGCCTTTCACAGTCAGCCATGCAAGCAAACATCACTGATGTTGATAATTCAGGCATCCTTGACTTTTTTTTCACTGTTTCCTTCTCTAACCACGGATGTTAGGTAATTGACCACAGGTTATGGCTCACAGCTAGCCACGACTGTTATTGTTAGTCACTGCTTTGTCCTTCCGTCTCACTCACTACTCACAGCCAGTCCTACAATCAAACGTCACTGAGTTCCAAATTTCAGATGTCTTTACCTTTTTTCACTGTTTCCTTTTTGTAGCCACTTGTACTAGCCACTTGACTGCATTTAAGATGGCTTCTAACTGTTATTGGTCTATTTAGCTGCCCCTTTTTTGTCGTTCAGTGTCACTCATCTCCATAGATGGCCATGCAAGCAAGCGTCGATGAGTTCCTTAATTTAGGCATCTTCGACTTTGTTCCACGGATTCTTTCTTTGGCCATTGGTGTTAGTCACTTGGCCTCATTTTAGCTGGCTGCTAAACACTGTTGTATTGTTAGCCACCCCTGCTTTGCCCTTCAGTGGCCCTCGCCTTCCACAGCTCGTCGTGCAAGCAAATGTCACTGAGTTTAATTCAGGCACTTATATTTAACTTTAGTCACTGTTTCCTTCTCTGGCCACTGGTATTGGCCACTTGACTGCATTCTAGGTGGGTACTAACTATATTTATATTGTTAGCTAACTCTGCTTTGTCTTTCAGTGTTACTTGCCGTCTACTGCCGGCCTTGCAAGCAATGTGGCTGAGTTCCTTGGTTCCTTTTTTCAATGTTTCCTTCTCTAGCCGTTGATATTAACCACTTGGCTGCATTCTTGCTGGTTGCCAACCACTATTGTCATCATTAGCTGTCCCTGCTTTGTCCTTAAGTGTCATTTGACCCCCCACAGCCAGTCATATGAGCAAATGTCGCTGAGTTTCTTTTTTGAGGCATCTGACTTTTTTCACTATTTTCTTCTCTAGCCACTTGTATTAGCCTCTTGGCTGCATTCTAGCCGGCTGCTAACCACTATTGTTCATGTTAGCTGTGCCTGATTCATCCTTCTGTGTCACTCGCTTTCCAGGGAAGGTCTTGCAAGCAAAAGTCACTGAGTTTCTTTATTCAGTCATCTAAGACATTTTTTATGGTTTCTTTATCTAGCCACTGCAGTTAGCCATTTTACTACAGGCTATTTGTGGTTAGCCTCTTTCGTTATTGTTAGTTACTTCTCTTTTGTTCTCTAGTGTTACTCACCTTCCACAGCATGTGATGTCGCAGAGTCTCTTCATTTAAGCATATTCCCCTCTTTTTCTACTGTTTCCTTTTCTAGCCACTGATGTTAGTAACTTGGCTGCAGTCTATCGCTCGCTGCTGCAGCTATAAGAACCCCCCAAAAATATCGACCCAATGTCAGCTAGTTCAAAATCCAAACACCATCTCTACTAAAACCTTTGTAAATTATTAGAGACTGTCATTTTCAAAACCCAAACGTTGCATCAACCCAAAGTCTGCTAGCTCAATGCTAACAGAAAAATGTAAATATCATTGACTTGCTAATTGAAACTAGCACAACGATGTTGATTGCTTCTCCTCACGGCAGATGGAAAAATTCCGCAGTCTGCTGTTCTCGGCCGAGGGTGAACCCGAATGCTGTATGGTGGACAACTATCGGCCGCCGCAGCCTCTGAAGGGCCGCCAAGTGCGAGCCTTCTACAAGTGAAGTCAACCAGTTCCCTCCCCGACCACACCTGTAAACTCACAAATAAAAAAAAAAAATCAAATTTTAACATCCGCCCAACTTAAAACCACGTTGTTTTCCCGTGGAGCACTTAGCCACAGCGCCCCCAGTGGCCAGAAGAACAAGCAACCGCCGCCATCGAAGATAGGACGGCTAGCTAATAAGCTAGCTTTGGCATTAAATTTGTTTTATGCATTAAGTTTGTTTTAAATTTGTTTCATTTGTTTTATGCAGAAGCTTGTGTCAAACATGTTTTAAAAACATATGCAAAAAAATGTTACATGTCCAAAATGTGTGCAATTTAGATTTTTCTGAAGAAAAGCTGCCAAAATTATTTTTATGTTCTAATCTTTTAATAGCATTTTTTTTTGCTGCTGTATATCTCAAAAACAATGTACTCTAGAAAGATTGTATTTCGAGTGTTTTTTAATTACATATTAGATGCCTTATTATCATTATTTCTACCATTCTGAAATTATGCCAGTGGCCCCGTCCTTATGTGATATTGTTCTTCTATTTGCTGTATAAGAAGTTGAATAAAATCCCGTAAAATTAACTAGAATTGTGTTGTTTTAAATAATATTTTATTACAATATTAGGGGGGCATCTATTTTTTTCCATTATATTTTAGGATGTATCTTACAAATAATTTGAAAAATAAGAAATAGCTATAAAATGAAAGATAGAAATTTAAATGAATAAATTGTTGTTTTCTATTCTAAATATTTTCTTTTCTTTTTTTTAAATGTTGTATTTTTATTTATTTTTAAGAAAGTACCTTAAAAAACAATTGAGTGAAAGAAAAATAAATATGATTTCATAAAAAATACGTTTTTAAATTTATTTATTATTTAAATTATAATTAGTCGAGCAAATAAAAAATAAATTCTTTATTGTATTTTTTATTAGCTTTAAAATTATTTTAAAATTGAAAAATAGATATGAAATGTAAAAAGAAATTCGAATACATAAATTAATGTTTTTTAAAGTTATAAATATTGTATTTAAAAAAAAATGTATTTTTGTGTTTTTTTTTTTTTTAAGTACCTAAAATAAATTGGAAGAATAAAAACTAGACCTTTTTCTAGACATGTTTTTTCTAAATATTAATTTCTTGATTATAACTAGTTGGCTTTATTCTAAATAATTTATTGTATTTTTAATCTTAAAATTATCTTTACAATAATTTGAATAGGTTATTATGTTTTTTCTTACAAATTACAATATATATTACGATATATATGTACAGAAAACAGAGAGAAGGTTTTGGGTAGCTTTGAAACCAAGCTAGCCCATCATTATTTACGCTTTTTTTAATATTAAAGAAATTTGTTTAGGTTAGCAGTTTGGTGGCTAACGAAAGTTTTAGTAATCAATTGTAATTAGCGGTAACATTTTTTACAGCAGTAGAAATTTAGGTCAGTAAGTAATTAGCTAGTTGATGCAGCCTGAGTTGGAGAAGGGAAAACTGAGGAATTCCGTAAGTATTCAAGCTAAGTTAGCCTCTGGACTTTGTGTATGGAATGCGAAAAACATGCTAACCTAACACTGCCAATCCTTCAAAACCTCTAATTTGATGTTAAACCTAAAATAACCTCCGTCTTAGCACAAGAAGATGCTAGTTAATTAGCTTATTTGTATCTCCTGAGTTGGAGAAGAGAAAGCTCCAAAAAATGCAGGGATCATGAGGACCCCAAATATCATCGGCTAACCCAGGAATTGGTATTCAAGCTAAGTTAGCCTCTCTGATTTGTGTATAGTTTTGTGTATAGTGTGCTCGGAACAATTTAAAAGGCTCAGTTTGTAGTACGTGCTACCCGAACCCTCTCTCTTTCTCTCTCGTTTTTCTTTCACCCTTTCTTTCTCTCTCGCTGTGTAATTCTTCCCGTCTTTTTTTTCTGTTTTCTTTCTCTTTTTTCTTTTCTCCTTCATGCTCTCTTTCTCTTCCACCCTCTCCATTTCTTTCTCTCTTTTTATTTTTCTCAGCCTCTATTTTTTTCTCTGACTTTTCAGTCTCTATGTTCCTCATCTTTCTCTTCCTCTCTCTTTGTAACTTTTTCTTTCTTTTCTGTCTTTCTTTCTTTGTATCTTTTTCTTTTTTTCTTCCTTTCTTTCTCACTCTCTTTTTCTTTTTCACTTCTCTTTTCTAATCTTTTTCTCTTTTTCTCCTCTTCATTTCTTACTTTTTCTTTTTTTCTTTCTTTCTCTTTCCCTTTCTTTTGTATTCCCTTTCAATGTGTCTTTCTTCCTCTCTCTCTTTTTCTGTTATTATTTATCGTTCTCCCTTTCTTTCTCTCTTTTCAATTTCTTTGTCTTTCACCCTTTCTATCTCTTTATCTTATTTTTTCCCTTCCTTTCTCTCTCTCTATTTTCTCTCCCTTTTGGTCTCTCTTTCTCTTTGATCTATTATTCTGGTTCAAAATACTTTTTTTATACCATGTGGCCCCTGAGCCAATATGAGCTTGACACTACTGTGTTCGAATAATCACATTGATGCAATTGTTTCCTTTTAAAGAAACTCTTAACTAAGACATAGCACAGGAGCTAACTTAGCCTAGCTAAAAGTTCACAAAATGTCTTCGTAGTCACCTTATTAACCATTAAAAACATTTAAAGTCGATGATTAATACTAGGATAACATATTATAAAGTTTAGGTATATTTTGTTGGTTTTTTTAACTAATATTTGATTTGCTAATGTAGCTTAAGCAAAGTCATGCTAACTTTCTAGCTGTTACTCGTGGGTTGTTTTATTTTCTTTCTTGAACTTTGAGCTGTTGGATTCTTTATCTCCTGTAAAAGGAGACACGTGAAGCGCGAGACATGACATCTGAAGCCTTGGTGTCGACTCGTCTCGTAAGTCAGTAGAGAATTTTTTGGCTGACAGAAGTTGCACACGTTAACCGGCTAAATCACTTTGGTTTTCAGCTTTTAAAAGGTTCAAACTGTAATGATCACAGCACTTAAAATAATTCCTTTACAAAATTGAGGCAAATTATATTAAAAATGTGACGTTTTTTGTTCAATCAGCAGATAAAAATAGATTTTTTTTTAAAAGGCTATATTTACAATTTATGATTTTATTTCTGAATATTTCTTAAGCAAAATGTCATGATTACCGATTGAGTGCACCTGCGGCTGCTTAATTGGCGCCAACAGCCTGGACAGCTGATTGGCTGATGCTCTCTTTTTAAACCCCCGGCTTCCAAGAGGAAGCCGTCAGATCGTTATGCGAACTGTTGCCACCAGCTCAGTAAGCCTTTACGTCCGACTCTTTTTCTGCCCTGCTTTTCTCTGCCTGATCTTCGTTGCCAACCTGTTTCCGGACCTGACTTCCCCCCGTTCTGCCTGCCTGTTACCTGACCTGTTTTACCCTGTTAGCTGCCTGCCTCCTGTTGCCGACCTCGTTTCCGAATTTGACACCGCCTTTGCTCTCCAGTCCCGGCCACCGACTTGTAATTCCCGCCTGTCTCCGATCCTCCTCGCTAGACACAGAAGTGCCACTTCCACATCTCCTGCTCCTCTTGTCCGTCAACCATCGGATCGTGGAAGCAAGCCCTGCTCTCCCTCTTTATTAATAAAAACATGGAAAACCAGCGCTATTGGGTCCTGTGTCCGTTTCTGGTCTGTGACACAAAAAGTCAAATTACCTGCAATGCCCTATATCTTATAGTTTGGCTTTTTTTAAGAAGTAGAAAGTTTTTAGGTAATTTTTTGCAAGAAGAAACATTTGAAAAATTATTTTTAAAATGTATTCAATATCAGGATAAATACTTAAATCATCCACTGCCAATCACTTATTTTCAGAAGAAAAGTGCTTCTATTTGTTATATTTTAACAGTTTTTGAACCAATTATCATAGCAAAATGTATTCTACCAATACCTGAGATGCCCAAAATCATTTGAAAAAATATTATTTCATCACTATGAATGAAGAAGGAATAATTAACCAAAAACATAAACACACACACACACGAGTAAGAATAATAAAATAGTAATATGCCCCCACTCCCATCCCCGCAAGAAAATACATCTTTGGCATTGAGTGAGTCTTAAAATGTCCAACATGATTTTTTATTTTTTTTAAACGTGTGTATATATTTTTTGGGGTATTCTCTTAAGATAATTTATAAGTGATAAAAATAAATATTTTCATGGATTTATTCGTATATTTATTTGTGGTCTGAGTTTTTTTATTCTCTGATGCAAGACTTCTTTTTTTATTTTGTTTTTTAAGCGTTCCCCTTTTTGTCATTGATGTGTTTTGACTGCTGGACAACCTCACCAGGGGCTATTATGTGACCCACATAAACACCATTCATTTATATTTATTTTTTGACCCAAACAAACTGAGGTAAATGTGTTTTTTTGTCAAGGAGAATTCAATGTCAAAGCAGTGGTACTGGTCATGCGTGAATTGAAGCTGTTTACATGGATTGTATTGATTATTTTCACACGCAGACCCAGTGGCTTGTTTAATGATCACAAACCTTTTTTAAATATTAACTATAGATACTATTAAAATTATATATATATATATATATATATATATATATATATATATATATATCTCATCTTATCTCATTAGCCGTAACGCTTATCCTCATTAGGGTCGCATGTATGCGCCTGGAGCCCATCCCAGCCATCTCCGGGCAGTGGGCAGGGGACACCCTAAAATGGTTGCCAGCCAATCGCAGGGCACACAGGGACAGACAAGTCACCCGCTCATTCACACCTAAGCACAATTTGGACCGGCCAATTCACCTGAAATGCATGTTTTTGGAACGTGGGAGGAAACCGGAGTGCCCGGAGGAAACCCACGCAAGCACGGGGAGAACATACAAACTCCGCACAGGCGGTCTGGAGCTGAACCCACGACAGGTTCCCATGACATGAACTGTGCCGCACAAGCGCTAACCACTGCTCCGCCGTGCTGCTATATATATATTTTAACAACCTGTCTTTCTACACTCGTTTTTATTAAATTTAGTTTTGACCCTCCCGAGCTTCCGTTAAAAAAAAAAAATTAGGATAATGATGGGAATTCCGTATCTTTTTAGGGAAACAGCTCTTTTACGCTCCCAAACGGTACATCCAATTGTTTTCAATGTTTTCCGATGACATATTACCAGTGATAATGAAGTATTATAAACCAATAAAATTTTGAAAATGTATTATGCGACTATATTATGATAGCCTATATGGTCCTTACATACAGTGAACTTTTACCTAGTTTTAACTCTCAAATTATTTATGCTAAGGCAACACAGAGATGATGCCACTCATATTGGCCAGTCAAGAGCGCGTTCAAAAGAAAGACAGAAAAAGACAGAGAGAGAAAAAAAGGAGAACGTGAAGGAGGGTGAGAAAGAGAGATAGACATCTAGAGGGAGGAGAACAAGAGTGAAAGAGAGAAGAAGAGGGAGAGAAAGGGAAAGAGAGAGAGAGAGAGAGAAAGTTAGAAAGAGCTAAAAAGAGCGAGAAAAGATGACACGAGTGAAGAAAAGAATGAGAGCGAAAGCAAGAATGAGCAAGAGAGAGAGAAGGGGGTGAATGAGAGCTAGACAGAAAGTTAGAGGGAGCGATAGAAAAAAGGATGGTTTGAAGGAGAGAAAATGACAGAGCGAGTGAAAGAGTTTACAAGTCAGTTGTCCCATATTGATGGGGAGCAAGCTCTTGTCGACCACTTCAAAGAGCTGGCTCATACAGTTCTTTCGTTCGCGAACGGCACAAGACTACTATCAGCACAGTCTCTCCCCCCCCCCCCCCCCCCCCCCCCGCGCAATCGTTAACATGTTTGGATCGTGTGTGCCATCAATGCCTCCCACTCATTGACATCCACTCGATTTTCCACGCATGATCGCGTCTGAGAGTGGGTCAGATTTTCGTTTCCTGCTCGCAGGTTGCCAAGCAAGAATGGATCGCGTTTCTCGTGGGAGAGAAGAGGGGCCAACAAACACCCGATAGCCAGTCTCACGTTACCGCCATCATAATGAGCTAAAAATATTGGGACGCCTCCAAGAGTGATAATTTTGTGTTCTGTCAATGGAAATATGTCTAGAAGGAATATTGGGTTTGTTTTCAGTAGTGTAGAGATGAGGACAAAAAATAACGATACTACAATTATTTCAAATTATTAATTAAGAATATAAGTATTTGTACTAGCGAAGCTCACTAAGATCCTAACACTATCAGGAAGTGAAAAGTCAATTTTCTTTAATTTTGTTAACACAACAAAAGTACTCAATATGAATATATATATATATATATATATATATATATATATATATATATATATATATATATATATATATATATACCTGTCAACCTCCACTGCTCCATGCCCGTAAAACTGTCGTGTTTTCCCGTACAAAATACAAAATAATCGTACACTATATCTTTTTTTTCTGAATGCAGCATGATGGTAAATCCCCAGGGGGCAGACGCATGCGATTGACAAATTTGCGTTTTTCCGTACAGATTTCCTTGTAGGTCGTACTCGTCTTAAAATACATAAAAAACGTACTTTGTACGGCAAAACCGTACAGGTTGACAGGTATGCTATATATATATATACTGGACTGTCTCAGAAAATTAGAATATTGTGATAAAGTTCTTTCTTTTCTGTAATGCAATTAAAAAAACAAAAATGTCATACATTCTGGATTCATTACACATCAACTGAACTATTTCAAGCCTTTTATTATTTTAATATTGCTGAATTTGGCTTACAGCTTAAGAAAACTCGAAAATCCTATCTCAAAATATTAGAATATCATGAAAAAGTATACAAGTAGGCTATTCAACTAATCACCTGAATCATCTAATTAAATCGAAACACCTTGCGAGGGTTTCCTGAGCTTTAAAAACACTCAGCTTGGTTCAGTAAACTAAATCACTGCTGATCTGACTGCTGTCTAGAGGACCATCAATGATACCCTCCATCAGGAGGGTAAGACACAAAAAGAAATTTCTCAAAGAGCAGGCTGTTCACAGAGTGCAGTTTCAAAGCATATCCACAAAAAGTCTGTTGGAAGGGAAAAATGTGGCCGGAAACGCTGCACAACCAAGAGAGATGACCGCAGCCTTAACAAAATTGTGAAGAAGAGCCGCTTCCAGAATTTGAGGGAGCTTCAAAGACAGTGGGCTGAAGCTGGAGTCCAGGTATCAAAAGCCACAGTTCACAGACGTGTCCGGGAAATGGGCTACAATAGCTGTATTCCCATGGTCAAGCCACTTCTGAACTCAAGACAACGGAAGAAGCGTCTGACTTGGGCTATGGAGAAGAAGCACTGGACAGTTGCAGAGTGGTCCAAAGTCCTCTTTTCAGACGAAAGCAAGTTTTGCATTTCATTTGGAAGTCAAGGCGCCAGAGTCTGGAGAAAGGCTGGAGAAGAGCAAAATCCAAGTTGCTTGAAATCCAGTGTGAAGTTCCCACAGTCAGCAATGGTTTGGGGAGCCATGTCAGCTGCTGGTGTTGGTCCACTGTGTTTCATCAAGTCCAGAGTAAATGCAACTGTGCACCAAGAGATTTTAGAGCACTACATGCTTCCATCTGCTGAAAAGCTCTATGGAGATGAGGATTTCATTTTCCAGCATGATCTGGCACCTGCCCACAGAGCCAAAACCACCAGTAACTGGTACACTGACCATGGCATCACTGTCCTTGATTGGCCTGCTAATTCCCCTGACCTGAACCCCATCGAGAATTTGTGGGGTATAGTTAAGAAGAAGATGAAAGACACCAGACCTACAAATGCAAATGAGCTGAAGGCCGCTATCGAAGCATCCTGGGCATCAATAACACCTCAGCAATGCCACAGGCTGATTGCCTCCATGCCACGCCGGATTGATGCAGTAATCCGTGCAAAAGGATTCCCAACCAAGTACTGAGTACATCAATGGACATTTTCAAATGTTTGATTTAGTTTTGCTGTTATAAAAATTTTTTTTTTTACTTGGTCTGAGGAAGTATTCTAATATTTTGAGATAGTATTTTTGAGTTTTTTTCAGCTGTAAGCCAAAATCAGCAATATTCAAACAATAAAAGGCTTGAAATAGTTCAGTTGATGTGTAATGTATCCAGAATGTATGACATTTTTGTTTTTTTAATTGCATTACAGAAAATAAAGAACTTTATCACAATATTCTAATTTTCTGAGACAGTCCAGTATATATATATATATAATTTTTTTAAAATTTTGAATTTCTACACTCTGTCAAAGATATTCTGTCATGTAATGTCAAGAAACGGACCGGGATGCAGGAAGTCGGAACTCATGTGCGTAGACGATCTGTCACTTTAATTAGGAAATAAAAGTTGTCCAACACACAAACGGACCAAAGACAAAACAAAACAGGTTTAAAGGCAATCAAAATTACAAACTAGGTATTACTCAGATCAAACAGGCATGAACAGGTCTTCAACAAGGTAAAGCAATGGTCTGGCAACAGGCAGTCCCAAAAGGAGCGTTTAAGTACTCTACAAGCAATCAGTTCAATGCGTCTCAGCCGGTGTCAAGGGGCGGGGCCAGCTGGGCGCCATGACAACCGTGCAGGACATGACATGTAAAGTATATTGGGGGCAAATCAATGTAATAATTATTTTACTTTTTAAAACTTCAGTTAACCCGCTATTGTGAGAGGGTCAGCGTCGGTTACCTTCTTGGAAAGCCGTCGAGTCAGCAAAACCAAAAGTGCTGTGTCACCTTTTGGGCAGTTTATACATCTGGGGTAATCTACCTGATGTCCTTAAAAGATGCGGTTGATATCCAATGTCATTCTGACCTGGGAGAATGGAATGTCTTTCTGGAAAAATAGCAGAGTCAGCTAAACCAAATGTGGTTAATCACCCTTTTGGGCAGTTTTCGCATCCAGGGCAACCTACCTGATTGCCTGTAAAATATGGTTTTGATATCTCATATTATTCTAGCCGAGATGAGGGGAATGTCTTTCTGGAAAAACTGCTGAGTCATTTTTTTGGGCCTTCACACATCTAGAGTAGCATACCCGACTGCCTGTAAAAGATAGTGTTGATACTCAATACATTTGTATTGCAAGTATATAAGTATTTGGACGTTAGCCGTAAGCGCCCAAATACGCAAAAAAAATGTTCCTTGCAAAAAACGTAAAGGGTGAAGATCATTTTGACACTATCTTCCATCCGTCGTCAGGGGCGACAAAGAGATTATCTCTCCATCACTCACATTTTATTTTGGCTGGCCTGGACAATCGACGACGCCATCTTGTCCTTGTCGTGGATGTTTGCAAAGGAGGAATTTAGGAATTTCCTGACCTCCATCGGGGAAGTGAACTTATCGTCTCTTGTTACATGAGAATCACGTCAAAGCGAGTAATCGAATGAAATAAAGGCCTTGAATATTAAAAGAAATAAAATATTTTAATTTGAATGGGTGGAGTCATGTGGCAGGACGGAGTATGTTCTCTTCATTTTTCAAAAGATAGTCACCAACTGCCCAAATTTTTGTATTCTTTTGGAATACTGTAAACATATTTCTTAGTAAACAGTCTTGTTCCATTGGGGGAAATATTTTCTCATTTCACACAATAATTTTCTTATTTTATCAGTTATTTTAAGAGTTAGTTTTAGTTGAATAACATAACAAGTGATAAAGAAAATTTACTCCATATAGAATAATATGTATATTTCACAATGTAAAAAATATAGAAATAATAACTACAAATATTTTAGAAAAAAAAAGAAAATTAAATAAAAGTGAGTAATTCTTCAATTAAAAAATAAATAGAATAATAGTTTCCACAATTATTTTGCTATGTCAGGTTTTTTTTTTAATATCAGTAAAATAAGAATTTTATGTTAACAATTACATTCAGTCAAATAGAAAAACAAATCCTAAAAATATTTTTTTAAAAGAAAATAGCAAATGTGTTTAGTGTATCTGTCAGGACCAGAACGGAAACAGGACCCAATTGCGTTGCCCACGATCCGGTGATTGCTGGACGCGGGAAGTGGAAGTGGATCTTCCGTGGCGAGCGATGGCGTTGTCGGGGACGTAAAACGGGTCAGTAGCCGGTACCGGAGAGCAAAAACGTGGTCGGGGTTGGAAGCGAGTCGTAAGCCAGAAAAAGAGAGAAGACGTGGTCGGGGACAAAAAGAAGTCAAAAGCCGGGACGGGAGAGTAGACGTGGTCAGGATCAAAAACGTGTCGAAGGGACCGACAGGAGCAAAAAACGGGACAAGTGCGAGTCAGGGTCGAAAAGGCTTGCCTAGTGTTAACTGAAGTTCACAGACCTACTGACAAAAGGGGACAGACAGGAGTGGGTACAAGTACTGATTGGGAGCCAATCAGAGTCCGAGGCAGTTGGCGACAAAGGAGCGGGCACAGCTGAGTCACATCAGTAATCATGACAGTATCTAGTCTTTTTTATTATGTAAATGCATTTTACTGCTGAATGTTAGAAACATATTTGTAGTGAAACAAAAAGGTTAAAAAGAAATTCCTAAAATAAAAATAGATACATACTTCAATATCACGCTTACTTGTTATGTCGTATAATGTAGGGTTTCTTTTTTTAAATATTATTTTTATTCCTTCATGTAAAAGTTAAGAAAAAATACTTTAAAAAAGTTTTTAAAATATTTTACAAAATGAGAAGCAAATTATAAAAATTCCACATAAGATCATTTTCCTCCCAAAATGATATTTCTTTTTTAACTATATTTTTCATCTCCGTGAAAAAAGAGAGAAAAAAATGCTATTGATGATATGATCTTGTTTATTCAAAATGAAATAAATGTAATTCTCCACTTAATTTCAGTTATTTCCCTTCTTAATTTAAGTATTTATTCTCTATTCTGCTACATTAATAATAATAACATGTAAAAATTAAGTAATTAAAAAACATAAAAAAGAGAACAATGGTTTCCCTAAAATTAACAAAATAAGACACCTATGAAAAAAAACTACTTGGAAAGAAGATTATTCGAAAGACTTCCCATTTTTTATTGCTTGCCTTTATTATAATTAAAAGCGAGTGAAATCTAAAATGCAGATTTGCCTGAGTTCTCTCCACAATTTTTCCTTTTTTTTTTTTTTAGTTCAGATTATATAAGGCCTTACATCACCACCCGCATCAGCACCGAAATCTGTCAGCACTCTGCATTGCGTGCCGCCATCCTGCAAAAAGATCACCCCCTCCCCTCTCTCACTACATGAGTTTTTTTATTTGCAGCGATAATGCCAAATTCTCGTCCGTAAACCTTTTCCGGCGTCCTTGAATCAGAAAACAGGAAATGCCCCCAAACTAAATTCAGCCGTCAAAGTAAACTGTCAGGATCAAGCACGCCCTTTCCCTTCCTAGAGTGTGCCAATTGGGGAGAGTGGCTGTAAAGACCCCACCGGCACCCAATTAGCAAGCCACAGAAACTGGGGGTACAAGCGGCTGAGGGACTACCCTAATGGGTTGTAGGCCTTTTCCCTGGCAACATAATGCTAAGAAGAAGAAAACAAAGAGAAGGGTCAATTACATAGTAAATGGTGATAATGCCTGGTTCAATTTCTTCTTCCAGTTCAGCCAATCAGCGGCATCCCAATTGTGTTTAAGAGGGACCACATCTCATTTTATTGGGATTTTGTTTGTTTTATTTCCCTTCTCTGCCCATAGAAAGAAAATTAGTGAAAACAGTGACAACAACGATGGAGTCCAAGAAGGGAATAATTGCGAAATACTAAAATATGAGTACGTAAAAGTGTCTGCCACTGAAACTCTGCTTGAAGATACGGTAAATGGTTTAAACATGTTATATTTCTATATATTATAACGAGTGCATTGATCTTAATTACCTACACAAGTAATTATTTTAAAGATACAGTGTGAAATATGTGGTGCTCGTGACACAAAATACTTTCATTCAGTAAAAAAAACATTGATTTTGAATGCGAGGCAAAAATACATGAACTATCATACCAATGATAATTTTCTTAAATATTCATAGGTTGAGAAATTTGTATTTCTTTAACAGAGTGGAATCCCTACCTAGAGGTCCCTGCCATGTTTGTCTGGCATCTTGTTGCTACTCTGTGCTCTATGGCACTTGTTTTCATTCCCATTAGACGCCAGTGGCATCTAGTGGTAAATATTACACAGTGGGGCTTCAATATTTTGGGTACAGACTACTTTTAGTATGTGGCTATTTTTAGGTAGTTTTAGGGGATATGCGATGAGGCTTTTGTACAAGTATATGCGATATTTGAAGTCGTTTTGGTTTCACTTGATTTTGGGTCGCTGTTTGTCATTCGGGTGCAATGGCGGGTCCACCTGACAACCACAGACCAAAGAGCGTGGGGGGAGTGGCTGGAGAGCGCCAACTGCACTTAATTGACAAGCCACAGAAACTGTGGATACAGGCAGCCAAGGGACCTCATAACCGGGAACAGAAGCGACCTGGGGACCATCCTAGAGGGGTGTAGAGCACCCACTAGTGTTCAATCGACCCCAACACCTGCAGTTTATGACTTCTATCTTTTTCAAACAAGATAACATTTGAAAATGACTCATCATAAAAATGTTGCGAAAGCTAATCAGGCAATTGATGAGTGATTTGTGACCAAAAGTGAAACGTCCTTTTTTTATCTATAAATGATAATCTGTAAGAGGAAGTCATGCGGTAACGGCACCTTTCTCATCCAATCAATCATTTTTCTGACACCCGACCTCGCCCTTTTTTTTATCAAAAATCCAATATTTCAACATCGTACTCTCAATTTTTTAAATTATGGTTGCTAATCACTAGACACAAGTCCACTTTTTATTTTTTGACTACTTGATAACTTTGTACATTCCAGTGGTTAATCGTTGACCGGTGAGTAGGTCTGATTACTTGTAGTTAATTTTTAAACGCGTCGATAAAAGGGTGAGAGTATTTGTTAGACAAGAAAAATATAAAGAAAAAAACTATTATAATCATTATTTTGGCTACAGAATTGGCAAGGATTCAACATTTTTTGTCATGGTAAAAAGGAGAATCAAACTTAAATTTGTGCAATTTAAATAATGTAACTAAGTGCACGTATGTATCTTTAGCTAAGCTATTTGCTACTTAGCGTTTATCTTATTTTGTGTGTGAGTAAGTTTACACAGTATTTATGATGAACTTTTGGGCATCATTAGCATAACAGCTTAACTAAACTATTATCTAGGTTTTACCTTTTTCTTTGATGCTACGATAAACATTTTTAGCATTATTAGCTTATTAGCCCAGGGACCCTCTTGGAGGGTGGCAGCAAAGCGATATCAGGGTGAGAAACATTCTATTCAGGCTGATGTGGGCTTTTTATTCGTAAATAAAACCCTGTAAAAACTATTCTAATCATGATTTTATCCACAGAAATTGCAAATAGAATCAGGATAAAACATGAAAATCTCAAAAGAAGATTTAATATTTTTTCCATTTTGGAAAAGGGAATTAAAACTTAAATTTTTGCAATTTAAATAACATAAAGTGCACATACTGTATTAGCTAACTCTTTAAGCTATGTAGATTTTACCTCATTTAGTGTATGAGTTTGTTTACACAATATTTATAAAACATTTTTGGCATCATGAGCTTGACAGCTTAACTAAACTCATATCTTGGTTTGTGTGTTAACACATTTGCTACGATAAACTGTTAGCTTGGTTTGAGATCAGCATATCTGTGTGTTTACTCAGATGCGGGATGAGCTGGTAAGCATAATTAGCTAATTAGCTTAGCTGAGCCAGGCTGTACATATGCTGTTTGTGTGATTTCTTTCCTTACGTTTTAGCATTATTGGCTTATTAGCGTGGCTAAACTATTGATGTGGTTTTAATCAGTTCGTGTTTGCAACAATTAGCTTTTTAGAATTATTAGCTTATTGATTTAACTATTAGCTTGTGTTTAATTTAAATATGTGAGTGTTTACACACTTGGAACGAGAAACTTTTTTTAGCATTATTAGCTTGCAAGCTTCGGTGAGCTGTTAGCCTGGTTTTACATCAGTTAGTATTAGTCGTTACTATGAGCCTTCTAGCATTTCTAGCTTGCTAGCTGGGCTAAGACTGGCTTAAGTGTTAGATGTTCCTTACCTAATGGAAGTATCCGCTTTTTAGCATTAATAATCTATTGGCCTAAATGAGCTCCTAGCTTACTTTTGCCTGTTTTATTTTTTTTACATCATTTTCTGTTTACACTATTGCTATGATGAAGTTTCTAGCATTATTAGCCTGATAGCTTGGCTAAGCCTGGCTTTAAATCTGCTGCTAGTGTTTGGTTTTTCTTACTTAATGGAACTTTTTAGCATTATTAGCTTATTGGCCAAGCTAAGCTATTAGCTTTCTCTTGTATCTTTGTGGATGGGTGTTTACCCTATGTCGACAATTGAGCGGTTCAGCAGCGTTAACTTATTAGCTTATCCACGCCAGTGGCCTGGTTTTGCACCGATGTGTTTGGGTGTTTACACAATTGCAACGATTGATCTGTTCAGCAGTACTTACTTTTTGGCTTAGCTGTTTGTTTGGATTAACAACAGTCTGTGTTTGTGTTTACACAGTCACCAAAATGAACTTTTTTTGTATTTGCATATTTATTAGGTTGTTTTTATACAATTGCTATGATGACGTTTCTAGCATTATTAGCTTGAAAGCTTAGCTAAGCCTGGCTTTAAATCTGCTGCTTTTCTGAGTTTTTTAGCAGTGTTAGCTTATTGACATAGCTAAGCTATTAGCTTGCTTTTGCATTCATGTCCGTGAATATTCACCACATCTCGACAATTGACCTGTTCAGCAGTGTTAGCTTATTAGCTCAGCTAAGCCAGTTGCTGGGTTTTGCATGTGAGTGTCTACACAATTCCGACAATTTATCTATTCAGCAGTACGAGCTTATTAGCTTAGCAGTTAGTTTGGTTTTACATCAGTTTGTGTTTCCATTTACATAGTCGCGACCATAAACTTTTTAGTGTTCTTAACTTGCTAGCTTTGCTGGCTATTATTTTATTATTTACATCATATTTTATTTACACAGTTGCAGCGATGAACTTTGTAGCATTAGTAGCGTGCTACCTTGGCTAAGCCTGGCTTTATATCTGCTTCCTGTGTGTGTGTGTGTGTGTGTGTGTGTGTGTGTGTGTGTGTGTGTGTGTGTGTGTGTGTGTGTGTGTGTGTGTATTTAGCATTATAGCTTCTCAGCTTTCTTTTTATTAAGTTTGGGCTTGTGTATGAACTTTTTAGCATTTTTAGCTTGGCAGTTGCACTAAGCCTGGCTTCCATGTTAAGTATTAGCTTATCTAAGCTAATTAGCTTTCTCTTGTACCTATGTAGATGAGTGTTTACCATATGTTGAAATTTGCACTGTTCAGTAGTGTCACCTTATTAGCTTAGCTAAGCCAGGACCCTAGTTTGATTTTGCATCAATGCATTTGGGTGTGTACACAAAAACGATTGATCTGTTCAGCAGTACTTATGAGCTCATTAGCTTAGCTAGGCTAGTAGCTTGGTTTTACGTGTGTGTGTGTGTGTGTTGGGTTTGTGTTTATGAATGTTGTCAAAATAAACTCGCAAGGCTCCATCAGTTCTAGTCCAAATATAAACATGCTAATTGAGGTGTTGATTGAGACGGAACAACAAGAACTGAGCGCAATTTAGCCAGCATACATAGTGCAAGTGTGTTCTCTCTGAATACAGCTGGTTTCAAATAACATTTGAGCAGCTTTGACAGATATAGTCGTCAGGAACACCAAGATGATAATCTCGCAAATATTCAGGTACACTAAATAGGGGCCTCTGAAGTTCATAGGTTAAAGGTTTAAGCAGCACATTGTGGACAAAGTGTTGTTGCTAAATTGTTATAAATTTTACGGCTACAAATACTGTATTGGCGTCAAATCGGGTTTCGGGACATCAATAGTGCCCACAAACGACAAAAGAAAAGAACAAACGACAGATGCTTGTTAATTTATCAAAGGAAGACAAACAAAATTGCAAAAAGAGGATCCGAGTTGAACTCACACGAGAGCTTTTGTAAGATTTGATTTGATGCAAACCACATATCAGATTCTTCTGTTTACAATCAACTACGTCATTGTTTTTAGTTTCCTAGTGATTTGCATCTCTGGCCTTAAGGAGAACTTCTGTCCTTTCCAATTATTTAGCTTTTAGAGAAAATTTTAAAGGGCAATTGTATAATATTTGACCGCTTTCTGGCACTGTATTGTCTAATGCAAATGTAAAGCTGTCCTAATGAGCACAGCCTAGCAGCAAGATGCCAGACAAACATGGTGGCGACTACCACGTAAATGGATTCCGCTATGTAAAAGAAATAACAATGTCTCGACCTATGAACATTTATAAAAATAAATATTGGTATGATAGTTCTTTTATTCAAATCAATGTGTTGTTTTGTGTTTTTTGCACCACTAGTAGGCAACAAACCCTATATGGACTTAGATCAGTTATTCTTGTTTTTACCGGCTAAATAAATAGTTATGAAAAAAACAAACAAGTAAATAAACAGTTAAAAACAAGAATTTTCAAATATATGATCGTCTTTTTTTATTTAAAAATCAATTGATATCGCCAGGTAGGCTTGGTTGTATTAATTTATTTATCCATCTTAATTAATGTTTTTATTTTTTAGAATTTACTTTAATTCAATTTGAATGTTTCTATGTATTTATTTATTAATTCATCTATTTTCATTTAGCCATTTTTTGAAAATATATTTGTATACTTGATTGTTCATTTATCCTTCTTGTTTTTTTTTTTAATTTATTATTTGTTCATTTTTTTATTTTTCTTAGCTTTTTTGATGAACTAGAGATGACATTTAAAAAATGATTTTAACCGTAGCAAAAACAGAACTCTTTTCTTCTTTGGAAAATAATGACCTGGAGATTCTCCATGGTTCTTATTATCCATTTATGTTTTTCTATCATAATAAATAATACAAAAAATAATGAGCAGAAATATGACAGTGCAAAAATAGTCATTTTTATTCTCAATAAAATAGTACTATTTTAGACGAGTATTTAATATTTTTGTGATAAAATTCTGAAGTACTGAGTAACTTTGTTTATTCATTGTCAACTAAGGGGCAACATAAAAATATGGGAAAAAAACAATAATGGAAAAGACTTTTTTTTGTGTACACATATAGCAGTTTAAAATGTAGGTGATAAAGAAGGGTTTTAATTTGATTTCGAATTTTGGGGAGGTTCGCAGTGTTTGCGGCGTAGCGAATAAGTTTCTGCTTGCTAAACAAATGAGCGCGGGTTGCAGCTTGCACTCATAACAATTTGTTGGGATTACGGGCGCCGCTTCCTGCTAAACGCCACTCATTCAACAAAGCTCGTAAGTCCACACAAGTGCATTTAGCGCCTGGCCCAAAGCGGCTTCCAATCTAAGTAGCGCGTGGCGGCTCAAGGTCAGAACACCGGCCAAGAGACCATTGTAATCCTCAGCCAGGACATATTAAAAAGTTGCTTGCTGCTTGCTAGAGAGAGAAAACTTTCAACTCAACTGTTTGCTAGCTTCATACTAACAGGGTTGAGAAACGTTCAAACTTTAGCTAATAAATTTGTCCACAAAGTTGTTTGGGTCAATTTGCCTGGTTGGTTGGTCAGTTGGTCAGTTAGTTTTTCCAACTAGTGGGGAAGTTTGGCAGTTGGTTGGTTGGTAGTTCAGCTAGTTGTTCTATTAGTGGGATAGTTTGGCGGTTGTTTGTTGGTTGGTTGGTTGGTTGGTTGGTTGGTTGGCTGGTTGTTTTTTAAGTTAGTGGGTTATTTGTTCAGTAAGTGGCGTTGGTTGGTTGGTAAGTTAGTTGCTCAGTTTGTGGGGTTGGTCGGTTGGTCAGTTAATTGTTCAGTTATTGGGGTTTGTTGTTTTGGTCATTTAGTTGTTCAGTTAGTGGGGTTGGTTAATTGTTCAGTAAGTGTGGTTGGTTAGATGGTCAGATAGTTGTTTTTAGTGTTGTGCGGTATAAAAAAGGTCATTAAGTAATGGCATTATGTTTTTCAGTAAAGGGGTAATCTAATTACTTTTTCCGCCATCACCATTACTGACAGTCAAAAGCGGTGCGTTACCTTGGCTGCATCACGCCAACGGCTGCGTGTTCCCCCTGACACACCTGACGGGGTTTTCATTGGCGCAGTTTCTTGCTCTTGCCGAGTTGTTTATGTCAAGTCTTTTCGGATCATGCAACCATTCAAAATAGTGACTATCACATAGTTAAATAGCGATTTTGAAAATAGTATTTACTAATGTGCCGAACAAAAAGGCGAATTAGTTTGGACAGCACCCGATTCGTGTAGTTCGCAAACAAGACAGATCTATGAGCCGTTTCTTGGAAGTGGGGGCCAGCTACTGTCCAATCAAGAGCCGGTTCCTTTGGAGGCCCTATTTTTCACTTGTGATTGGTCTAAATGCATTTTTACAGGGATTATGTGCTGATTTTGGATTTCTTGAGTTTAAAAAAGGTTACAATTGTTTTGTGTTTTACCTCTCTTTGTGCATTTATAAATATTTTAATTTATGTATCCTTTGATTTTCAGTGTTAACATTTAAGTACTAAATTTGCTTTATTTGTTTTCCCTTTGTAATTCATTCATAATAGTACATAATAAATGGTTATATATGGATTAAACAACAAAAACAACCTGAAGCGCCATTTGGGAGCTGAAAGAGACGACATTTTTAGTGAGCCAAGCCAAAAAAGCTGCTTCTCTAAAAAGAGTCGTAATCACCATCTCTACAACGGACCATTTGAGTTAGATTTAATTTCTTAAACTTACTTTACCGTATATTGTTTACTGCTGATTGTATATATATATGTGTTATTTGATTAAATTGTTTACTGTTTCTTTTTGTTGCTCTTAAATGGTAGTAAAAATATACTGCTGGTGGGGTGCAATAAATATTACAAGGATCTATAACACAACTATTTGTATGTTCTTTTCTATTCCATCCACCCATCCATTTTCTGGTTGCCTGACAGTCGTAGGGCACACAAAGACATACGACCATTCACACACTATTTCACACCTAGGGTCTTCTCTATTCAACTGACTCAAATACCTCTTTTTAAAGAAGCCGAAATAGTTACGTACTTTCCCTGGTAATTAGTTACTTTTACTATAGAGTAACTCCGTTACTAATTCCGTTCCTTTTTGGAGAAGTAGTGGGCAAATAGAACTGATTACTTTTTCAAAGTATCGTGCCGATCACTGCTTGTTCATTTAGTGGGGTTGATTGGTTGGTTGCTGTTTGGTCTTCTATTTATCTTTGGGCTTGTTTGTAAGTTAGTTCATAAGTTGTTGACACGTGATTGTTTGGTTGTCAGTCAATTTTTAATCTCCTGTTTAGTCAGTCAATTAGTTTTTTGTACATCGGTTTGTTGATCAGCTTGTTAGGTGCTAAACGGCCGCTCTTGTAATTTGCTTTTGGTTGTTTGCCCATTTTGTCAGAAGCAAACGTTTGATTTTTTTGTCAGTTATTCTGTTAGATGGTTATCATTCCAAGGTATTTGGTTGGTTAGTCAATCAGTAATTTGCTGAGCATTGAATGTAACAATCGACACAGGAAAAGTGGAAGATGTAAATTGTTTCCTGGCTTCCTTGGCAATGTGAAGCATCTGGGACCTGACAGGAATATTAATGAACATCCTCATGCTCGAATTTCGGCCCAGATCCTTGAAACCTAACATGAGGCCCCTTCCACTAGGTCAGTTCTTTTGTTGGGCACATTCAATCTGAGCCCCCAATAGGTCAGCTTGAAACACATTTCCCGTTTTGGTCACCAGGCAACACTAAGACAACTATGAGGCTATTCATAGACACTTGTGAGAGAAATGCAAGATGAGAAAAACTAAAACAAAGCTCCAGACGCAACTTTATACAAATGTATATCGTATCAAACTCATTAAACTGACTAAACTGATGCATAATCACATAGAAATTAGCATTTGCTAGTGCAAATATCCCCCCGATCCGTTATTTACAATTCATGAATATTTATAATCCCCTCGATCATACAGAAGAGTTCTGGTCAAGCTCAACTGGACCCTTATTATCATCAAGAAGACGGAATAAAGGATGCCAGAACCCTGCTCTGGTCCACAGACGGCACTGAAGGCCTGATTTGATCCCTGGCTGAATGGGAATCAAATCAAATCCAATATTTTTTTATATAACAAAGCATCTTGTGTCAATTTGGATTTTTTTATTAAGAAATTGAACATAAAAGGCTTTGGAAGAGATGGAATACTTTGAGGAAAACATAAAAACAAAAGAAAAACAAACCCGTTTTTAGTTAACTTAATGTTTACCAATTATATTTATAGTAGAACAGCGTTTTATAGTTTGAAAATATAATTACAAAATAAACCAAAAACAATCTTAAATCGCAAAAAAGCAATTTGGCATTTAATGTCTTCCATTTTGAATAACATTTATTAAAATAGTCTAAAAGTAAAATCATTACATTTCACATTGGCATTTCCAGGCAATGACAGAAAATAATTGAGGAGTACTGAGAAGTACTGCCTTAGACTTATATCAAAAAAATGTATTCATGTGTAAAATAAATCTTGGATAAACATATTAGCAGCTGTTTTCCTTCATATATCATGCTAATATGTATCCAACGAGGATTTCAACACCCCACCAAAAGTCATTTTCAACTTGTAAGGGGATATTCCCTGGGAAAACGAGTCAGACCTAAACGCTTCAATGTGTGTACCTATGTACTCGGACGATAATGATGTGATTGTTATCAGAAAGCCATTAGTGTATGTGCTTTGTGTGGGTTGGTGTATGTGTACAGTACAAGGAATGACATCCTAACACGGGGCGCCACTATTCCCGTCTGAAGTTAGCGTAGCGTGAAAGATGACTGCCGATTGTGACGATGTTTATCGTCGGTCCAAAAAGGGACGCGACCTTTGCTTGAAATATAAACATGTCTCTGAATTTCCTGTTTTTCTGGAAGCTTGACTTTTGATCTCTGCTGACCTTTGTGGCGGTACATGCTCACTAGATTTAATGTCCTGTAAGCTCAGTTAATAAAGCAAGTGTTCATATTAATGTGTTTAATAGTAATACAGTAGACCCCAGAGATTTCAGGTTAAAAAAAAGTCCAGCCCGAACCTACCCAGGCCTCTGGGTATTAAAGCCTGACCCAGCCCGAACCCGACCATTTCACTTGATTTGATGGACCGAGACTGAAGCAAACCTAAAATTTTGCATTTTATATGGGAGGAATGGTGATTTCTCATATCAAATGAGAGCCTGTGTTTTTGTAAAAAAATGAAAAGTTTTACAACAATATTTTATATATATTTATGTATGTATGTATGTATAAATTAAATATATATTTATGTATGTATGTATGTATAAATTAAATATATATATATATATATATATATATATATATATATATATATATATATATATATATATATATATATATATATATATATATATATATATATACAAAGCCTTTTATTGGAATGTGGGAGGAAACTGTAGTTCCCGGAGGAAACCAACACAAGCGCGGGGAGAACATGCAAACAGCACACAGGAAGATTCGAACTCATGACCTCAGAACTGTGCCGCACACACGCTAACCATTGCGAACTATATATATATATATATATATATATATATATATATATATATATATATATATATATATATATATATATATATATATATATATATATATATCCATCCATCCATCCATTAGCTGCACCGCTTATCCTCAGTAGGGTCGCGGGGGTGCTGGAGCCCATCCTAGCAATCATCGGGCAGTGGGCAGGGGACACCCTGAACTGGTTGCCAGCCAATCGCAGGGCACACAGGGACAGACAACTCGCTCGCTCATTCACACCTAGGGACAATTTGGACCGGCCAATCCACCTGAAATGCATGTCTTTGGAATGTGGGAGGAAACCGGAGTGCCCAGAGGAAACCCACGCAAGCAGGTGGAGAACATACAAACTCCGCACAGTAAGTCCGGTAGCTGGATTTAAACCCACACAGGAGGTTCCCAAGACCTTAGAACTGTGACGCACACGCACTAACCACTATATATATATATATATATATATATATATATATATATATATATATATATATATATATATATATATATATATATATATATATATATATATATATATATATATATATATATATATATATATATATATATATATATATATATATATATAATGTGTGTGTGTGTGTGTGTATGAGAGAGAGAGAGGTTAGGTTGGTTTGGGCTCAAGATCTTACCTCTGCCCGGGATACCTCGCCTTAAGACATATTGTGAATTTCCCTGCAGGGATGAATCTATCTATCCATCTATCCATCTATCCATCTATCCATCTATCTATCTATCTATCTATCTATCTATCTATCTATCTATCTATCTATCTATCTATCTATCTATCTATCTATCTATCTATCTATCTATCTATCTATCTATCTATCTATCTATCTATCTATATTCACTTTATGGTATAGAGTAAGTAAGTTTTACCCTTTTTACCCCTCTATAAAGCATCCACAAACTATTTTGCAATCACAAAAACGCCGTAGGTTTGGTGCGTATAGCGAGTTACATCTCTTAAGATGCATGTCCGCTATTGGGAGATGTCATATCAAATATTTGTATGCTATTGGTCCACGTCACGGCATCATGAGATTGCCGATACACTATTGCCTGAACTACCTCCCACAATGTCTTTTTCTCTCACCATTCAGTACAGAATCTCGTCAGTTTCATAAAGAATTTGCAAGCTGGCAGTACAATACTGTATCTTTTGTACTGTAGTTATTTGCTATAGGTCTCAAAACTTGCAGTGATGCTAAAGGGAAAAGCAAAATACGATAAACTTGGAAACAAAGCTTAAGATAACAAAAAAATTCAAAGAAGGCACACAAATGGCTACACTAAGTTATGTGGCTGTAACAAATCGACGAGCTGGACTATTATTACAAATGATGAGGTGATTAAAGCAAGTAAATCTTCTAAGAGCATGAAAATCCTCACAAGTTGAAGGTTTCAAATCATTTTTTTACTTTAACCTGCTGTGTCCTCTACCCCTCTTCATCCACCTGTTAGTTCACTAGACCAGCTCAAGTAACTATACACCAGGTAAATAAAGTGTCATTTTTTCTTTTACATGTATGTTTGTTTATAATGTTATTTAGTCATATGGACCTATTTTACACATAAGTAGTACTTACTCTAAACCGTATTATTATTTTGATGTTTTTAACTGAGATACCAGGATCTAGTAATCATCGATTTCTTTCCCCTTTATACAGCAAATTCATTTTGTGATCCCCACTTCAGAAGGGATTTGTGTCATATTCCGGGGGTCAACTGTAGTAGCAGCATGGTTCAGGTGTTGGAGTGCCCCCTAGTGCTGTGGCATACACTAGCAAGTGATTACATTTTCCTCTCCATACACACGCACATCATATGCAAGGCGTTGCTTGCAGGACATGGTTTGTCTATTTGTCTTTTACTTCCTCTCTGATCCAAAATAAGAAACTGTGACGTTCTATTTTTTGATTATGAATTGTTCTTGTGGTTTATATAGCGCATTCTTCCACTGTTCTATTGTTTTGGGGCCTTTGGGAATTCTCTAATGTGGCGCCACCGCAAGAGTTTAAATCAAGTCTGATTGCATTTACAGGTGACCCAATATTAAAGTTATAATTGACAATAATCACATTTTTCCTGATTTTTTTTTTGTACCATCTACTCTGTTCTTGTATATTTCCTTATTTATGTTAACCTGCTTGTTTCTATACTTTTGCACATGTTGAAATAACCATTCCAGGGTGATTTCACAAGGCCAGACTTTACTCTCCCACATGTGTTGCTACCCCACAATGCACACGTATACATGCACTCGCTTTTCTGACTGGTTAAGCAAAAAAATAGGAAGTCGCTGTTTGCTGACGTGCAACCAGCTGCAAAGTTTCCTCTTCCAGATAACCTTTTGTTCACAAAATAAACCCATGTCTCAATGAAATAAATATATTTACTTGCATCAAACTAAACAAAAAACAAACAAAATGCAATACAAAGTCAAATCCTTTGTGTAGCCCTTAATCACAAGAAATCTCAAATGGCACAATTCCCTGATCTGAAACCTATATTAGTGCAAGGAAAATCTCAAAAATGTCATTATGACGAACATTTTAAAAACCTTTATTGATTTACCAAAATAGAGAGCAAGGTAGAGAGTAAACACTTGATCTAAAGCAGGGGTGTCAAACTCATTTTAACCCGGGGGCCACACGAAAGACCAAATATTCTCTCGGGGGCCGGACTAGTAGGTTAAAGAGAATGAAAAAGAGAGAGGGTGGGACAAACAGAAAGAGAAAGGGAGAAATAAAGAGAGAGAGAAGAGAGAGAGAAAGAAAGAGAATGTGAGAAACAAAAGAGATAAAAAGAGAACTAGTGAGAGAGGGGGAGGTAGAGAGAAAGAAAGAAATACACAGAGAATTAGAAAGCGAGAAGGAGATAAAAAGAGAAGGGGAAAGCAAGAGAAAGAGGGAGAAAGAGAGAAGAGAGGGAGAGAAAAGGAAAAGGGAAGAGATAGAATAATAAGGTAAAAAGACACAGAGAAAGACAAAAAAGATCAAAGAAAGAGAAAAAGAGAAAGTGAAAGGGAGAGATGGAGAGTGAGAGAAAACAGAGGAAGAGAGAGAGAGAGAGAGAGAGAGAGAGAGAGAGAGAGAGAGAGAGAGAGAAGGGGGGGTAAATACAAGTACAGTGTTTGTGAGAGGCAGCTGGCTTTGGCCACATCAAGTGGACATATTTCAACATGCAGCTTGTTTTTCTCTTGTGCTTCCCTCAGCATTGTCTCACGGGCCGGATTCAATCCCTTAGTGGGCCTGATCCGGCCCGCGGGCCGCCTGTTAGATTCTAAAGAAAGAAAAACTCGACTAAATGCTGGTTATTCTGTCAATAGACGTAAAAGAAATCTTGTTTGTTGGTGTTTGCTTCTCTCTGCTGGACACGTCAACACATGCAGCCACAAGGCCTGCAAGAGTATGTATTTTTTCGGGACTTTATAATATATGAAACAGAGACTCTGCAGGCAACTATATAATAAAATATGTATTCTTTAATGTTTAGTATCATAACTTTTAACGTTTGAGTTTGTATTCGTTCAATTTACCAGAGAAAAGCCAAAGAACTATTACGGCACACAATGTGTTGCAAATCGAACGCACTCAAAACAAGGGCGGATACTATGGCCCATTCTAACCAATCACGTTTATCAATTGGTGTTAAAGCCTAATGCCAATTGGCTAAACAAGAAGTCAGCAAATTACGTTGCTTTTTACACAATCTATTTAAAACAAATATGAATCCATGATTGAAATGGTCGCCATTTGAGGCAGTTGTGAATTCTAAAACACTCATTATACAAGAATAAGTTTGAATTTAAAGTTTTTTCAAAACATTTTTCCCGGAAAAATATGACGCGGCATGACGCGCGCCTCAAATGGAACGTAATTCCAAGCAGGGTTGTGGCCGTAATCTCTGTTAACCAATTAGCTTGGAGTATGGGCGTCTACTCCTTCGCACATTGGCTCAAATCTCAATCGCTCAATTTTAAGGACCACAGCCCTACGTCGCGGGTTTTGGCGTTTAAAGTTGATGAGGGCGTTTTAACAAGAGTTTGGCCACTGGTTTGGAGAATTGTTTTGTTTTTCGGTAAGATTAAGTAAAATTGGACATGCAGTCTATAAGGTAAGAGTTAAAACTTGCTAATGACGATTTAGGAAGAAAATCTAAGCATCATTTGTTGTTTTGTGTTTGCAAGCGAGAAAATCACGGTTTGGGGGTCAATCGTGATTTTTTTTTCTGCATGGTTACAACAAAAAATGATATTGTTGAGTTTTAAAAGTAGTTTGTAAGACCGTTTCACAAGTTTTCTAGTGTGTGACGCCAAAGCCACTGGGCCGGTTGAGTCACTTGTGATTGCTCAAATCGTTTGTTGTGTAAGAATCTTTTTTTTTCGGTTTTTTTTTGTTTTTGTTGTACAGGAACTTGTTCCGCGCACCTTGGGCCAGCGACGTTCGGCTGGAGGGCAAAACTGTTCTTATCACCGGCGCCAACACCGGCATAGGCAAGGAAACTGCAGCCGACCTGGCCACGAGAGGTCAGTGTCGAGAAATCAAACACACCTAGGCTGGTTTTGCTGAGACCTGCTGAATTTAGGCGGCCATGATATTAGGTGCGATTACGTGTCAAATGTTTTTTATGTATACGGACTGTCTCAGAAAATTAGAATATTGTGATAAAGTTCTTTATTTTCTGTAATGCAATTAAAAAAAACAAAAATGTCATACATTCTGGATTCATTACACATCAACTGAACTATTTCAAGCCTTTTATTATTTGAATATTGCTGATTTTGGCTTACAGCTGAAAAAAACTCAAAAATCCTATCTCAAAATATTAGAATACTTCCTCAGACCAAGTAAAAAAATAATTTTATAACAGCAAAACTAAATCAAACATTTGAAAATGTCCATTGATGCACTCAGTACTTGGTTGGGAATCCTTTTGCACGGATTACTGCATCAATCCAGCGTGGCATGGAGTCAATCAGCCTGTGGCATTGCTGAGGTGTTATTGATGCCCAGGATGCTTCGATAGCGGCCTTCAGCTCATTTGCATTTGTAGGTCTGGTGTCTTTCATCTTCTTCTTAACTATACCCCACAAATTCTCGATGGGTTTCAGGTCAGGGGAATTAGCAGGCCAATCAAGGACAGTGATGCCATGGTCAGTGCACCAGTTACTGGTGGTTTTGGCACTGTGGGCAGGTGCCAGATCATGCTGGAAAATGAAATCCTCATCTCCATAGAGCTTTTCAGCAGATGGAAGCATGTAGTGCTCTAAAATCTCTCGGTACACAGTTGCATTTACTCTGGACTTGATGAAACACAGTGGACCAACACCAGCAGCTGACATGGCTCCCCAAACCATTGCTGACTGTGGGAACTTCACACTGGATTTCAAGCAACTTGGATTTTGCTCCTCTCCAGCCTTTCTCCAGACTCTGGCGCCTTGACTTCCAAATGAAATGCAAAACTTGCTTTCGTCTGAAAAGAGGACTTTGGACCACTCTGCAACTGTCCAGTGCTTCTTCTCCATAGCCCAAGTCAGACGCTTCTTCCGTTGTCTTGAGTTCAGAAGTGGCTTGACCATGGGAATACGGCTATTGTAGCCCATTTCCCGGACACGTCTGTGAACTGTGGCTTTTGATACCTGGACTCCAGCTTCAGCCCACTGTCTTTGAAGCTCCCCCAAATTCTGGAAGCGGCTCTTCTTCACAATTTTGTTAAGGCTGCGGTCAATTCTCTTGGTTGTGCAGCGTTTCCGGCCACATTTTTCCCTTCCAACAGACTTTTTGTGGATATGCTTTGAAACTGCACTCTGTGAACAGCCTGCTCTTTGAGAAATTTCTTTTTGTGTCTTACCCTCCATCAGGAGGGTATCAATGATGGTCCTCTGGACAGCAGTCAGATCAGCAGTCTTCCCCATACTTGGGATTTAGTTTACTGAACCAAGCTGAGTGTTTTTAAGGCTCAGGAAACCCTCGCAAGGTGTTTCGAGTTAATTAGATGATTCAGGTGATTAGTTGAATAGCCTACTTGTATACTTTTTTATGATATTCTAATATTTTGAGATAGGATTTTTGAGTTTTCTTAAGCTGTAAGCCAAATTCAGCAATATTAAAATAATAAAAGGCTTGAAATAGTTCAGTTGATGTGTAATGAATCCAGAATGTATGACATTTTTGTTTTTTTAATTGCATTACAGAAAATAAAGAACTTTATCACAATATTCGAATTTTCTGAGACAGTCCTGTATGTTTGCCATTACATTCCCTAAAAGTGAGATAAAACGAGGTAAAAGTGGTTGTAGTAGCGGGAATGATGTGTCCGCGCTCCAGCGACAGGGGATGCAATTCTCGGCAGGGATGCATTTCTTGGCATAACACCGGCTTTTCGGAACCCGTTGGTGATGGTGGATTTTTTGATGCTGACCCATGTCAGGATCCACTGGCAGACTTGCGAAAAAGTTGCCTTTCGCATGCGGCCAGTTTTAGTGAAGTTGCAGTCTTCCTGGGCGCATATAAGTGTGTGTATATGTATATATATGTATGCATACCTGCCAAGTACTACGGTTTTGCCGTAATGAGATGGTTTTCTTTGACCCACTACGGTGATACGGTGCCATCACAGAAACTACTGCCAGTCGTCTGGCTGCATACCCGGGCAAGTCTATCGACCAAAGTGCTTGGCAGCCTGATGACTAGGAAAATGATGATGACATCATCTGGATACAAGTGCCACAGTGTGACCATTCGAAAGAACAGTTGAAAAAATCAAAACAATGCACAATGGAGAACAATTAATGATTAGGCTGTAGCTTGTGTAACATGGAGAACATTTGGATATCATTAATTTTGCTAAAGTGAATCAACCCACGCATGTTTATGGCTTTTCACTCCCTTATTATCTGCTTTTCAGCGAATAAAAATCTTTTGGCCTTGCATGTTCAATTGACTCTGGTGTGCCTTGCTTCACTTTGAGAAGTGACTGATTCAATGGAGCAGTGACACTTAGAAATGTGCCAGTGAAATAGTTTGCATGATATATTGAGATTTAGCCTTCAGTTTGTTTATTGCTTAAATATGTGCTGAAGTCAGTTAAGTGAAATGGGGAATTTCTAAGATGAACAGCAATCCCTGGACTTTGAAATAATAGGTCTGGAGAGAAGCAATGCAGTTGAGGCAGGACCAGCCTGAGCCTTCATGGGGCACCTTATTGGCAAACTTGGATTTGGTGCCCCCCCATTACTTGTTAATTTGCATACCTAGTAGAACTCATTTCATGTTCTACTCCAGGGGTGGGCAACTATTTGAAGTCCGGGGCCGCATGTGACATGTTGTACTTTTTTTAAATGGATTAGTTTTATTAAATTGTTTTTTTTCTTTGGTGTATCAGTTTATCTAAAGTCTGATTTTTTTTAAGTTTGTTGTTTTTTGTCTTTTGCCGTATTTTGTCGTGTTTTTTTTTTTTTTTTTCAGTTTCTGTAGTTTTTTTACAGTGTTTGTCGTTTTTTGCAGTGTTTCTGTTGTTTTTTTACAGTGTTTCTGTCGTTTTTTGGTGGTTTTCATAGTATTTTTGTACTATATCTGTTCTATTTTTGTAGTACGATGTTACTGTAGTTTTATTTTTGTTGTATTTTTGTGATATTTCCATAGGAGTTTTTTGTAGTATTACTATAGGTGTAATTTATCGTATTTCTGTCGTAAATCTCTTGTAGTAGTAATATTTCTAGTAGTTTTTATATCATAGTATTATGTCGTGGTATTTTTGCAGTATTTTCATAGTAGCATTTGTGTCATATTCGTTTGGTATTTTTGTAATATAACTGTCTTTTTGTGTTATTTTTGGAGTAAATAATTCTGTAGTAGTATACTGTATTATAGTATTACTGTAAAAGTGTTTTTGTAGTAATTCTATACTTTTTTTTTTCAAAATGAAAGCAGAATTATATGAGGTCCCTGTTTTTTAGCACTATATTTGATATTTAGTTTTTTGTAGTTGTATTTCTATAGAAGTATTTTTGAGTAGACACACAAAGTAACAGTGTTGGCATCAAAAATAAATCAACCACTTTTGGGGGCCCCGTAGTGGTTGCAGGGCCCTAAGCAGCCGCTTAGCTCGCTTATGCCTCTGAGGTGCGGACAATTATTACAAAGTTACAAAATCAAGATAAATTCAGAGTGCACTCAGGAACAATTGATGGAAAATAAATATGAGTATTTGTTTAGTAACTGTATTGTGTATTCTTATTTGTGCAGTGGTTTCCGAACTCTAAGCGGGTCATAATATTAAAACTAGTTCATGCTGACGTAGGTAAAAACGGAATAGAGTATATATCATTCATCTTGTTAATTTCTTAAGGTTTCCACTGAGGACGCCCTTTGGTAATAGGTCGACTCGATGACCTCGTCAAAATGCACACAACTTTACATTTCGTAACAAACTAAGTGGAAAGTTGAACTGTGATTAAAATGTTGTTTGGGAAATAATAAAAATAATCTATTTTTTTTCCCTTTAACTCAGTGGAAAAAAACACTATCATTTAACGTTTTCGTGTCCTGATGCCATCGCTAGGAAGCGTCACTTTTGGAATAATTCGACCAAACAACCTTGCTAAAATGCACATATGTTTGACCATTTCCACTTTTGATATAATTTATGTTTTGAAAATTTGAATTTTTAACAAAGTGTTGTATTAGAAATCTTTAGAAAATATTAACCTTGTATTAATTTAAGCAGCAAAACAATATCATTCAACCAGTTTGTTTCCTGATCACAACCCACGCATAATTCGACTAAGCAACCTGCACAAATATTTGACCCCAATTTTTAAATGTAATTTAGGTAGCGAATTGTAATTTAAAAAAAAAATTGTTTTAGAAATGCTTGAATGTTTTTTTTCATACATAAGAAATACACTTCTTTGACCTTTTCTATGTTTTTTACATCCGAGTTGTGAATAGTCGGATTGTGATCAAAATGTTCTTATACATTCTAAAAATATGGATTAAATGCAACATTCAAGAAACGACCTTTAACGTGTTCATTTCGTAAGGTTGCCACTAGAGGACGCGCTTGTGTAACAGTTCGACCTAATCAAAATGCACAAATTTTTGGCCTTTCCCGATTTTTAAGCATCTAAGATTAAAATGATTAAAATGTTGTTGTATGAACCCTTAATATGAAGTTATTTATTTAGTTAAACACTTAGTTTGTTACGAAATATAGTCTGTGTAATAACCTGTGAAGCCCTTTGAGACTCGGTGATTAAGGGCCAAACAAATAAAAATGATTTGACTTGACGTCACCGCTAGATAGCGTTCTTGTGTAATAGTTCAACTGGACAATTTCATCAAATGCACAAATCTTTGACCGCTTCCATTTTTTTAACACCCAAGTTGTGAATAGTCGAATTTTGAATACAATTTTGTTTGACTAATACGAAAAACGATAAAAACATAGTGTGCACTTGTCTAATACATTATTTGGCCCAAACAACCTAATCAAGATGCACAAATATTTTACCTCATCCGTGTTTTTATCATCTAAATTGTGACTTCGTCACATCGACACTAGATTACGCCATTGTTTAATAATTCAACTGAACAACCTGACCAAAAGCATATATATATTTTTTTACTTTTTCCATTTTTTTAATAAGTAATCTAAATTGTGACAGTCAAAGCAATTGAAATTTTGTTTCATAAAAAAAGTTTACATTTAAGAAACAATTCAATGTGCTTTTTTTTTCGTGAGGGCGCCCTTGTGTAAATTCGGCTGGATGAATGTATTAAAATGCAAAAATCTTTGACTCTTTTCGAAATGCGTTTTTATATACAGTGGCTTGCAAAACTATTTGGCCTCCTTGAACTTTGTGACCTTTTGCCACATTTCAGACTTCAAACATGAAGATATAAAACTATTATTTCTTGTGAAGCATCAACAATAATTGGGACACAATCATGCCTACTTTTTCGTTTATTTGTTAAAAAAAAAAATCCAATAGTGTGTTCCCCTTCATGATTGTGTCCCACTTCTTGTTGATGCTTCACAATAAATTACAGGTTTATATCTTAATGTTTGAAGTCTGAAATGTGGCAAAAGGTCACAAAGTTCGAGGGGGCCGAATAGTTTCGCAAGCCACTGTAAATCCTAAAAATATGTTGGAATTGTTTTCTTGCTACTTCACACATATATTTTGTGTGCACCAGGGGCCAGAGTGATCATGGCGTGCAGGGACATGGAGAAAGCGCAGACGGCCATCAAAGAGGTGAAGGATCGCTCCCTCAACGAGAACGTTGTGTGCATGAAACTGGACCTCGCCGACAGCAAATCCATCCGAGAGTTTGCGGAGGCCATCAACACAGGTCAGTCGGCCCCCGGGGATGCATACTGATTCCCATTTGCTTATCTTTATACTTAATCAGGCCTGAAAATCTCAGCTTTTTTGCAAAATTTGCTGTTCTGATGTCTAAGTGGGTGACCTAAGTGAATTGTGGTGATTTGAGCAGAAATCTTTTTGAATGGGGGAGCAACGTCAATCAAATTAGCGGCAGTTTTAAATATGTCCACTGTATGTCACCAAAGCTGTCCCCCTCAAAGCTGTATTTGCAGACTTCCATTCATCAATCTTACTCTAGTGCCCAACACTAGATTCAATTTGTATTTGCCTTCAGTGCTTGAGTGGAAGCATTTTTGGTTGCTATGCAGGTTTGATCCCGGCCAATGCAACAAAGGCAACTATATGCCCATTTAAATATTGTCCTTTTTAATCTTTAAAAGGTTTTATTACCTGTTCATTCTGGGGCTCTTTGCCTTATAACCTTTTGAACAATGTTTACTACAATTGTTAATGATAATAAGTACATTTTTATTTCATATCCATTTCATGATTTTTTTTTTTTCATTTTTATTTTCGATCTTTCATATAGTCAAGTTTATTTGTATAGCTCTTTATCACAAGAAGTCTCAAAGAGCTGAACAGACTACTACAAATATATACGGGAAAGGAAATGAGTATTTGAACACCCCACTATTTTGATATTTCTCCCACTTAGAAATCATGGAGGGGTCTGAAATTTTCATCGTAGGTGCATGGCCACTGTGAGAGATAATCTAAAAAGAAAAATCCAGATATCATAAAGCATGATTTTTTTTTTAATTATTATTTGGTTGGATTCCTTACCCAATAGGGTCATATGAGCACCGTTTCCTGTCGTGTGTCATTGGCAAGTACAGCCTGGTGCCCATCCCTCCTGCAGATCACACAATCAGTTTGGGTCGACCGGAACATATTTTCCTCCTCACCCTTTTCACCTATTTAGCCCTTGACCCATGTTAAGCCCGAGTTGGGGTTTTGGTTGGAACTAAAAATTGCCTTGGCCAATTCACATCTTTGGTAGCTCAGCAGGTAAGATCTGTAACTTTCACACACAGGGTTTTGGGTTCGATTGCCAGTTAAGCCAGCACACCTTCAAGATTAGGGGGCCAAGCAAGCATTAGGTTTAGAGTTAGGATTAGGGTTGGGATTTTGGTTGGTTTTAGGGTTACTTGCGGCTAAATTTAGCCAAAATAACCAAATATATCCAGGGATATCTCCTTATCTTGGTTTTGTGCAATATCCCCAAGGTGAATGGATGCAAGTGTGTCTGGTGCCTCCTGCAGATCACTGAAACATGATACAGGCCGACATAGCCCAATATTTGTTTTCTGTATTTTAGTGATAGATCTCTTAACTCCTAGGGTCATAGGGGCACCTGTGGTGTGTCTTAGGCAAGTACAGTCTGGTGGCACCCTCTGTTTCCAACTGATCTTGAACAGCTGATCCCCTTTTACGCCTGATTTCTATTTGTAATTTTAGGGGAGTCCCAGCTGAATATCTTGATCAACAACGCCGGTGTGATGGTGTGTCCCTACGGCAAAACTGCCGACGGTTTTGAGATGCAGATCGGCGTCAATCACTTTGGTAAACGTCAACAAAATTGTTTGTAAATGATGACATGAAAGTCAGAACAGCCACAAAATGTTGGAAGGTAACAATCAGCCAGTTACATCATTTAAGATTAAATTTTGAATTTTAGCATATCTCTAGCACATTATTAGGTTGCACAACAGTGTGGGACTTTGTCCAAGGCTTCTATAACTTGATTCCTTTCCGCTTGCGTCATATTTTTTTACCTGAAGGATTGACCGATTTGTTTTTTTTTTTAGGGCCGATGCAGATTATTTGTATAAAGAGGAGGTCGATAACTGATATTTGGAGCCGATATTCATTTGCTGTAAAAGCTAAAAATTGACGTAAGAAATTTGTATTAATACAAAAAGAAACAAAGGATATTTGTTAGTAATTCAAACAAAACTATAATAGTGCTCTGAAACATTTTACAGTAAACAAATGAGAATTTCAACACAACTAACATGACTAATTTTTCACTTTCACACGACCAAATGTGGTATTCCTCTGTAGTCTCCCAAAGCCACACAACACAATAGGCAGGGTTAGGTAGGGTTACTTTAACTTGATTACTTTCAATTACTTTTGGATTACTCCAATACCAAATATGCTAATAAAGGAGAAAAGAAACTAAATATGAATCAAATTATGACTCACAACACGTGGTAAGCTTTCTCTCCTGGCTTTGATCTCTTTGATCTCCGGCAAAACTAACATAAAATGCGACGGAAACAAAATGAAAATCTAAACAGCTTGCCAACATCATTTTTGCCGTTCCATGTATTCCGTTACTCCCCAAGCCTGCACAAAATTTAGTAATTTTATTCATAATTAGTTTCTTTTGTCTTTTATTAGCATATTTGGTATTGGAGTATTCCAAAAGTAATCAAGTTAAAGTAACCCTACCCAACCCTGACAATAGGTTTAAAGTGTGTTTTCCTTTGTAAATAGTAGTCAGGGGAGTCAGATTTTAAATTAAATTCAAACATTTGACTACAAGGGGAAATCCAATGAAACAATGGTGCTCTGATAAGACAATCAGTTACCAACTACGTACAATAAACATGCATTACCATAAGGCTACTATAGTACACTATATAAAGCCTACTTCTTTACAACTAGTCGTGGTTGGGAATTTTGGGGATTTGGCTACATTGTGTTGCCTTCAGTGTTGGTGACGTTCGCATAAACATGTCTTAAACTCATCATACTGTATGAATAACCATTGCTTTTTTGCTTTAATCACACCAATCAATATTTCTTAGTAAACACATGATACAGATTAAGAACAGTTGTTCTAGCTGAAGCGAGTTGGGTAACCTCAGAGACAGAAGGCAGGAGAGGGAGAGAAAGGCTCTGTAGTTGCTCATCCATCTATCCATTATCCGCACCACTTATCCTCAGTAGGGTTGTGGGGGTGCTGGAGCCCATCCCTGCTATCTTCGGGCAGTGGGCAGGGGACACCCTGAACTGGCTGCCAGCTAGTCGCAGGGCACACAGAGACGGACAACTCAATCGCCCATTCAGACGTAGGGACAATTTGGACCGGCCAATTCAATTGACATGCATGTTTTTGGAATGTGGGGGGAAATCCACACAAGCACGGGGAGAACATGCAAACTCCACAGGAGGTTTGATCTCATGACCTCAGAACTGTGCCACACACGCGCTAACCACTGCGCCGCCGTGCTGCCCGTAGTTGCTCATGAATGTGCTCAGTAATCGACTTTTCAAATAAATAAATGCCCTGATAACTATATCCGTCAAATTCCCAAATTTTGGTGCCGACAATTGGTCGACCTCTTTATTTTTAGCCGGAATGCGCAAAAAGGTTTCCCTCAAATAAGTTTTTTAATGGCGCTTTCACTAAGCCAGGCTTGACTCCAAACCCTACCTCTAAACTTCTACCCAAGCTTTAAATGTACGCAGATTTAAATGAATTTGGTGTAAGTGAACACTAAGTTGGTCTTGAGGATCTAACAAACACTGGCTTCTGAACTCAACCTAGGTTTGAGACCCTATTCAAGGTATTTGTTCATCTGAAGTCTCAAGTGGCTTTCAACCATTTTGATATGTCATACACATACCCATTTGAAACCTTATTCTTTGCCTATTCAATCCCATTTAAAATACAATTTACTTGCTTGAACCTTTAAATTGTTATTTTCTCCTTGAATCATTATTATGAAACAAGAGCTTGTTTTTAAGAAAGATTTGAAAGCCTACTTTAAAACCCTTATATATTATTCTAAAATGTATTTAGAGACTATTTTTAAACGGCACCCAACAATAAACCCCCTTTCCTTGATTTTAAACCCAGCTTTGAAATATAATCATCTCCTTCAAACCTTACTATGAAAAGATAACCCTTATTTTAAGGCTAATTTGAAACCATAAATCAAAACCCCACTATATTTTAGGAGCTAAATTCTAATTCGAAACCATAACCTAGCAACAAACTCCTTGTCTTTGCTGTGAACCCAACTTAACAAGCATTATTCTCATTCTGAAGCCGCATTCTGAAACACAATACCTGAACGGCTGATTTGAAACTTTAATTAAAAAGCCCAATTTATTTTAAAAGATAATTCTATTTAGATCGTCTTTGATACCAAAACCCAGCAATAAACGCTTTATCCTTTCTATAAACCCTACTTTGAAACGTTATTCTCTCCTTGAAATCTTACTCTGAGATAATAACTCATGTTTAAAAGGCTAACTTAAACCCCTTAATTTAAAAACCTGAATTTTTGGAAAGCTAATTTATATTTAGGAATGCTTTTGGAAACCATAACAGAGATGTATACGGCTTATCCTGGCAAATTTGAAACTGTAGACCTGACTATACCCCAAGTAAAACTGCCAGCACTTATTGGTACCCTTGCTCCCTACTTAAAACCCCAATAAGACGATCCTATCCCATCTTGGAACCAGAACCTGAACTACAAAACCATACGTTGGTGATTTTAGAATTCCAGCGAACCTTGCTCCTGTCTTAAACCCCCAATTTAACATTTTAACTATCTTTGAAACTAGAACCTGAACAAAAAAAAACCTGCCTCAATCGGTAAAGACAAAATTCCAGTATGTTTTTGAAGCCTTTTTCCTGTTTTGAAACCCTACTTCTTTCCTCTTAGGCCACTTCCTGCTGACGTACCTCTTGCTGGATCTCCTGAAGCGCTCAGCGCCGGCCAGAGTGGTGACTGTGTCCTCCATGGCTCACTCCTGGGGCTCCATCAACTTGGACGACATCAATAGCGAACGTGCTTATGACAAGAACCGAGCCTATGCGCAGAGCAAGCTGGCTAATGTGCTTTTCACGCGCACTCTTGCTAAACGCCTGCAAGGTATGCCAAACCCTTATTTTGAAAACCCTAACCGAAAACCATAATCATGTTTTGGCTCTTTATCTACAAAGATTTTGTTTGATACCCAATTCAAACCCTTGCCAACTTCACGCACTCACTTGTTAAAAGCCTGCAAGTTTGGCCAGACTCTTTTGTTTTTTTTTGAAAACGCTAAATTGAAACCATTATCCTGTTTTGAGACTTTATTTACAATGATTTTGTCTGAAACCCAAATTAAAATTTTGATAACTTCACGCGCTCCCTTGCCAAATGCCTGCATGGCTGGCCAGACCTTTATTTTGAAAACCCTTACTTGAAACCGTAATCCTGTTATGGCACTTTACTTATTAAGATTTTGTTTGAAACCAAATTTAAAACCTTGCCAACTTCACGCACCCCCTTGTTAAATCCCTGCAAGGTTGGCCAGACTCTTGTTTTGAAAACCTTAACTTGAACACGCAGTCCTGTTTGGCACTTTATTTATGCATATTTTGTAAAAAAGTCCATTTAAAAACTTGCCAACATCTGTGCTTGTAAAAGCTTGAAATAGTTGCCCTGTTTCACAACAAGCCCGCTTTAAAAGGATGCTGACACTGTTCTCTGGTGGCTTAGCTTTGCCATTGCATTTCTTTTTCCCTTGTAATTAGCGGCAGCGTCATTCGTTTTTATGGCATTGTCTTATGCATCATCATGGCCAACCTACGGGTCGTACCCAATTCTTTTTTTGTCAATTCATCAGACGAATCAGATGAAAGAAAATAAACGTTGGGGTACCACTAATAGCAAATCTTTCTGATCTAATAGAGTGTTCGTACAGGTGCTTGAAATCCTTCGATTCTTAATTTTTAATATTGTGTTTTCAAGCCTTAAAGTGCTTGAATTTGGTTGAAGTGCTCGTAAATGCTTGAAATTGTTGCCATGTTTCTCATTCAGTCTGCTTAAAAATTTCGCCGATTTTGCTCTCTGGCGGCTGAATGTTGCCATTGCATTTCTCCTTCCCTCATCATGAACAGCAGCTGGCATTCGATTGTATGGCATTGTTCTAGGAAGCGTCATCGCCACCTACTGGTCGCGCCCAAGAGGACAGGTGCATGCTACACCGTAAAAGGACTCTATGAAATGTGTATTCGTGTCAGGATTACGTGTCAATTATGGACATTTATCATGGACCATGCAAAAAATGACTGTAGCATTTATAAGCCGCACCCACCACATTTTAAGAGGAAAACCGATTTTGTACTTACACAAACCGCACCTGTATATAAGCTGGATGCGCCCACATTAAAAATTGTAACACAAAATTCACCCAAACTCGACTTTAAGGACCGCGATTGAAACGCAATGTCCTTCATTAAAGTACACAGTCCAAAAATCACAGCCGGCAAAATGAACGTAAAATAATACCGGTACTTAAGGTTTGATGCAGACCTGCAGAGTCCGGGTCCCGTTGAAAGTAATCCAATGAAAAAAGTGTATATTTCCAAAGGTAAGGGTGGGAAAATATATATTGTCCGCCGCGTCCACAAACAGGTCTCACCTTTATCCCACTTCCCGTCACCCCGCGTTTGTTCCGCCCCTTCTTTTTCATTCGCCCGTGCAAACATATCAGAATAAGTCTCTAAAATAAATACATAACAAAAATATACAGTTGCAGATACATATTATACATGGTTACACATATTTACAAAGACGGTACACCGAGAGAGTTTTCAAAGCTTTAATGATAATATAACTTTCATCCCAAACGGTGCCTGTTACAGGGCAGTAATGGTAGCAACACGCTCGCAAACACAGTAAACGGGTATGTTAAAAAAACATACCGTACTTGTAAAAATCACGGTAAACCGTCCTCATCTTCCTCCTTAGAACTGAAGAATATAAACTTTGTCATCCCACGCTCCCACAGCCTCGCTCACGCTCTCACTGTCGCTGAAACTCTCATTCACTCCTGATTCTGTGCCCTCATCTCCGTCACGCAGCAGACCGGCTTTTCGGAACCCGTTGGTGATGGTGGATTTTTTGATGTGCCTTTCTTTTTGCATTTTGCATGATGAGGGTATGTTTACGTTAATTTAATTTATGCACAAGCCAAGAAGTTGCAGTCTTCCTCGGCGCATATATTCCACCGGTCTAAATCTTACCTTTTGTACTCGAGCGTCGCTGGCGGCTGTAAGAAAAATTACATAAATTGGCCGCATCACTGAATAAGCCGCAGGGTTGAAAGTTTGGGGGAAAAGTAGCGGCTTATAGTCGGGAATTTACGGTATTTTTATTTATTTTTTTTACCCAAAACCTACATAGGAAGAGATTTGTGTCGTAAAGAAATGCATTTGCAATCTCTTTAAGATCTAAAAATCATGTCTTGAAAAATGAACATGCAAGATTAAAAATCCCATATGTAACTCGCAGATGCGTTTGTTTTTGCAAAATACATGATTAACACCGGATTCTTTCTTTGAATGGTACTGGAGAAATTGGAAAATTGACTTTGAAAGTCGTTTAAAATTGCTTGAATTTGGCCATAAAAAAAGTGTGCCAACCCTGGTTTTTGAAAGGTGTTTTACCTATTAACAACAGAACACTGTCGTCTTGACCAATCTTGGGCAGGTACGGGCGTGACGGCGTACTCTCTGCATCCGGGCGTGGTCCAGACAGATTTATGGCGCCACCTGAATGGGCCACAGCAATTCTTTATGAAGCTTATAAGCCCCTTCACCAAGACGTCGGTACAGGGGGCTCGCACCACCCTCTATTGCGCCGTGGAGCCCGCGCTTGCACAGGAAAGCGGCGGCTATTACAGGTGAGTCCAAAGTAGGCGTGGCCAGGCATACCTTTTTTTGCAAAGTGAGCGTGGTCTGTCCCAACTAACGCCTACGATCTACTTGCAGCGATTGTGCAGCGGCAAAGTCTTCGGCGGCCGGCGAGGACGAAGAACTGGCGCAAAAATTGTGGGAGCTGAGCTGTCGGATGCTAAACATCACCTGGGATTAATTTCTAGAAAACGTACAAATACGCTAGCAAATCATTTTTTTTTCTTTTTAATATTGTCAGATCGCTGCTCTGAGTGTTGTTACCACTTTGCACTGATTGTTTGCATCTATTGTATGGAATTAATAAATATAAGAACAAGTTATGTTTTGATTATTGCTTCTTTGTGGATTTGATTAAGGAATTATCATTCACTCTTTAAATGCTTTTCTTTGCAAATGTTGTTTTTTAAATTTGATTCATTAAAAAGTTTGTTTTTAAGAAGCGTTGGGCAAGTATTTGGAGTCGCAGGCCACATTAGGTTAAAAAAAAGTTAGCCAAGCGGCTGATGCTGGAGACTGATCCAATGTTTTCTTTTTTTAAATTGAAATACACGCAGACCTCCAAATGTTCTAACTTTTTATATTTGCTTGTTAATGAATTGGTTTCATCAAATTGGTTTTGAAACACTCAAATATTAAGTAAAATAGAATGTTCGGTCATTTTTAAGTCGTGTCGTTTTGTAGTATTACTTCTGGTTCTATTTTTTGTTTTGTAGTAATTCTACAGGCTTATTTCCATAGTATTTGTGTAGTACTACTATTTGTGGTATTTCTGCAGAGTATTTTTGTAATATTTCCATAGAAGTATTTCCGTAAGAGAACTTTTTGTAGTGTATCTGCAGATGTATTTCTGTAGTATCTTAGTAGTATTTCCATAGTAATAATTGGTTTGTGTTAGTAATTTTGTATTACTGTGATTTTTGTATAGTAGTTCTCTTGTAATACTGCTGTAGTAGTATAGTGTTACTGTAGTAGTATTTTTGTTGTATTTCAAAAGTTTTTTTTTTCTTTTTAGAATGAAGGCAAAATCGTATATTAGGTCCCTGTTTTTAAAGCACTAGATTTTAGACTGTTTAGTTGTTAGTTTGTAGTTATTTATTTATTTTATAGTACTTGTGTTGTAAAAACATGCATGTCTGGTTAATTGGCCGGTCCAAATTGTCCCTAGGTGTGACTGAGCGAGTGAGTTGTCTGTCCCTGTGTGCCCTGCGACTGGCTGGCAACCAGTTCAGGGTGTCCCCTGCCCACTGCTCGAAGATAGCTTGGATGGGCTCCAGCACCCTCACGATCCTACTGAGGATAAGCGGTGCAGATGATGGATGGATGCTTATGTAGTAGTAGGGTGGCAAGGCTGCGGTGTGGTTAGCGTGTCTGTGGCACAGTTCAGAGGTCATGGGATCAAATCCAGTTACCAGCCTTCCTATGTGGAATTTGCATGTTGCCTGCGTGGGTTTCCTCCGGGCACTCAGGTTTCCTCCCACATTCCAAAAATATGCATGTCAATTTAATTGGCTGGTCCAAATTGTCCCAAGGTGTGAACTAAAGAGTGAGTTGTGTGTTTCTGTTTGCCCTGCGACTGGCTGGCAACTAGTTGAGGGTGTCCGCTTCCCACTGCCTGGAGATAACTGGAATGGGCTCCAGCACCCTCATGACCCTACTGAGGATAAGCGGTACAGATAATGGATGGATGGATGGATAGGTAGTAGTTTTTTGTATTAGACTATTACGATTGAAGTATTTTTAATGTATACTTTTACAGAATGAAAGCAAAATAATATTAGGTGCCTGTTTTTGGAGCACTAAACTTGAAATGTAGTATGTAGTGGTATTTATATTTCTGTTGTAGAATTTTGTAGTAGATACACAAAGAGACAATGAGCAAAAAGATGGCACCAGAAACCCATTTTTATTATAACTTTATTTACTATTATATGTATTGTCATATTTTGACCATTTTAATTTTGCAGGCCGGATGTAAATGCCTGACAGGCCACATGTTTCTCAGGCCATCGCTTGCCCACCTATTTCTATAAAGGGACGCTTTAATGGATAGATAGATACTTTATTAATACCCGCAGGGAAATTCACAATATAATATAATATATAATACAATATCTCGCTACTAGATGTTACTCTATTGTGCAACCTAAAAGGAGTGCTACAGAGCACAAGAAAGAATACTAACTTCAGAGACTCAGTGACCAAAAAGCACCATCTTTCTTCATTTTTTCCCCAAAGTATTTTCATTTGCTGAGTAAAACTGTACATGAACAAACTAAACCAAAATGTCTTGGAAGAGTTATAGAAATTAAGGTTGATTACTGATGGAATTTCCCTAAGGAAATGAGCTATTTGTGGCTGGCAAAGCGCAACCACAAACGGGATACTATTTTGGGGGAAATTAATTGTTCGTGAAAATGCATGTGCTCGATGTATTGTGTATATAAGATCGATCGATACTTTATTCATCCCCGTAGGGAAATTCACAGTTGATTCCTCGAATAAACACATTTTTGTGCGTTAAAACACATATCCATAGCATAGAAAGTAATCTAAAGTGTAGTTGTCAAACGGGACAAAAACACTGAAGATGGAAGCAAACAATAAAAACAATAAATCACAAAAAGAGCGAGATAACAGGGAGCTGCTGGAAAGGCTGCCGCTCGCGACGGCGCCAACGTCATTTAATTCAAGTGGATTTCGATTAAGAAAATAGAAAAACAACACCGTTGTGCATTCAATCCACAGTCAGGTCTATACAAAGGTTAAGGTTAGTCTGTGGCTCTGTGCTATGGTCAGGGTTTTAGTTACTCCAACACAACCCTTTTCATGGATCTTCTTCCGCCTTGACTGGGGATCGAGTCAATTACTTTGTAAATTTAATGCATGCATTTTAGCAATTAAGCTACCAGTGCTGCCATATCTGTCTTCCACATACACATTTGTGGGTTAAGATTCATGGGTTTGGAGCTATGTTTGGGGTTATGTATGGAAAGTAAAACAATGTTAACTCAAATGGTAAGATGTCTGTATTACAGTTACAAGGTTGTGAGTTCCATCCATAGTTAGGGGAGTGCAAATACAAAGGTTAAACTCTGAGATAAGGTTAGTCCAACATGGACTTGCTCCCTCACATGTTCAGATTTAATTTCCTCCTAGGTTCCGGTCCGGAGCCTACTAGTTATCCCAAGAGCCAATAAGAGATCCGCAGGTTCGAGAGCGTTCTCCATTCAGGCGCTGGTGCTGTGGAATGCTCTGTCCTCTGAGATTCGATCTTCAACCTCAGTGGAACTGGTTAAATCTAGGCTTCAAACACACTTCTATAGCTTATGTATAACCTATATTTCAAGTTGACAGTGTCTGTGTAATATTTGTTTTCTCAACGTTCATTGCAGCCTAGTCATCCTGGAAGGGGGATTACCTCATGTGCGGCCCCTTCTCAAGTTTTCTTTATTTTTCTCATGTTAAAGTTTTTGAGTTTTTCCTTCCCCTCATGTAGGTTCCAGATCAGGGGCTGGTGTCATAATAAGTCTGTGGTTTGCAATAATCTGTGGTCTGTGCAGCCCTTGGAGAATCCTTGTGATTAAGGGCTATACAAATAAACATGACTTGACTAAAAGGTTAAGGTCTTGCTTTGAACTAAGGTTAAGGTTTTACCTGCCCCCCAAAAAAAAACAATACTAGAATTAGTAGTGATTTGCGAGTCAGACTGCCGGGAAAGCATTTACAAGCACTTCACCCAGAAATTCAAGCCTTTTCCAAACTTTGAATGAATTAATGAAACTTTATTTCAAACATAAAACAAAAAAAACAAAAACCCAGGTTAAAAAACAAAATGCGTATCCGAAAAGGAATAGAGAGGAAGAATATGCTTATTTAATCATACCCTTTTGACTTCCTTAATAATTGTGTTTTACAGTTAGACTTCCCGTGTATTTACTTATAACAAACACCTCCTATAAATACATATTTGGATGCACAGTCACTTCATCATCATCACCATCACTATTTTTTCAGTCATTTACATCATCATCATTGCTGTCTCCGGACATTTTCAGCGTTATATATAATAAGAGCATCTATTATAATAACAATAATTCTCATTGGTGCTCATGGTGACAACAGACTGTTCCGTGGTGTGTTTGGTTCATCATACAAAGTATCTTTGTACCTGTTGCTAGAGGAGGGTGGGTGGGGGGCTGGTACCGCCCCCAAGGCAACAGGACCACTCATTGTTAAGTGTCCTGACAAAACATGGGAGCTTAAGCCAAATACCTCCAGCATCAAAACTCCCACTTGTTTGCCATTACTATGAGTTGTGCAGGTATGTCTGTTTTATGTTCTTATTAAAAGTTCTCCATGTGATTTTAGTTCCATTTGTTTGTTTTTTGTTTAATTTTCACCATCATCACAAACATTAATTCACCTGATTGTTTTGTGTTTAAAAATGATCTAGATTGTAATCAATTTGCCTTGTATAATGCTAACAGCAATATAATAACAATACCAACATTCAACAATAAGAATAGTCATATAGTTGATAATGACAATAATATTAACAACAAAAACAACAACCAAAATAGTAGTCATGATAATGGTTACCATGACAAGTTCAATTATTAGCTTGACCCATCTATTGACTATATAAGGCTTCTGTTCACTAACATTATTTGAATACCGATAGTACTAATAATAATAACACTAACAGTCACAGAATTTATAATAATAATCATCATCATCATAATAGTCGTGATAAGAATACCATATTAGGTATTAGTTTTACCCAGCTATTAACTATCACGAACCAGGACAGTAAACAGGATTGAGAACCCAATAGCGTAACGTACTCACAATTTATTTGGGAGAGGAGGAATGAGCGCACACTCGGTCCGGGGATCGATGGTCACAGAAGTGGATTGAAATCCGAACAAAAGAGTTGTCAAAATCAAACAAATCAGGCCAAAAATAAAACAGGATCAAACGCAGGCAAATTCACAGAGTAAGCATTTCACAAAGTTTAACAGGAGTTTTGCAGAAGTTTCACAGACGCTCAGCCAACTAACGGCTCAAAGGACCGCGTTTAAGTACTACCAAGGAGCAATCAGTCAACGCATCTCATGGGCGAGGCCAATTGGGCGCCGTGGCAACCGCGACAGAACCCGGCGCCACCCGGCTGGGACCAACTGGGCACCATGGCAACCGTGACATTAACTCTAATATGCTAATAATCACTAAATTTCATTCAGGCACTAATAATAATGACAACCTTGAAACACAACATTAAAGTTCAAGCTATTGTAAGGATTTCAAGCACCCGTAGGAACCCTGGAATTGAGGATTAATCATTTGTAAGAGTTGAGGGATTCAGTAATCGGTCAGAAACGTCAATGTGGTCACGCTCGAGCAGATTCAAATACTGTACACGGAAAAAAAAACGTTATAATTTAGACTCGTTAACTGGCAAGATGCATAACATTGGGCGTAGGAGTTTACGTTAGAGAACAAAATCATTCACATCCGCAAATGTTTTATCAGTTCTCCGGACTCAGCCACCCCACCTTATCTGTCGTCCCTCGTATAAGTCATCAAAATTCTTTCCACGTGACTCCTCCGACATCATAGTTATAAAGTTCGAAGATTAACGCTTGCATTGTTTATGATTCCACTCAGACATTATAAAACAATGAACGTTCTTCACTAGAAGCTTATCATTATTGTGAAAAACACAAATCAAGGCAGAGTTATTCCAGGTCTTTGCAAATTTTGCACCCTTGAAATGCTCCATAAGAATCCACGTTTTTCATTGGCAAATTAAAATAATGTTAAGGACTATTGAAGACAATTTTTCAGCATCATTTAAAAAAAGTCGGTGTGAATCATGTTTGTTGAAGATCCACAAATATATCTACAATTTACTTAAGCAGTTTTAATCATGCATGTGCATTTATCAGGACATGTGGTTTTTAGATCTTGAGTAAATCTCAAATAATTTTGTTGATTTGAGCAATACGTGTGTAAATATTTTTGAGACACATCCTTCCCTGTAAAAGTATTGTGTAAAATGACGGTAATATGTAGCTTACATTTTCAGTTGCAGGAAGTTTTCCCCCTTAAGATTTACTACCAGGAAATGCTATCTCAAGTTTTTTACATGGCCCATAACAAATGTTCATAATTGCTACCTAATCCTTGCACTATTACGTATGTCAAAATGCCCTGTTTAGCATGCACCTGCCTGGAACAATGCTATACAAACTAATGCCTGCTGTCGGTAATCACAAGGGAAAAAATGCAATGGAAAAGCGAAGCCTCCAGAGTGCAGTGTCTGTGTCATTTTCAGGTGTAACATGGCAAAATTTCAAGCATTTACAAGCACTTGTCAATCCTTGAAAAACACACTGTTAAATTCAAGCATTGTCAAGGATTCCAAACACCCGTAACTGTTGGTTCTTCTTCGTTTTGGGAAGCTTTTAATAAACGCTGGAATCGGTAGCATCTGCAGTCCTTATTTCTTCCTTCTTCATACATTTTATGAGCCTCTAAAGGTACTGTATAGCGTTACAAAAACAAAAAACAATTATACTGATGAATTAATTTACAATTAGAAAGTGTCTGGAATAATACAGTTATTATAAATCCTTATTTCTAAATGAATCAGAATAATACATTGTACCTCACAAGCTTGTTTTAAGTGTGAATTTTCTCATCTTAAATCTTTTTGTTTATATTTCTAACTTAATTGTACTTTAAGATAGGCAAATGTGTCTATTCTAGTAATAAATTATATTTGAGTGTTGGCAGAAAAAAACGTAAATGACGTGAAAATACGTCAAAAATACATGAAACTGGTTGGTGCAACTGAGTTTTGAACATTTAGCACATGGTGTGCCTCGACATTATTCAGATAATGTAAAGTGTGCCTTAGCTCAGAAAACATTTACAAAAACAACAATTCTCTCCATGCATTAAATAAGGTTTGATGGAGAAATTCAAAATGTTTTTAAAGAAAATAATTTCGGTGACCATGAATGAGAATTTAATTCTATACGGTCAAATTGGGCAATATGTGTCAGAACCAGTACAAGAGGAGGACCAAGATGCGTAACATTTTCACACAAGCTTTAATTTACGGTAATGGGGCATTTATGCGCGTGAAGATTCGGCGATGGCTGGGCGGAAGAAGTAAGACAGACATCCCGTGTGGAAAAACAGGAAGCCAGAGGCCGAAGAGATCCATACCAGATACACGAGCAGATACCGGACAGGACGGGATGGACAGGAACGATACTAGACACTTGAGACTGGAGTCAGATATCAGACAGGACGAGATAGACGGGATCGATACCGGATATGATTCAGAAGCAGGATATACTAGATACTGGAGACTGGAATCAGATAGACAGGACGAGACAGACGGGATTGATACCGGATACTGGAGACTGAAGTCAGATATCAGACAGGACGCGACAGACAGGAACGATACTGCACACTGGAGACCGGAGTCAGATATCAAACAAGACGAGATAGACGGGATCAATACCAAATACTGGAGACTGGAGTCAGATATCAGACAGGACGAGATAGACGGGATCGATACCTGATACTGGAGTCAGATATCAGACAGGACGAGATAGACGGGATCGATACCAGACACTGGGTACTGGAGTCAGATATCAAACAGGAGGTAGACGGGATCAATACCGGACAGGATTCAAAAGCAGGATGCCGGACAGAGTCAAAACACACGGCTTGCGGTTAGTTGACGGACTGACAAGGGGTGAGTGAGAGCACTGACTCTAAATAGGAGGGAAGCCAATCAGGCAACGAGTCGCAGCTGGCGCCAAACGGGCGGGGCCAAGTGAGGGCAATGGGCAACCGTGACAATATGATCATTGAAGTTAATAACTCATTCATTTTCACTGAAATTCAAAACAAAAGTAGACTCTCATTGCATAAAAAATGATACCATAGTCACAAAATGGCAATTATTTTTTCCCTTAACTTTATTCATAATTTATATTGTTTTGGGAAAAAAAGAAAAATGTGTACTCCATTGTCAGAAAATGTTGGTTTTTATTTTTAAAATGTACAATACTATTACTGACATTAATCACTCTATACTAAAAAATATATATCTTTAAGGGATATCAAGCATATCAAGCATACTTGGATTTTTTTGCTCATTTGAAGACTTTGTTTTAGAATATTTTCAACAATCAAAATGATGTTTTGGTTATTTTTTTTCTATGTTTAAATAAGTTGTACTTTAAAATGTGTCTATTTTAGTGTTAAATTAAATTTGTTGGAGTGGAAACAAATGTAAATGATGTGAAAATACATCCATGGCACTGAGTGAGTTGGAAAAAAAATACATGAAACTGCATGTGCTGTAAAATGATTTTCAAACATTTAACACACGGTGTGCATCAACATTTTTTAAACAAGTGCGCCTTGGATCAAAACAGTTGAAAAAAAACGGATTAATTTCATGCATTGAATACAGTTAGATGAAGGAATAGGATTTGAAATGTTTTTAAACTCTTTTGAGCTCGAGGACTATGTGGTAAAAAAAAACTCACAGGTAGATCAAAGACAAAGAAAAAAGGAAAGAAAGAGGGTCAGAAGAAGAGAGAGTGAAAGAAGAGAGTACAAGAGAGCAAGAAAGCGGGACATAAAAAGAAAGTGAGGAAGAAAAAGAAAGAGAGAGGGAGAGGGAGAGGGAGAGAAAAAGAATAAATAAAGATAGAAAGATAGAAAGATAGAATGATAGAAAGAAAGAAAGAAAGAAAGAAAGAAAGAAAGAAAGAAAGAAAGAAAGAAAGAAAGAAAGAAAGAAAGAAAGAAAGAAAGAAAGAAAGAAAGAAAGAAAGAAAGAAAGAAAAAGGAGAAAGGCACATATATAGAGACAAAAGAAAGACAGAGAAAAAGAAAGCACTGAGACAGCAAGAGGTGGAGAGAAGGAGAAATTAAGAGAGAGAGGGACTGAGATAGACACACAGCGACAAAGTAAGACAGAGAGGAAGAGAGAGAGAGACAGGCAGAGAAAGGGAGAAAGAAAGACAGAAAGACAGAAAGTGAATGAAAGACTGAGTATAAAAGAAATAGAAAGAGAGAGAGAAAATGGGAGAGAAAGAGAGTAAGAAAGACCGCTAGAGACTAAGAAAGAGAGAAAGAGAAATACAGAGAAGAATCAGCGAGAGTGAAATAAATACTGACGGTGTCTTTATGAGTGGTTGCTGGCTTTGGCGACTTCAAATGGACATACATAAAACTACAGCTGATTTTTCTCTAGCACCTCTCTCAGCATTGTCTCGCAGGGTTCATCTTGTTGGCGGGCCTATCTGGCCTGCGGGCTGCAGGTTTGACACACCTGCTTTATACTGTGAAGTTAGGCAAAATGATCATTGATTTAAAAAATCCTTTTTTTCTGTGTATATCATAACATTTGATGCAGGAACAGAATTTGAAATGTTGAGGAAGAGGACATTGATTAAAAAAACTGATAGGAGGGATGCGGTAAGTTCTTTTATAATGAGCTCATTCAGTCAAACTTTAACAGTCTGGTTGGGGCACATATTCTTTAACTGAGGTAAGGATGAAAGTCAAAAACAACAAAAGCATTTGGCAGCGCAGATTATCTCACTTCAAGGATGCCGGCCCCACATTTTCACACTTTTCCATCTCACTGAGAAGGCACAGAACGCCAAAGCAAGAGGTAAGTGCATGCCACGCTTAAAATTATTTAAATTCATTATTAAAAATAATAATAATAATAATAATAATAATTTCCTTTGTATTGTCATTCTTTGTAACAATGTACACAGAACAAAATGTCGATACACCTGACCCGCTGCAGGGCAGCGTACAAATAAAATAAGAATGGAAACAAAGTAAGAAAAGTGACTTTTTTTTTCCTCTGCACAAAGTCAAATACTTAAAGTAGAAATGTTAAAGGTACAATGTGTATTACTCACTCTATGTCCACTATATGACTACTATATGTCTATGGCAGGGGTCTCAAACTCACAGCCCCCAGGAAGATAGTTTGAGGCTCCCGCCTGAATATGAAAGTTAAAGGGACAGTGTGTATTATTTTCCCACCAGACGTTGCTGTATTGTGTTGTGCCACCGAAAACGAGTGCTAAAAGAACAACAGAATAGGAGAAAACACAGAGACTCAGGGTGACCCAAAGGCACCTTATCACTTTAGAAAGGAAGACAAAAAATAGAACAAAAAAAGAAAAAAAACAAGAAAAACTAAAAAGGAAGAATTTAGACAAAAGTAAAAATCAAGAAACTAAGGAAAAGAAAAATTACCAAATTTAATTTGAAAAATACAAACAGGAAAAAAGATAGAAAAAGAAGAGAACAAAGAAAAAAGACAAAAGACAAAAGTAAAACTCAAGGAAAAAGGAACAGAATATTGACCAATCTGAAATACAGAAATTTTTTTTAAAAATGAAATGAAAAATAAGAGAATTTTTTCATTTTTGTGTTTTTTCTCTTTAATTCTTTTTTTTCTTTCTTCATTTACCTTTTTTGTTTTCTTCTCACCTACTTTTCTTTTTATTCCCATTTTCCTTTATTGCCCTTTTCCTCTTTCTTCTTCCCTATTTTTTTATTCATTTTAGAAAAAAATCATTTTCCCTTCTTTTTGGCTTTCTTAGAGGAAAGGCTGGGTACAAATGGAAAGAAAAGGGGTGCTTTTTCTTCACTTTCACTCCCCATAGTTTGTTGTCTTCTTTAATTTTTGGTTCCAAGACACATTACAAAGACATCTAGTAGACAAATATAAAACACTGTCCCTTTAAGAAAAACTGAAGTAAAAATATAAAATCAGGAAAAAATAAGCAACATTTTTTGACAATGGGTTAAAATTATCTATTTTTTGTAATGTGAGTATAATTTTGTTATAAATTCAAATAAAAATATCATATAATAAATAAGACATTTTCTGACAAGGGGGTAAGATTATTATTTATTTTTTTGCAATGCGAAAAGAAACATGCCTGATGAGAAAATACATCTGTGGCACTCAATTAATTAATTCGAGATTTTATACATATACAATATAAATCGGGAATAATACATACAATAGAATGAATATTAGATAAAAATAGTTTGAATTTAAACATTTGATGTCCAAATTCAAGATAATATTGCGTGTGTGCATTAAGTGAAATATTTACATGGGCATATAATCAAAGTACAACTAAATATGCTTACAAGATCAAATCAACATTTAAAAAGGAAACTATATTACTTAACAGAGCGCACATTTTGATCAAACCCTCAATAATCTAGCAAAATTACGACCGCTAATACTATACTTCCTCCTAGTGCTCTTATTTTGAAAGAAATGACCTCTTTCTGCGGTGCTACATTACTGACGCTTATTTAATGACACCATTGTAAGTAGAAAAATACTTTCACTTTCATCGAGAGAAGCTTCTTTCAAATGTTTTCTTGTTGTACTTATGAGATATAGTAGTTGTATTTGATTTACAGATTAATCGTTATTTTGTCTTTATTATTTGCTTTGCCAATTTTGAATGATTGTGATTTATGTTATAAAGAAAGAAAATCGTATTTAAAAAAATATTGTGGTAAAGTTCATTTTCTGTAATTTAATTGTAAAAATGAAACTTTCATATAATTTAGATTTATTGCACACCAACTGAAATATTTCAGCTCTTCTATTGTTGTTGTTTTTTTTTTTTTAATTTTGGCATACAACTCTTGGAAACCCTTCCTATCTCAAACAATTAGCATATGATGAAAAAATACTCTAAACGAGCTACTGACCTAATCATCTGAGTCAATAAGTTAACTCTTCACACCTGCGAATATTTCCTGAGGCTGTTAAAAACACCCAGACTTGTTTATTACTCAAAACCACAATCATGGGTAAGACTGCTAACCTGACTAGTGTCCAGAAGGCCACAATTGACACCCTCAAGCAAGAGGGTACGACACAAAAATAAATCTATGGGTGAATAGGCTTGCCCAGAGTGCTGTATCAAGGCACCTCATTAGGAAGTCTGTGGGAGGAAAAAAGTGTTGCAGAAAACGTTGCACAACCAGAAGAGGGGGCCTGGTCCTGAGGAAAATTGTGAAGGGTCGATTCCAGACCTTGGGGGACCTGAGGAAGCAGTCTACTGAGTCTGGAATAGAAGCATCCAGAGCCACAGTGCACAAGTGTGTGCAGCAATATGCCTTTCCTGACCTGGACTGTTGCTCAGTGGAGCAAAGTTCTTTTTGCATGTCCTTCGGAAATTTTAGTGTTTTTGAATGCAAATATGTTGAACTTTAGAATGACCTTAGGATTGTTTAAAATTTGTGATCTAAGTTTTTTCTACAGAAAATAATGTCCTAGACTGGTGATTCCATACTTTTTGCTAGGGATTGTATTGGTCGGATTAAATATGCTAATTATGTGAGATAGGGATTTTGTTTTTTTCCCGTACTTCTTTTGCCAAAATCAATATAAGAAGCATAAAAAGATAAAATACTTCAGTTGTGTGTAATTAATCTAAAATATAATAAAATGTTTATCAGTTCATTAAAGAGAATAATGAACCTTATGACAATTTCTTTGAAGGACCTGTGCGTGTATAGAATATATATATATATATATATATATATATATATAGGGCCAGCACGGGGGCGCAGCGGTTATCGTGAGTGCGGCACAAATCTGAGGTCATAAGATCGAACCTCCTGTGTGGAGTTTGCATGTTCTCCCCATGCTTACGTGGGTTTCCTCCGGCCACTCCGGTTTCCTCCCACATTCCAAAAACATGCATGTCAGGTTAATTGGCCGGTCCAAATTGTCCCTAAGTGTGAATGAGCAAGCGAGTTGTCTGTCTCTGTGTGCCCTGAGACTAGCTAGCAACCAGTTCAGGGTGTCCCCTGCCCACTGCTTGAAGATAGCTGGGATGGCCTCCAGCACCTCCGCGACCCTAATGAGGATAAGCGGTGCAGATAATGGATGTGTATATATATATATATATATATATATATACACATATAAAATCAGTTGTTCATATGATGATTACTAAAGTCTAATGAGGTGAGGTTTGGGTGTGGTTATCTGAACTAGTCATACGGAATGTCTTATTACATATGCAACCAGGAACTTTTAATGCAGTTTAATTCATTGTAAAATACATAAATGGTATGAATTTAAATAAAAAATTGAGTTTGAGATTGTGAAGCTAGTCGTTAATTGGATCGATTGCACATTCGCCTAACATGTGAAGGAACCAACCAACCAACTACAGCATTTATGCGTCTTGATTTTTATATACATTTTAGATATTTTTCATTAGATCAGATAAATTCTCTGATATTACAGAAATTGTCCTTTTTTATATCGATTTTATCATCTGGACTCTAGAAAATTAATCTTCTTCCCCGAAAAAAATTCTAATTTTCATCAATGATATCTTGTTGAAAAATTATTCACTCGGAAAGAGGGAAATTATAACTTGAGGGGCTGTAGTGAAATCAAAATCCCAAAGGTGAGAACAACCAGGAAAAGTATGCTTCAAACTTTGGAATAATTTACAAGATGAGATCAAACAATGTCCAACTATCCATGTGTTCAAATTTAAATACAAAAAAGCATTACTGGCGAAATACAGGGTAAGAGTGAGATTAGAAATACTGCGTTTAAAACTATGGTTATCTTGTTGTTATTGTTGCTATTATTATATCAGAACTGTTATTATAAATATTATCTTTATTTTTATTGTTGTTATTGTCATTGGTGCCGCAGTGACGTTTAGTGGCTGGGCGCATTGTGGCGTTGAGGGATGGGTATTGCGAAGATTGGTGTATTAAATATGTGATTATTGTAGTTATTATAATTATTGATATCTGACCTATGTAATAGGTATATCCATGAGGTTTTGTTGTATTGGACACAGGAAAAAAGGAGGATTTGTGGGATGTATTTAGTGGGGAAGATAAAGGGGTAGGGAAAATAAGCATCTGCTTCTGACTACCCCTTCTCGAACATGTTATGTGACATTATTTTGTTGTTGACTCATTGTTTTTGTCCTGTTTTTATTTTAATGTTCGAAATAAAAGTTTTCATTCATTCATTCAACTGTGCTGCACAAGAGCTAATCACTGCGCTGCCGTGCTGCCAAAATCTTTTATGATAACAATAATTCTCATTGGTGCTCACGGTGAGAACTGACTTTTTTGTGGTGTGTATTGTCCATTGTACAAAGTATCTCTGAACATGCTGCGAGAGGGGGCCACCCCCAATCAGCAGGATCACCCATAGCTAAGTGTCCTGGTGTGTAAACAAAATTGTGTGTGTTTTTTTGCTATTTTTTTTCCCCTTTTATTTTCTTTGTTATTGTATGTGTTTGCCTTGCTGTCGGTCACACTTCTTGAGGGATATGACCAAGGTAGATAGATAGATAGATCGATAGATAGATGGATAAGGATTTTTCCACTTTTACTACTTTTTTCTAAATTTAAAGAAACACAATTCTGACTTAAAATGAGAACAGATGTAGTATACGTGAAAGAGTATAGCAGTATGTTGAAGACAGTTTAGTATTGCGTAAAGATTATTTATTTGAAGATGTTCCATCATTTTGCTTTTTTCGTGATTGCTTCATCCTCAACACAACAATGGAAATATGGAAAGCTGTTTTTTTTTAGCACAAGAGCTTATCAGACCTCACAAAAGCAAGTTTTTATCAATTTGGTTGGCATTTATTTCAAGTGTCTAGGCATGAAACCTAGCTAAAGACACCTATGGAGGCCTTAAGTACAACTGTTCACAAATACAAACAATTACAGATTTATAAAGTAGTAAGTATGTAGTAAGTAGTAAGTAAAGATGTAGATCCAGGGTTCGCACAACTTTCTTATGGCCAAATTAAAGAACTGAAGGATTTTCGAAGTCACTTTTTAAAACATTCCATTCGCATAAAAAGAAGAATTTGTATTTCGCAGATGCACAAATTTATATGTGATTTACCCATGCGATTTTGAATGTTTTGTGCGCATAAGATTTTGAGTAAATCACGAATATATTTATTGATCTGAACAATAAATATGTAAATATTTTTTGACAAATCTCTCCCCGTAGTTGCAGGAAGTTCTTCCCATTAGAATGTACCCCTGGAAAACACTGCCTTCATTTTTTTGCATGACCCCAAAAAAATGTCTGAAATTAATATGCAATTCTTGCACTAACACACATATTTCAATGTGGCCTGTTAAAGTGTAGCATGCTCCTGTCCTCTTGGGCGCCACCCGTAGGGGGCAATGATGCGTCATAGGACAAAGCCGTACTAATTAATGTCAGCTGCTGCTTATCATGAGGGAAGAAGAAATACAATAGCAAAGCAAAGCCACCATGCAGCAGTGTCTGCATCATTTTAGAGCAGATTTATTGAAAAACATAGCAACAATTTCAAGCATTTACAAGCACTTCACCGTGAATTCAAGCACTTTTCAAGTGTTGAATATTAGAATTAGAATTAAATAGATTTAGATTTAGATGAGATAAATCTGCCGCTAGTGGTACCTGCATGTTTATATTCTTCAACCTGATTCATCTGATGAATCGACAAAATAACCCAAAAAATGGACAATCATTTTAATATCGCTTTATTGCAAACCGATAGCATGCACATGTCCTATTCGGTGCGACCAGTACGGGGCAATAAAACTTAATAAAACAATTCCAGACAAACTAATGCCAGCTGCTGTTAATCACGAGGAAAAATGCAGTAGAAAAGAGAGCAGTGTCGGTGTCATTTTTAAGCAGACTTGTAAAACAGGGCAACAATTTCAAGCATTCACAAGCACTTAAACTAAAATTCAAGCACTTTGCAAGGATTTCAAACACCCATACTAACCACATCGAATATATTTAGATGAGATCTGCCATTAGTGGTACCTCAATTTTTATTTTCTTTCATCTGATCAATCTGAATCGACAAAATAACCGAAAAATTAAAACAATTGTTTAAATATCACTTTATTGCAGACACTTACGGCAAAATTAAAGCACTTTTCAAGGGTTGAAAGCACAACATTAAAATTCAAGCATTTTCAAAAGGATTTCAAGGACCCATCCAAAACACATAAGACATATTCAGATTAGATAGATCTTCCATTAGTGATTCCCCCATGTTTATTTTCTTTTATCGGATTCATCTGATAATTCTACAAGATCGCTTTATTGCAGTCAGAACTTTTGATAGTCAGCTGTCGGAGCGATGCCGACTGTATTTTTTTCCGAGCACAAAAAAAGATAAGCTTCACTGAGAGCGGCTCGTTACCGGTAAACATATTCGTTTCCTCAATAAAGCGCGCCTAATCAGTAACGCGACTTCAGAAAGACGTCGCCGTGGTGACGTATAAACGATACTTCGTTAATATTTAATGGGGCGGGGAGGTTTATATATGAGTATGAGCATGCCCAGGCTTAGTTTAGTTGAAACAAGAATAACCTTCCATGAACAAAAAAGGACTTGACTTAATCTGTGCTGCTCAGGTCCCATTGGCGAGGATGGAGAAGGAACAGGATGCTATTGCCGTGGTGGGCATCGGATGCAACTTCCCTGGCGGTAACGATACAACATTTTTATCACATTTATTATATATATATATATATATATATATATATATATATATATATATATATATGTACGTATTTTTTATATACATATTATATATATCTAAGCGGCCCCAAACCTTTCAACAGTAGTGTATGTTTTGATGTATTCATGAATGGGAAGTCAAACTGTTTTTTTAAATTCTTTTTTATTTTAGTTTTCCTTTCCCCCTTTTTTCTTTCCTTTGTTTTACTTTTAAATCTTTTCCTTGTTGTTTTTTTTTTCATTTTTTTGCATTATTTTCTTTTTATCTTTTATTTCTTGTTCATTTTTCTTTTACCCCCTTTCATCTCATTTTTTTCTTTTTTAAAAAAAAGTTCATATTCTTTTAAAAAAGATGTAAATATTTGTAATGTTGTAATATTTAAATAAAATATGTTAGACGAATCAATTTTATTGTATATTCTTATTTATATTGAATAAAAATTAATGCACACTTTTATTTAGATTATTTTGACAAAAGGTTCTCCTAATTTATACTTATATTCTTACTTTTTACAATATTCTTTTAATTTCCCAAATTAATACATTTTGGTGTGAATATGTGAATAATCAATGTGCAAAGCAATTCAAATCATTTACTTAAGTTATTATAATTAAAATATTTTAACACATTTATGCTCTGGCTCGGCTCGGCTCTGGCTCTGAGATCTCCTCGAAAAACCTCCCTTCTAATATTCAGTTTTTGCCTTTGCTACGTAGAGTTGATTAGTCTTCTTTCGAAGGTCTGCTTTCCATCCAATGATGACAGGTGACCTTGGTCCTGGGAAACTCCTTTTTCCCCAGGCTCTTTGGTGAAAAACAATCTTGAGTTATGGCATGAAGAGGTCATAGGTCAGGCTACATCCGTTGGTATGTGAGAACAAAACACAGTCTGTAAAAACACAACTCATGGCCTTAAGCGTAGTTTACAGGCTGAGAACTCTTCAAAATGACTGAGAACACATATAACATATTAAATGTCAACTGTAGGATAAATACAACTCCATCATTCCCTCCTCTTTATCCTATGGGTGATTTAATACTTCATTCAACTGTCACTTCGCAATACGATTTTCAACAGAGAAATCATGAACACAACAACAGTTGTTACACTTAGAGGTTGTCGTCATAATGACCAGGATCTGAGTAAAAATCATGAAAATGCAGAGACAGGCAATCATCATCAACATTTGTGTCATTACAATTTTCACCATCGTCATTTTTATGGTAATTGCCAGAGTCATCGTCAGCATCGGTGTCCGAGGGCAACAGAGCATACAAAGGTACCATCTTTGCCTGCATTGGGGCAAGAGCTGTTGTAATTAGTCTCGTTAGCAATGTTCTTATGCACGGAATACAACAACATCCACACAATGTGAGAATTGCCGCAAAAACGGCTATAGCCATATATTAATATTTTTTATATTTCCCAAACGTATCTCCAAAACCATCCCACATTGATGTGTCAACTCCTGAGTGGTCTTTCATCTTGTTGTTAAGTGACCTGAGGCCTTCCAGGGCCTTTGTCAGACTTCCGTCTGCTGCCGTGTTGTTCGGTATGAACGTGCAACATTGGTCACCAAAGATAGAACAGACCCCTCCCTTTTCAGCCAGTAGCATATCAACAGCAATCCGGTTCTGGAAAGCCATGAGGGAGGTAGCAGAGAGTTGCTCGTGTATGGCGGAGAAACCTTGTTCTGTTTTGTTTCCTAACTTCTGCACATTGAAATGGATATAGTTTATTCTGTCAACATTTTTATTAATTGTACACCAATAACAAATCAAAGATTCAAAACCCGCTGCTACTTGATCTGCTAATTTGTATTCATCTGGTACGCCTCTTGGAACACCGATGCTGTCGATGTATGTAGGATCATTGTCACTCCAGGCATAGGTAGACCTTTACTTTTCCATGCATGTGGTAACAAGCTCTTCACAGATGTTAGCAATTCAGGGATTGTGGTGGCGGTTATAGACACAGGTAAAATAAGAGACACAGATGCACACAATCCCGTGGTATTGTACGGTAGTCTATCATACAACTTGTCTTCTCCACACCACCACCAGATGTCACTCCGGGAGAGTGGTTTAAATGTTATATTGACTGTCAACATTCGGTGACATTGTATATCATTCAGACTACACACAACACAATCATTCATGACAGCATGTGCCGCCTGCTCAGCCATTAGCAACCAGTTGTTATCTATCCTTGAAATTCCTGTGGTAACTTTGAACCACCCATTAATGTCTTCGACTGACATGCTTACTGATGTGATATTTGTCGTTACAGAGTAGTTACTTAATTTTGGCTGATCAGTCGATTTCATACTGTCATTTACACACACTACGACCGGGAAAAAAGGGTCCATGCCCGAGGACCAGGCCCATAACGTGAAACCCCAGCACGTGCTGTTAAAAAAAAAAAATCTGATCCCGGAGGTCGAATTGTCTGGTTTGTAACGGTTATAGTCAGTTGTAAATTGCTTCCTTGATGCAATTTACGATTTTTTGAAATACTGGGCCTCAGAGCTGTCCCCTGGGGTCCAGTACTCCCCTGCTTCCGTTATAACCAAATACTCCCACCCTTGGAACGCTCCGTGTCCAAACACGTACCACCAGTACTCCTCCCACCCTTGCCCAGTAATATGTGTTGGCTGTCTCCCTAGACTGCCTCACTGGAACCCTTTTAAAGAGGTTATCGGTATGGACATCACAATGGTGGCATTTGGTGGCACAGTCACTGTCACAGAGTTGTTATAGGTCCACGATATTAACCAAGAGTGCATGTTGTGGCGTGTTTACTGGGGAGTCGGCACATTCCACTAACACCCCTGCTTTTATTAAATTTTCAATCACTGGTTGTATCCCAGCCATAGCATCTGGCTTGAGTGGATATTGTTTTATTCTAGGGCGATGCTCTGTTTTTGGTCTGACTACTACAGGGGATGCCCCTTTTACAAGGCCCACGTCAGTAGGCCCCTGAGACCATAATTTCTCGGGAATCTGGTCAACAATTCCTCGTTCCTTTCCGGTTAAAAAGATTTGTCATTCTTGTTACTCTATTAATTGTACTTCTGACTGCACTGTCACCGACCAGAAAAGAGCCTTTCTCCTTTGTACACTAATTTTTCCAAGTCTTGCCATTTGATGCTCTTCTTTTTGCATAACGAGATATGCGGTACGCATCTATCCATAAGCCAGTTATGCTGTTTAAACAGTGACTTGAGTGGGTCAGGTAAGAATACTGCTGCTATGGCATACATTATTTTGTACACACAGTTACCATAAACACAAATCATTATTCAAGTAAGCACAATCAGTTTCATACTTATGAACAATTATTTTCCAAAGCAAAAACGCAACAGGATTTGCAATGAGCGTTCAAAAATTGGCATCTGAGCGTCCATTGAAGTTCCATGATTTTCATTTGTTTCCAAGAGGGCACTCGAAAACCACTCTATATTTTGCTCGAAAAAAGAACTGCTACCATATGCAATAATATTTTGTTTGTTTGTTTGTACATGATTCAAATTGAATCGTTTCTTCCGGCGCCGTCACGAATGGCAGCCACTCCAGCAGCTCCCGTGTTATTTTCGATTGTTCTCGATTGTTTGTTCTCAGCTCAGGGATGCTGCTGGAAATGTGAATTTCCCTTCGGGGATGAACAAAGTATCTATCTATCTATCTATCTATTTGACTTTGTCTGAATACTATCTTGGCCTAGTCACGCTGTTTGGTGTTGCTCAGCAGAGCTTTCTTCTTCACATTCAAAGGACATGTGACCTTTCGACCGCAGGCCCAACACTTTACGTCTCGCCGTGTGTGTTACCCCCACCCTCCCGTGAGCTCGTTGTTTATGAGCGTAGCTGGGATGTGCTCCATATCACTCCCTTGGCCTCGTTGTTGATAAGCGGCGCAGACAATGGATGACTGATGTCTTTGGCTCTTTCAGCAAATTAGTCCATGGCCTCTTTTTGACAGATTTATATGTCCTTTGGAGACTTAGAAAGAGTCTTTTTGCGGAATTCACTGGCACTTGAGAGTCTCGTTAATTCCACTGTGCTTACGTAGTGGGATTTTTTTTAGTAAATTGGCCGGATTACTCTATGTCTTAAATTTTTCTCTAAATTTAAGTACTAGTAGACATTATCTTAGTTTAATCAATTTCTACCCATTTATTTCCCATGCAATTATTTTTAAATTAGCCCGATATGTCTCGAAATCAACTAATCCGTTACTTTTATTTCCTATGACTCTTCAAGATTGATCAGTTTCTTATTGTCTTCTACTGTAAAAATGCTCTTCCATAGAAACCGTTTCCTTTTAACTTAACCAAACCATAAGTCAGTATTTGTTACACATTGCTTATCACTTGTCAATCGTAACATTCATTCAAAAAAAAAAATTTCAGTGTGTAATCATTGTCCTTTGGGCTAAATTTGTCAAAATTCCAAACCCACACAATATCTAAACATCAAAAATCTCAAAAGATCTAAAAAATCTCTAAAAATGCCAAATCGAACTTAATGTCATAACTTTTCTAATTGTATTTTCTTCTCTCTGTAATCATCAACAATCTTTGCTTCTACGCATTAGTCTATGTTCTATGCAGCCCTTCGAGATCCCTTGTGATCAAGGCTATACAGATCAACATGATCTGGTCCGACTATTAATACGTTTCTTTTTTCCTTTGTTTAAAGGAAACATTTTATTCATTGACTGAAATAGCTTCAGCTACGTTATTAATTATTTCTAGTCTCGAATTTTCTTTTCTGTAATACGAGAACAACTAAGGAAATAATCTTTTTACGTCTTACGCCTCTTTTGAATTTGTCCATTTACGAACAAGAAGATTGACACTAAAATTATGGACCATTTTTAGTCAGCTTCATTGCTTTGATCGTCCTTTCTTTATTAAGAGCAAAACTACACGTCTTAAAGTTATTACCCTTTGCTATTCGCATTTTCAACAAAAAATGATTAGTTGTTCACTTAAATATTCTTTCTTTTTATACTATTCGGTATAATTATCTTGTATTATACACTCAGTGTTTTCATTTTCCCGCTTACCTGTCCAAGACGCATCATTAATGCTGGGTACGCAACCTTTTTTTTTTCCTTTAAATTTTCATTATCATTTAGTTTACTCTTTAACAAAGATTTAACGCATTACAAGCTTTGTCGTTATTTTGAATTTGCTGTACGAGTTTTTTTTTTTAATTTCCTGCACGCCGATCTTCACTAATGAGATCTCGTCGCTTCGAGATTACGTCAATGTTGTTGGTAATTCTTGTCGAGCGAAGGTCAGTCTTTTTATTAGACAAACGGCTTTTTTCCTTGTTCAATTCATCAAAGAGAGCTTACTTTTACGGCTCATTTGCTTTGATGATTGACATCACGAATTATGTTGTACTAAGATGTTAAAGAAAGAAGTACAGAAAGTAGAAAAGTGGAAAAAGACAAGCCTGTTATTCGCAATTACCGTCAACAAATGCAGAAAATAAATTAATAATTCGATGATCAAAACTGAATGAATACGTAGATATCTACTATATTTGTCACCGATTTATAAGTTCGATCTTTGTATCACTAAATTTCAGGGGTTCTGCCAAGATCTATAAATCTTTTAGCAACCTAGTACACGGAATTCAAAATTCCTATCATATTATCATTATTGATAGTTCAGTTTAAAAAAAAATCATATATATCAGGGTGTCTCTTGCCCACTGCCTGATGATTGCTGGGATGGGCTCCAGCACCCCCGCGACCCTACTGAGGATAAGCGGTGCAGCTGCTGAGATGAGATATATATTATATATGTGTGTGCAGCACGGTGGCGCAGTGGCCAGCACGTGTGCGGCATTACTAAGGACCTGGGAACAGGTGTGTGTGTTCCAAGCCAGCCTGCATGCTCTCATTGTTACGGTTTACTTTCCTCTTTCAAAAAACATGCATTTCAAGTGGACTGACTGGTCCAAATTGTCCCTATGTGTGAATGAGCTAGTGAATTGTCTATCTTTGTGTGCCCTGCAATTGGCTTGCAACCAGTTCAGGGTGTCCTCCAATCGCTGCTCGATGATCGCTGTGATGGATTCCAACAAGATGAGATCTACTTATCATAGTTATGGTTCATACCGGCCGAATATGAACACAAAACTTTTCTGGTTCTCACCTGTAACGCCTTTATTGTTGACATATTCCTTTAATATCATAAAAATTGGTTTTTCACTTACCATCGTTCATCCCATTCAAATATCTTCATCATCGTTAGTAATGCTACTTTTTTTCCTCACCGTTCCTCCATTTTCTCCTCAGCGGATTGTTGAGTCCAAATGAGACAAGAACCAAAATTCTGAAACTCAAAAACATCGTTAGAGCAACACTTTTGCTGTAAAATCAAACGTTTCCTTCCTTTGCAGTGTTTTCACGATAGTTCACTAATATATATATATATATATATATATATATATATATATATATATATATATATATATATATATATATATATATATTTTTTTTTAGTCTATAATATTTCTCATTATGGCAACAAAATAGTGTAGTTTTTGTATCACTACAGTATTTTTGTAGTCGAATTTATTATTGTAATACTTTGCAATTCTCTCATTTCTTGTTCTAAAGCAAAACAATATGTTATGTCTATGTTCATTTGCCTTCAAATAGATTTTCATCCTTTATATAATTTTCTTTTATTTTTATAGCTTATCTATAAAATTACTGTCACATGTTTTGACTATTTTTCACCAAATGCATATTACACAAATCTCAACTGTATGTAACATCTTACATGCAAATATTTCTGTGTAAATATTGTTTCACTATAACTTTATCTTCTCCTCAATTTAGTGTCCACTTAATTCCTGCGTCCTCATATTCACCTCTTTTTTTTTTTTTTTAATTATTCACAGCTTGCTCGGTGTCACGTGTGAATCCCCCTTCTAGATTTAAAACCATTATTCAACCCAGAAAAATAACTCCCTTTTTAATTAATCACTGCCAAGGCCGTGCTATGACCCATGATCTGACCTACTCAGGATTAATCAGTTTCTCGTTATCTATATCTATGTTTTACTCTGTCAATAAGGGGGTCCACTTGGCCTTTTAGCCATTGAGAATCGGGCGGTAAAACCCTACCCTCTTCACGGCTTCTCCTCGGAAGTGGGTAAATGGCCTGGGGGGTATTAGCGCATGTGAATGATATTTGGCATATTGTGGGGGCGGCGTGGAGCGAGGCGTATTACTGTGTGCCTGCTCTTCCTTCCTCAGTAAAGAGGCAGCAGCCATTAATCGACGCGGTTCACTATATGGCCCTGTATATTCATTATCCTCCTTTTTAGGATACATTACAGTATTTCCACAAAGGTAATGCCATAAATCGCAAATGGTTTGCATCTAAACAACGCATTTCAAGTCAATGAAGATCTTCAAAAGCACTCTATAATGTGCTCCACTCTACCCATTTACTTACTCTAGATTTAAAACAGTTCAATGTTGAAAAAGTAAGGGTTTTTTTTCCAATCTATTGTATTAAGGTTAGTCTCACTTAATTTTCACCAAATTATCTCTCTTAATATTTAATTAACTTTCCCCTTTATGTTTCTCTCTCTCTTTTTTTTTTTTTCTTTAAACCAATTAAATCTACTATTTTAGCTTCACCTATTTAATGTGAAAATGGCATCTATTTATTTATGAGTTATCTTACTCATTTGAATTTCACTCAATCCATTTTTCCATTTTAATTGAAAGAGAAAAAAAGTATTTATAAACAATTTTTTCAATATTTTTTGGTATAAAAATGCCCTTATCTCAAATTAGTGTATTTCAATTCACTCAATTAGATTTTTCCTATTCTTCCCAGTCCTTTTTTACCAATTTTTTGAACTGAAAACAGGAATATTTTATCTTTTTCGGTATTATTCTGGCATTATTTTGATTTAACGCATCTAAATAGCTCATTTATATTTTTGTCTCTCCTTACTCTGTCCTTTCCCCATTTTAAGTCTGCAATTTAGTCATGGTGGGTGTTAATACATAGGGTATTCTAACACCGGGTTATTTTCCAACAAGACAACGATTAATTACTCATGTGGTAAGGCTCGCTCCTACCTTTTTAAATGGAGCTTTCTTGCCTACAAGCATCCACAGAAGCTCACTGTTGTTTTTGTCGGTGTTTTTTTTTTTTTTTTTTTTTATTAAATACAATTGCCTAGTGGCAACTTTATTTTCATTCGCTCTCTCTCAATCACACAGACGTCTTGTTTTTTATCGTGATCACGTTCTTACATCGCTTGTTCTTTTTCCACTTATTTTCAGTTGACAGAGGACTCCGCACATCCTTGTGAAATTTAACTAACTTTAAAGCGCTGGGTTAGGGGAGTCCACACCTCCCGCGGAATTTTAACTGTCTGAAAACTATTTACCTGATAGAGTCTAGAATTGTCAGGGTTTTTCTGTTAAGAATCTGCCCACCGTAATTTTCGTTTTCAACGGAGGATTCTTTAATCTTTGTCTCTGTTAAGATTTTATTCTTAATCTTTTCGACGGAGGATTCTTAAACCTTAAGAATCTACCCCCCCCCCCGCTCGCGAGTCAATTTCTTTTACCGGTTATCTACATGCACACAATGTTACGAATAAATTTTACTCACGATTCTCTAAGTCCTTGGCTTTCCGTCAACCGTCAGATCCCAGCCCGCGAGGGAAGGTCCAGTCCCGGAAAAAGGGTCTTTATGCTGTGGCCACAGTCTTTGCTGGATTTTCCTCTCGCGTCCTGGAATCGTCTGGTATCTTGGAATCCGGTTTCGAAGGACCAATTAAATGTTAGGTTCATGTCCCCAACATTTTTAATAAAACGCTCTGTAATAAAAGAAGACATAGAGAATCGGTTATTTAGAATTAGTTACTTTATTAATCATCATATTGAGAGCCGCCGACATTCTGTTGTTAGACATCTTTTCGCTCGCTCTGCCCTGCTTGCTGCGCTCTGGCTCGGCTCGGCTCTGGCTCTGAGGATCTCCTCGAAAAACCTCCCTTCTAATATTCAGTTTTTGCCTTTGCTACGTAGAGTTGATTAGTCTTCTTTCGAAGGTCTGCTTTCCATCCAATGATGACAGGTGACCTTGGTCCTGGGAAACTCCTTTTTCCCCAGGCTCTTTGGTGAAAAACAATCTTGAGTTATGGCATGAAGAGGTCATAGGTCAGGCTACATCCGTTGGTATGTGAGAACAAAACACAGTCTGTAAAAACACAACTCATGGCCTTAAGCGTAGTTTACAGGCTGAGAACTCTTCAAAATGACTGAGAACACATATAACATATTAAATGTCAACTGTAGGATAAATACAACTCCATCACCTCACAAAAGCAAGTTTTTTATCAATTTGGTTGGCATTTATTTCAAGTGTCTAGGCATGAAACCTAGCTAAAGACACCTATGGAGGCCTTAAGTACAACTGTTCACAAATACAAACAATTACAGATTTATAAAGTAGTAAGTATGTAGTAAGTAGTAAGTAAAGATGTAGATCCAGGGTTCGCACAACTTTCTTATGGCCAAATTAAAGAACTGAAGGATTTTCGAAGTCACTTTTTAAAACATTCCATTCGCATAAAAAGAAGAATTTGTATTTCGCAGATGCACAAATTTATATGTGATTTACCCATGCGATTTTGAATGTTTTGTGCGCATAAGATTTTGAGTAAATTACGAATATATTTATTGATCTGAACAATAAATATGTAAATATTTTTTGACAAATCTCTCCCCGTAGTTGCAGGAAGTTCTTCCCATTAGAATGTACCCCTGGAAAACACTGCCTTCATTTTTTTGCATGACCCCAAAAAAATGTCTGAAATTAATATGCAATTCTTGCACTAACACACATATTTCAATGTGGCCTGTTAAAGTGTAGCATGCTCCTGTCCTCTTGGGCGCCACCCGTAGGGGGCAATGATGCGTCATAGGACAAAGCCGTACTAATTAATGTCAGCTGCTGCTTATCATGAGGGAAGAAGAAATACAATAGCAAAGCAAAGCCACCATGCAGCAGTGTCTGCATCATTTTAGAGCAGATTTATTGAAAAACATAGCAACAATTTCAAGCATTTACAAGCACTTCACCGTGAATTCAAGCACTTTTCAAGTGTTGAATATTAGAATTAGAATTAAATAGATTTAGATTTAGATGAGATAAATCTGCCGCTAGTGGTACCTGCATGTTTATATTCTTCAACCTGATTCATCTGATGAATCGACAAAATAACCCAAAAAATGGACAATCATTTTAATATCGCTTTATTGCAAACCGATAGCATGCACATGTCCTATTCGGTGCGACCAGTACGGGGCAATAAAACTTAATAAAACAATTCCAAACAAACTAATGCCAGCTGCTGTTAATCACGAGGAAAAATGCAGTAGAAAAGAGAGCAGTGTCTGTGTCATTTTTAAGCAGACTTGTAAAACAGGGCAACAATTTCAAGCATTCACAAGCACTTAAACTAAAATTCAAGCACTTTGCAAGGATTTCAAACACCCATACTAACCACATCGAATATATTTAGATGAGATCTGCCATTAATGGTACCTCAATTTTTATTTTCTTTCATCTGATCAATCTGAATCGACAAAATAACCGAAAAATTAAAACAATTGTTTAAATATCACTTTATTGCAGACACTTACGGCAAAATTAAAGCACTTTTCAAGGGTTGAAAGCACAACATTAAAATTCAAGCATTTTCAAAAGGATTTCAAGGACCCATCCAAAACACATAAGACATATTCAGATTAGATAGATCTTCCATTAGTGATTCCCCCATGTTTATTTTCTTTTATCGGATTCATCTGATAATTCTACAAGATCGCTTTATTGCAGTCAGAACTTTTGATAGTCAGCTGTCGGAGCGATGCCGACTGTATTTTTTTCCGAGCACAAAAAAAGATAAGCTTCACTGAGAGCGGCTCGTTACCGGTAAACATATTCGTTTCCTCAATAAAGCGCGCCTAATTAGTAACGCGACTTCAGAAAGACGTCGCCGTGGTGACGTATAAACGATACTTCGTTAATATTTAATGGGGCGGGGAGGTTTATATATGAGTATGAGCATGCCCAGGCTTAGTTTAGTTGAAACAAGAATAACCTTCCATGAACAAAAAAGGACTTGACTTAATCTGTGCTGCTCAGGTCCCATTGGCGAGGATGGAGAAGGAACAGGATGCTATTGCCGTGGTGGGCATCGGATGCAACTTCCCTGGCGGTAACGATACAACATTTTTATCACATTTATTATATATATATATATATATATATATATATATATATATATATATGTACGTATTTTTTATATACATATTATATATATCTAAGCGGCCCCAAACCTTTCAACAGTAGTGTATGTTTTGATGTATTCATGAATGGGAAGTCAAACTGTTTTTTTAAATTCTTTTTTATTTTAGTTTTCCTTTCCCCCTTTTTTCTTTCCTTTGTTTTACTTTTAAATTTTTTCCTTGTTGTTTTTTTTTTCATTTTTTTGCATTATTTTCTTTTTATCTTTTATTTCTTGTTCATTTTTCTTTTACCCCCTTTCATCTCATTTTTTTCTTTTTTAAAAAAAAGTTCATATTCTTTTAAAAAAGATGTAAATATTTGTAATGTTGTAATATTTAAATAAAATATGTTAGACGAATCAATTTTATTGTATATTCTTATTTATATTGAATAAAAATTAATGCACACTTTTATTTAGATTATTTTGACAAAAGGTTCTCCTAATTTATACTTATATTCTTACTTTTTACAATATTCTTTTAATTTCCCAAATTAATACATTTTGGTGTGAATATGTGAATAATCAATGTGCAAAGCAATTCAAATCATTTACTTAAGTTATTATAATTAAAATATTTTAACACATTTTTGTCTTTATTGCTACTTATTTGCCAACTTGGGTTTTATGTCATTGATAATTGTATTTATTCCCAGTTGTTTTATAATTCATTCAATATTTGTGATAATTTATTTGGTATAAAATGACTTGGTGAAAAAAACTACTCAAGTACTGGGTAACAAGCAATGTCTTATTTATTGATTAAAAAAACATGTCATCAGCTGATCAAATCATCAAAGCCCATCATTTAACAATAAATTACAAGTCTGCGTACTTGAGAGAGAGAGAGAGAGATAGATGAAGCTACAGCTATATACACTGCGCATACAGTACAGGAAAAAAACACTTTCCTGTAATATTATATATATATATATATATATATATATATATATATATATATATATATATATATATATATATATATATATAATCAATTATTCACTGGTTTGTTTTTTTGCCTAAGAATATGAATAAAAACTTATGAAAAACAGGACATTAAAAATAATCAAATTGATTACCGGTAGTTTCTTTTATCTATGTTAAATGTGGTTATTTTCGCAAAAAAATGGATGCAATGGTTGAAAAAGTACTTAAATTGAGTGTGTACTATTTATACAGTACATACAACATATTTTTATTTATTTATTCTATTAAATTGTAACTGAATTTTTTTGTGATAAAAATAAAAAGTCCCATATAATGCTTGGTTTTCTTTCTGTTATGGTCATTATTTAAATGGTGACAACTTTGTATATATTAGTTATTAGTATTTTTTCTTTTTGTTGTAATCCGTGACCAATAACCATTAAAATATATATATTTTTTTAATTCAAAAAACAATAATTGTATTCATTTATCTTATTTTATTTATTTATTCATCACTCTTGCTGCTGACGGACCTTAGTGCTGCCTTTGACACTGTGGACCATAATGTCTTACTAGAACGGTTGGAAAAGGAACCGTCCTATCATAGTTCAGATCCTACCTCTCAGATATGACGCACTAAATATGACGTGTTAAATATGGTGAAATGACATTTGAGCTCTTTTGTGTTACCTGTGGTGTTCCGCAGGGTTCAGTACTTGGCCCCCCTTCTTTTCAGCATTTACATGCTTCCATTAGGTGATATTACTCGCAAGTATAATATCAGTTTTCATTGCTACGCAGATGATTCTCAACTATATCTTCCGATGGAGGAATCTGCCACACTAAACTGTGGAAATTTGGAGGCCTGCCTCACTGAGATATAAGAATTGATGTCACTCAACTTCTTGTGCCTTAACTCTGAAAAGACCGAAATGTTAGTTATTGTTCCATCTAAATACCGTGACTTGTTCTCAAAAACAGCTCTGAACATTGACAAATGTTACATCACCCAGAGTGACTCAGTCAAAAGTTTAGGTGTCATATTTGACCCCAATCTGTCCTTTCAAATGCACTATAAAAATATTACTTGAACAACTTTTTTCCATCTTCGCAACATTGCTAAAATTTGAGTTTTTCCTTGCCCTCATGTAGGTTTTAGATCGGGGAATGGTGTAATAATAGTCTGTGGTTTGCAATAATCTGTGGTCTGTGCAGCCTTTTGAGACTATTTGTGATTAAGGGCTATACAAATAAACATGACTTGACTTGACTTGGAATCATTTCAAAGAGTTTTGTAAATACATTTCAAAAATTCAAGCGGATCAATTAAAAAAAATAACAATTGACTTTAAAACTGATTAAAATGATCCAAAAAGTAAGGAATTTAATCATTACATTAAACAGTTTTGTTGCAAGAATGCCTTTTTTTTACGGAGACAATGCGTATTATTTTTTTCTATAATTATTTTTGGTTGCACTACACCATACAGCCACATCTGGTGGTCAAATAATAAACATCTAATCTCATCTCATTATCCGTACCGCTTATCCTCATTAGGGTCGCGGGGGGCTGGAGTCCATCCCAGCCATCCCCGGGCAATGGGCAGGGGACACCCTGAACTGGTTGCCAGCCAATCGCAGGGCACACAGGGACAGACAACTCATTCGCTCATTCACACCTAGGGACAATTTGGGCCGGCCAATCCACCTGAAATGCATGTTTTTGGAACGTGGGAGGAAACTGGAGTGCCCGGAGGAAACCCACGCAAGCACGGGGAGAACATACAAACTCCGCACAGGAAGTCTGGAGCTGGATTTGAACCCACGACAGTTTCCCATGACATGAACTGTGCCGCACAAGCGCTAACCACTGCGGCGCCGTGCTGCCCTAATAATAAACATTGTGCCTTTAAAATCATTAAAGACTCCCAAATGTGAAAAAATTCTTCCAGTTTCCGTTTTTTATTGATTTTTTAAATCGTTTTTTATTTTTAACTTATTTGAAATTGTAAACCAATTTTGGGGTTAGAAATAACTATTTACACTCGAGGTATTTGTGACCATAGAATGTCCATGCCTTCATGGTGATATAAGTTTGTAATTTCAGGTTTATTTTACTTCAAACTATTCAAAATGTTCCAGGGGTCCTTAGCTCAAATGCATATATGCTTTTCTTTGATGCCCACTGTAGTTATTTTTTTCTATGCTTTTTTTTTTTCAAAGGGACAGCATGTAATATTTAATGCCTCCAAGTGGTACAAAAAAAACTTTTATTTAGGATAAAAAAAATAAGTCAATTTGAATACTAGGCAAAAATACATGAATGATCGTATATGTAATCGTTATAAATGTTTATAGGTTGAGAAATGTGGATATATTTTACCTTGGGGAATCCATACTTCTTTGTTGCTGCCATGTTTGTCTGGCATCTTGCTGCTACGCTGTGCTCGTTTGGCTTTAGGCACTAGTTTTTGTCTGGATTCGAAAATACAGTGCCATCTATTGATCAAATTTTGCATTATGTACATTGAATGATATTTCATCCAAACAATCAAAAAGACAAAATATGTAAAAAATGCCTCCCAATGGTTGAATTCATTTTACAGTATATGGAAGCAATTAACAATAAAATGAAAATGTTCTTAAAATTGGAACATGTTTTCTACTTAGGAGAGGGTTTAGACAACTTCTGGAAGGTTCTGGTGAACGGCCGCAATTGCGCCACGGCGATTCCCAAGGAGCGGTTTGACGTAGCAGCCTGGTATGACGCCGAAAACAAGACGGGAAAGGCACACACGGCCAAAGCTGCCCTCGTTGATGAGTATGTCACTAATACTTGGTGGAATACAAGTTAGCAATGGTAAACTAACTGGTAACAACTCAGACTTTTCTGGTGCACAGTTTCAACATGTTCGACAACAAGTTCTTCGGCATTAGCGATAGCGAAGTGGAACAAATGGACCCTCAGCAGAAGCAGCTTCTCCAATGCGTCTACAGAGCTCTAGAAAACGCCGGCATCCCCATGGAAAAAGCCAGCGGGACCAAAACTGGAGTGTATTTTGGTAAAAATCACTTCATTACAGTAGGCCCTCGGGATAAGGCGAGCCTGTTTTAAGACTTTTCACTTTATGGCGCTGAAAATGTTTTTAGGTCCCTTTTTATGGCATTTTCCCCAGGTTGTGCTATCAACAATACTGTATTTGTGTATAGTGCCCTTTTTTAACCTAAAAAATTCAGAGTTTAGGTGAATGTTGCACACAGGGTTTTTTTTTTATATCCCGTGATTGATCAGTCTAAAATATTGCCGACAAGAGTCGCAAAAAATGATGCAAAACAACGAGAATTGTACCCGGGTCGCAGCAATAAAAGCGCCGAATCCTAACCACTCAACCAACAGTGATATGGTCAACATATGAAAAGCGATCTCATAGTCATACCATTTTTGTGTCATGGTACCAAAGATGAATATCGGAGAATTGAGAAAACACAAAGTCGTCCTTTACAATGCTCAATTATAGCTAGCAAAAAAAACAAGTTACGCCATCACGGCGTCTTGAAAATACCGATATATTATTGGCTGAACTGTGTCCCACAATGCTTTTCTCTTCATTTAGTTTAGAATCTGGTGTCCTTTAGACTTTGTCAGACAGTGATAAAATACTGTCTTTTTTGTTCTGTATTCATTCTCTATAGGTCGCAAGGCTTGCAATGGTGGTAAAAGGAGAAGCAAAAATCACAATAACCAAGGAAACGAAGCTTGTGAATATCACGAAAGAAGGCACAAAAATAGCTACCAATGCTAAGTTGCATGGTGGAAAACAATTAATAATCCATACTATTACTATCAAGGAAATCTATGGGACTGACAATCTTCACAAGTTTTAAAATCCGTTTCCATTTTTAAGCCGACCCACCCTGCCACCCTCTCTCGGCATCCACCCGTCACTCAACTCGACCGGTTCAACTCAAATCACACCAAAGACATATAGAATAAAAAAATTCGTTGACATGTATATTTATTCATAATGTTATTCATTCCTATACTTTACATATATATTACAGTATTTTCTGAAATATAAGGTGCACCCTTGAAATATTCTGTTAGCGGATATTTTTTTACATATATAAACCACACTGGACAACTAAGTGCATGAAATTAAAACCAGTCAGACCGTGAGTCGAAACAAATGCGCTCAGGGTAAAAAAAAATATATATATATCGAACATAGATATCTAGAAATCTCGTTTCACAGCTAAATTAACTTGATTCATTCATCAATGTAAGAGCATCTTATTGCAATTATGCATTTTCAATTGTATTTAACACGCCCCCGATCTATAAAGACCACCAGATTGGATGGGCACACTTTTGAATTTTGGGCAGATGTGTGACGGGAGAATAAAATGTTTAGTTTTGAGCTGATTTGCAGAAATTCCTTAACCATGAGCTGAAAAAGCCAAAACGCAATCTTGTAAAAACACTTTTTTCTCCCAAACCATAAGGGATAGACACACAAATCTTGCTGCCCTCAGTTGCATTTAATGTCCTAAAGGTAGTTCCAGCAGTAATTTGCTGCAGAAAGTTATCATTCTTTAGTCTTGAGACGTTTCGCATAGTGTAACCTGGATGCCCCAGAAAATAGGTATTACTGTAAATACCATATATCCATCCATCCATTCATTATCTGCATCGCTTATCCTCAGTAGGGTCACGGGGGTTGCTGGAGCCCACCCCAGCTATATCCAGGCAGTGGGCAGGGACACCCTGAACCGGCTGCCAGCCGGTCACAGGGTACACAGAGAGAGACAACTTAATTGCTCATTGACTCCAAGGGACAATTTGGACCGGCCAATTAACCTGACATGCATGGTTTTGGAATGAGGGAGGAAACCGGAGTGCCCGGAGGAAACCCACGCAAGCATGGGGAGAACATGCAAATTCCACACAGGAAGGTTCGATTTAATGACCTCAGAACTGTGTCGCACATGCGCTTACCACTGCGCTGCCGTGCTGCCCAATACTACGGTATATACTATTTTATTATTTTAATGTTTTAGACTGGGGTACCAGGGGTTTGGAAGACATTTGCATAGGTTTCCATCCCCGTTATATGTCAATGTCACTTTATGAATGGATGAATGTTGTATCCCTGGGGTCTACCTCAATTTGTAAAAGAATTAAAAACAAACAAAAGAAATGCATTCTTTTTTTTTCTGTCAGGTCTCATGAACCGAGACTATGAAACCAACGCGGCGCATGCCCATCCCAGCATCATCAACCACTGGACAGGGGCAGGTTTGGCCATGAGTATCGCTGCAAATAGAGTATCGTACATCTTCAACTTCCTGGGGCCGTCCCTTGCCATTGATTGCGCCTGCTCGTCCTCCCTGGTGGCGCTGCACTTGGCCTGCCAGGCCATCAAACAAGGTATGCCGTACAGTGGGATCGCATAGGGATTGCCACAGGATAAAAACAAAAGATTCCGCTATTCTCCAATTTTCTACACAAAAGAAGATCTAAAGATAAAAAAGTATCCATAAGAATGAATTAAGAAAATAAACACATTTATCTAAATCAAAATAAATCAATCGAAATCGAAAATATCTAAACCAAATCATCAGTCCCGTTTTGTGTTCGTTTGTAGCTTATACGCTCCGAAATGGCTAAATCGATTTTTGTGAAAATGTACACAGTTATGCTTTAGGCCTCTGAAAGTCTTTTTAGCTGGGTTTCATGTCAAAACATCCTAAATAAATACGAACAAGATCGATAAACATTTGCATTTCTATCCAGTCATTTTGCTTGTCAGTGAAAAGTAAATAATAATAATAGGGAACATAAAATTTGAGAGACCAAATACATTATGCAAGTACAAAAATGTCATTAGTCAGAAGTGCATGTGCACACGCTCTCTCTGTCACATTTTCCATCTCGCTCCATTGAATGCTGTTCACAAAAGCGGCCAGCCACCTTCACCATAAAGCACACTGCAGACAGTAGTCGCATTTTGCAAGCTAATGTTTTTTTTAATCCCACATGCACCGTAATGAAAGCATTTGCGATTGAATTGTTAACAATATCAAGCCCTGCCTAGCTAATTAGCATGGAGGTAGCATTCATATGAAACTCACGTTTGCCCAGGGTTCCTGCAGCTTAAGTCAACTTAACTTCAAGACTTTCAAACACTTATTTAATTCCTTTGAATCTAATTTAGGACCAAATCGACAGAAAAACCACAATTGAGACACACAAAACAAAAAAAAAACAAATATTTCTTGCACACAATACACGGTGCCTCGTATACACTTCATCCTGGCGTTGCTAAGGGCCACAAACACTCGGGGCTCCAAGATGCAGTTGACTCCCCCGCATAGTGCCATCTCACAGTCCCCTGGTAAGATAAGTGGAGAAAGTACTTATTCCCAAAAATCAGAAACCAGTTTAAACTGTTAAAAAGTATTTTATACAGGGTTCCTTCAGCTTAAGTCAAGTTAAATTTTAGAATTTTTAAGACGTTTCAAAATGCCCTATGAAATCAAATTTAAGGCCAAATTGACAGAAAAACTACAAGTGAAACGCAAAAAACAGGAAAAAAAACAAAACAAATATTTCTTGCACACAATACAAGGTGCCTTGTACACACTTCTCATTAAATGTACACTTTCCCGGCATGGTTCAAAGTAAATGTCTCTGTCCAAAGTTGCTCTGTGTAGTGTGTGTAGACCTAAAACATTCGTCCGACTGAAACCACATCACCGTTTGGATAGTTTTGTTATTGTGGTCACGCCAAGTTGCCACAAAAGTAACTCGGTGAATTATTAAAAAAGACAATTGATAAATGTTACTAAATGTTTTTAGTACAAACAAATATAAATCTTACTAATGTGAACACATTTTTAAGACTTTCTAAAATTGTATTTAAGACATTTTAATGTCAACGAAGGCCTTATGTTTAGAATAATGAATTCAATGCCTTTTTAAGACTTTTCAAGTGTTCGAGGGAACCCTGTGGCCACAAAAACATTAAACTTGGCCTAAACTGTCGCCCCCTTGGCAACGAGTTTGGGATCCCTGTTTTAAAATTTTCTGTGCCATTTTGTCAGGGGACTGCGAGATGGCGATGTGCGGAGGTGTCAATTTCATCTTCGAGCCCAGAGTTTTTGTGGCTCTCAGCAAGGCCAAGATGATTTCTCCAGATGGTACCAGCAAGCCATTTTCTAACAAGGCCGATGGTTACGGGAGAGGCGAAGGATGTGGGGTGGTTCTTCTCAAACCACTGACAAAGGTGGCTCAAACGAGTTGCCAGTTAAAGGAATATTTAGTAGACCCTCGGGATACGACATTATTTCATGGCTGTGGATTGAAGCCTATAGTAATTAGCTCCAGGTATCCCAGATAAAAACATGAAATAACGAGATAAGATGAAGTAAGCCCCTTGTACGTAATATACATGTTTATTATTAAATAGCGTTATAATTAAATATACATGTAAAGTAAAAATAACATTTTGTTTACCTTGACCCGTGACTTGAGCTGGTACAGCGGTGTAATAGGTGGATGCCTAGGAGAGAAGGAGATTGAGACATTAGATTAAAAGTGAAACTTATTCTAAAACTTCCACTTGCTTTGATCGCCTCCCTATTTTTAATATTAGTCCCGATCATTGATTTGTTACGACCCTGCAGCTAAATGAGCGAAACCATTCGTGTGCCTTCTTCGTATTTCTAGATAATCGCAAGCATCAATTTAAAGGTTCTTATGTTCTTACAAAGCAAACAACATTCTGAACTAAATGAAGAAAGGCATTGAAGAAGGTAGTTCAGCCAATAGCATGTTGGCATTTTATTTTATTTTTTTTACACAAACCAATAGCAGACCAGCATTAAACATGAAGTCAATGAGATGTGAGTCCACATATGCAAAAACACCACTAAGGGGAAATTTTGGGCAACGCAAAACAAATTGTTGTCGTGGAGTAGTGAAAAAGTGGTAAAGAAGTGTCTGAAAAACATCTGATTTTGACAACATAAACTGAAACAACAAACTTTAGACACCATATCCCGAGGGTCTACTGTACTTCCTGGGCAATATCTTTTTTAGGACTTCTTAAATGGCAACTTCAGCTTCATCATACCCTCACTGTATGTTATAGGCCTTACAAGACCAGGATTACATCTGGGGTATCATCAGCAAGACTGCTGTCAACCAAGACGGGCGTACTGTGTCACCAATCACCAAGCCCTCCATGATTCAGCAAGAGGCGCTTCTGCGAACAATTTACTCCGAGCGCGATCTCGCCAACATCCAGTACATTGAGGCTCATGGCACCGGAACCCCTGTTGGAGACCCGACCGAGGCAATGAGCCTGTCCAATGTCATCGCCAAAGTGCGAGCTCCTACCGCAGGGACTCTACTGATTGGCTCAGTCAAGAGCAACATCGGACATACGGAATCTGCCGCTGGAGTGGCCGGACTTATCAAGGTGCTACTCATGATGAAGCACGGGACTATCGTTCCTTCCGTTTTCTTTTCTGAGGAGACAGCTAGTGTAGACCTTAAGGCTCTGAACATGCAAGTTCCTAAAACAGTGCAGAGGTGGGAGGATAACTGTGGACGGGTCGCAGGAATCAATAATTTTGGCTTCGGGGGAACAAACGCTCACGCTATTGTCATCCAGCACCAGCAGCACCAACATGTGAACAGATTGAACAAGAAAGAGAGCAGGAGGATGAAATATTTTGTCCTCTCGGCAAATTCACCAAAGTCTCTCACCCTCACGCTGGAGGACACCATTAAGCGCTTGGACAACGATGTTGATCTCGATCATCTTTTGTACACCGCGGCCTGCAGGAGGAGCCACCTCAAACACAAATATAGACTGGCCCCTGTGGTTTCATCCATACCTGACCTCAAAGAGAAGCTCCAAACTATAGTGAACAAAAACATAAACCCCTCCTTCCAAGATCCAAGGTTGGTTTTTGTCTTTTGTGGTAATGGCATCACCTACCACGGTATGGGCAAGGAGCTGCTCCGACAAGAGCCAGTCTTCAGGGGCAAAATTGAGCAGATTTCTCGAGTCTACCAACAGCTGAGCAGGCTTAGCATTCTCGACACGCTTGAGAGCGAGAGGGAGGGCAGCAATTTCAACACTCCAGAAGTTGTCCAGCCTCTCCTCTTTGCTCTGCAAGTGGGGATAGTCACCTTGCTTGGGCACTGGGGTGTCAAAGCACACGCCATTTTGGGACATTCTGTCGGCGAGGTGGCAGCTGCTCACTGCTCAGGACTCATAAGTCTAGAGGATGCCCTCAAAGTTATCCACTTTCGCAGCGTTCTCCAGGGTGAAGTGGCTGGGGGGAAGATGCTGGTGATCAGCAACATTGCTGTATCAGAAGTCACAGCTCTTCTCCCTCGATATTCAGGGAGAGTTTGTCTTGCTGCTTTTAACAGCCCACAGTCCTGCACCCTTTCAGGGGATGCAGATGCGATCGAAAGCCTTCAAACACAGATGAGCAATGCAACCAACAGCAACAACCTCTTCATCCGCATGCTGGAGGTGCCAGCTGCTTACCACAGCCACATGATGGATCCAATTCTACCAAAAATCAGAAAGACAATCGGCTCTTTAGTGGAGAACGAACTCAGCGTTCCATTATTTTCAACAGTGACTGGCGAGATGGCGCTTGAAGGGGATTTTTGCTCAGGTGATTATTGGGCTAGGAATGTGCGTGAGCCTGTCGCTTTTGAGCAGGCAGTCCGATCAGCCAGTCAGGGAAAGAAAAGTGCCATTTTTGTCGAGATCGGTCCAAGAAGAGCCCTCCAGAGGAACATCATGGAAACTCTGGGCGATGACACTGTTGTCATAGCTTCGCAGCAGCCAAACAAAGATCACGAGACACTCTTGTCTGTGGTTACAAAGCTCTTTGAACTTGGTGTAGATGTAGACTGGAACACCTATTATGCAGGGTTCGAAAGAACGCCGCTGCCTTTCCCGAGATACCAGTTTGATACCTCTTACAGGGACATTATCATCAAAGCGTCTCAAAAAAACATGTGGGCTAACCACCCTGTGCTCTGCGACATAGACAATGACAGTAAAAGTTTCAACTGCGATTTGACGTCTGAGTCAACATTTTACTTGAAAGAGCACAGACACAATAAAGTACCCATCATTCCCGGGTCCTTCTATGCCGAGTTGGGTTTAGCTGCATTCATGGCAGACGCCAAACCAAAAGTTCCGCTCAACTCGCTGGAGCTCAGTGTTAATTTTCACAGCCCGTTTGTCATTACCCCAAACCCCCTGGAGATGAAGGTGAAGCTGGAGGAAATAGAAAATAGAGCTAATTTCAAAGTGTTTTCCTCGCAAGCTACATATGCATCAGGGACAGTCATCTCAAAGAAAGAACGTGCTGTTGAGGAGGACAGCATTGACCTCATTAGCATCTACAAAAGATGCACATCAGTTGTGACCTATCAAGAATTTTACGGTTATCTCACCCAAGGTGGCTTTCAGTATGGAGACATCTTTACAAATAAAGCTAATGTGCACTACGGAGAAGATCTGAAAGAAGCTTTTGCCTTGATCACAGTTCCACAGGAACTACGGTCTCAGTTGCATGACTACTGTGTCCATCCGGTAGTGCTGGACTTTTTCATGCAGCTTCTCCCAGTCACAGTAGAGCACATTTTTTCGGGACGACCGGGATTTCCCGCCAAGATTGGAAGTTTGACCGTGTTAGAACCGTTACAACAGGAGATGACGGTCTACTTGAGGGCAACAGATGTTGGTACAGACCACTTTGAGGTCTGCGGATGCCTGGCGGATCGACATGGTCGGGTTTTGGTTGAGGTTAAGGATGTTTTGATTAAGTATCTTGGAAGTCAAACTCATGTGGTTGAGGAATACTTTTACCATAACGACTTCAGCATCATGGAAGAGGGGCTCACAATTAATCCACCACCTAGGGCCTTAGTTTTCTCTGATGATTTAGGGATTGCAAAAGCCCTCGCGCCACATTTAGACTCACATTCTCTATACATTTCATTCACACATGCCAAAGATATCTTAAACCATGGATTTCCTTACCTCTTGGAAAACCTAAACATAACAGACATCAATCAGAAGTTTGAGGAGATATTGTTTATGTGGGGGAAAGAAAACTTAAACATGTCAACACCTGACGAAGTTCTACAAAATCTAGCAGATTGCTGTGAATTTTTCCGCCAGATAGTTGTCGAGCTCAAGGAAATCCAATTCCCCAACTCCATTCGGGCAGTGACCTTCTGCTCAAGTGATCTTACGGTTGATCACATTAATCCAGGTTTTGCCATTGTAGGCATGACAAGGTCCCTTGCAGCAGAAATTGCAGAGCTCTCATTTCAGTTGGTCGACATTAGTTCCGTCAGTGCTAAGGATATCCTGGGTCTGTCCGAGGTCCTACGATCTTACCCTTGCAACAAGTACCCAGAACTGGTAGTCAAAGATGGGGCGATAATACAACCTTCTATTGCACATACATCTCCTGAAAAGACTGACAATTCCGAAGGAACTTTCACATCCAGCACAAATGAAGCTTGCATCCTTCAGACGGCGGATGCTTTTAGAATGAGTCACTTAAGTGCCGTTCCTGTTCATTGCGACATCGGACAACTGAGTAACACTTCAGTTGAAATCCAGCCCACTAAATTATGTGTCCATTCATCCGATTACTTCCCTGTGAGTGTCCCACATCTAAAATTTGGCCAGACATTTTACTGGAACAAACACTCGTCACAGAACCACAAGCTTCTCATGCTCGACTTTAGTGGGATCATTACTAAGGTTGGAAAGGATGTCAAGAAATTTGTCGTGGGAGATTGTGTGGCTTCCTGTTACCCTGTGGAAGCAGCAAGCAGGATCAGAATTCCACAGGACGTGTGTTACAAAACCAAACATCTCCCCTTCCTTCAAACAACACCTTGCATTTCCTACTTTGTGCTGGCGAAGGAAATCCTATGTCGCGTCTTGCCAAAAGCCGATCATCATCTCGGCATTATATCCAAAGTTCCTGAATCTGTTCTGGTAAAAGTGATGACAATTGCCTCTCAAAAGTCCGGTTGTGACACAATCGTCGGAACAAATGGTTCCTTCAAAGAAGTCAATCGATTTAAGGCTTTCATCATCCTGCCTCCATACAACAAAAACATAATTGAAGAAGTCTGTAACTTTCCTGGAGTCAGGAATGTTGTCCTCATTAGAGGAACACAAACAAAGCACACGCTCACCCAGGACGAACACCAAATTATTAAAGACAGTGTACACGTGCAAACAATTGACATGTCAGCCATTTTGCAAAAAGGTTACCTAAGCGCTCAAAGGCTACGTGTTTATAACTGGCTGAAGTCTTTAAACCTGAATAAGAAGTTTTCCCTTGATAGTTTTCCTTTCCAGTGTGACATACCTGAAAAAATTGAAAGCATTCCCTCAGAAACTCCGAATTCCTACTTTAATTCAAAAAAACTGGCAGTTGTAGGACTGAGAAAAGACGTCAACATGACAGCATCAAACATCCCACTCATCGTCTCAAAGAAAAAGCTTTTCCGAAAGAGATCTGTGTACATCGTAACTGGTGGTTTGACCGGGCTGGGCTTTGAAACTGTCAAGTTCATCTCACAAAAGGGTGGTGAGGTTGTCATTACCCTTTCCAGGAGCAAACCCTCCGCTGAAGTGCAGCAGGAGATGCAAAACATAGAAAGGCAATGCGGGAACAAGGTCATCAGTATGCAGTGTGACATTGCTGTGTCTGAATCAGTGCACAAGGTGGTCAGGGACATCCAGCTTCAGTTCAAAGACTATCCAATCCGAGGAGTTTTTCACAGTGCTGTTGTCTTGCATGATGGACTAATCGAGGCCCTTGAAAGATCCATATATGAGGAAGTCTTCAGGCCAAAAGTAAACGGTGTTCTCAATTTGCACAATGCAACTCTGAACTGCCCAATCGATTACTTTGTGTGTTATTCTTCAATAACGGCCTTCATAGGAAACCTGGCGCAAACAAACTATGCGGCAGCAAATACCTTTCTGGATTTATTTTGCCACTACAGGCGCAAGCTAGGCCTGCCAGCGCAGTCCATCAACTGGGGAGCTCTGAATCTGGGATTACTCTTGAACAAAGAGCTATTCCATCGCTTCCTAGAGGCCAAGGGTATGATGGTGCTGATGGTGGCTGAGATCCATAAAAGTTTGGAGCAATCGTTGCTCTTCAACCGACCGCAACAAGCTATTTGCCGTTTCCACTTTCGAAACATGCGCTTTAACGTCCTCTCTCAAAACGCTGCCCTGACAGTCCGACTGATAGCAGTGGCGGAGCAAGCCCTTCGAAAGTCTAGAGAGACGGATTCTCAGATCAAAAATGCAGAGGAGGTACCAGCCAAAGATTTTGTCGTCTCCCTGCTGAGCAAAACCGTCAGCGTCGACGTGAGCGAACTGAAAGACGACACGCCACTTTCATCTCTCGGGACGGATTCCATGCAGGCCATGACGCTGCAAAACCTCATTTTCCAGGACAGGGGTGTGAATTTGCCGCTAGTTAAACTTTTGGATCCCGGCGCCACAGTGTCCACTTTGGTGGCTCTCCTGAATGATGGCGTTGAGGGTGGGAGGGATGACAAGGATGAAGCTACAGTATAACTGACGATGGTGGCAATGTTTCGACCAAATTTTAAAACGAATCCAGTGAACCCCTTGCTATAATGTAGTTCACTTCTGTTGGTTTTGCTACTTCACTGATTTCCATTGTGCACTGTTCTGCATTCTGATTTGTTTTTCAGTTTCTGAGCTTCTTGTCTACCTATGCGTCACCGTTGTAGATTAATATGTACACAAAGGTAAAAAACAGCTTGCAAGATAAAATGTCTTACCATTTTGAGTTTCTCCAAAACTTACGATGTTGACAACACATTACGCACTAAAAAAATTATTCAATTGTATATTACGTAACTGCAAAAAAAAAAATTGCAACCCTATCATGGGATGTTTTGGAATGTAACGTCTGCAATAAAAGGGGGGTACCTGACCATGCTCAATCATCAAGAGTTTTGTCAGAAGTTCTAAAAAATTTGTATATTTATGATTATTTTGTGTGTATAATTTTATCAATGTATTAAAGATACACTTAGGCAATTTTTTCTAAGCTGATCATTGGTCCTGTGTTCCGAAGGTGATCTTTCTAATCGCTTTATGAGGATTTATAATGGGGAAATATAGCTCAATAATATATGACGGAAGAGATGTAAGTCCACACAGGGTGGCACGTGCAGGCTACCTGAGTTTTGCAGGCTGTTTTTCAGATTGAGTTGATTAATGAAATAAAAGTTATGGTCAAAATTGGGCAATCAACGTGAATAACATAAATGTAATAAAAGTGTCTTAAAATGTACTGAGGCCCTGAGACATTTTTAACCTCGTCCGCAAGGTTGTATGGAATCCACATGAACGATTACCATTAGGCAATAGGCCCTCATGCCCCAATTCCAGAGGGTGTATTATGAAAATATGTTCCTGTAGCACCTGTTCGTCGAAGTGGGTTACTTGAATACTTTTACTTTCGATTACTAAAACACATAAAAAGGGATTCATTTTTCTTTGAAATTGACGGTTTTTAGTATGTAAAGTTAGTCTGAGCTGTTAATAATGTTAAGTGAAGAATGACTGAAATTATTGTACACGGCCTTAGCCAATGTTCTTGTGTTTACCAAAAGCGTGGTGTGTCAAAGACCAGAGACCCAAATGAGTTTATATTCATCACTTTTCAAACGAAGTTTATTGCCAATAAAGAATTAAATGAACTCTGAACAACTTTGAAGTCATTATTGTTGCATGCTAAACATTTTTGAATTCCAATATGGAGGACATTGTTGTTGGATTTTGTTGTAAACAATTTTAACTACATTTTAATCAATGACTATTATTCTAAATCTTCAAGAATTTTGATTATAGTTGGTCACAAAACTTTCCAAAATGGAAATGGTCATGTTTGGGTCAATTATCCTCACCATGGGTATATTCACACCAGTTTCTTGAAATATTTTATTCTGAAGGGTCAAAGCCAACATGGAGTCGACGCCCAGTGCAAGCAGTGTGGCCGTTCCATCGAACTCATCCTCCCTGAAATTGCTAATGTCACAAATGATCTTTCTCACAATTTCGTGAGGAAAAGAAGACTTTGGAACTGGTGGCTCAGCGACCCCGCTGTCCTTCTGTTTTGCCTCCATAAAGAGTGATAGACGTTCCCTAACGGATTTGTTTTTAAAGTTGAACTTGCGAACGATCTGCTGAGGTTTGTTGCCGAAGAGAACCTTGGCAAAAGCTTCGTGCACCTCCGCCACGTCCATGACCATCAACCCTTTGTTCTCCAGGTGCTTCTGAATGTGTTTTTCTTTGAAAAGGAGGCCAAGGTTTAAAGGACCCCAGTTGATGGATTGTCCAGCCAGACCGAGGTTTCTCCGATAAAAGCAAAAGTTGTCAAGGAATGAGTTGGCTGCCGCGTAGTTGGACTGCGCTTCATTGCCCAAAAGCGATGAGATGGAAGAATAGCATACAAAGAAATCGAGCTTCTTGTGAAGCAGAGCATTGTGAAGGTTTAGGGCACCGCTCACTTTGGGTTGCAAAACCTTCTGTATAAGGGTCGCATTGAGCATTTCTAAGGGGGCATCATGAAGCACAGCGGCACTGTGAAAAACTCCTTTGATGGGGTAATCAGTCAATCCCTGTTCGGTCTTTGAGATGGCTTCCATCACTTGCTGAAGAACAGAAACATCACACTGAAAGACCAAGATTGTGACACCAAACCTCTTACGGATGTAATCCAGTTCTGATCGCGTTTCAGGAGTCGGCACGCCTCGAGACAGTGTCACAATACAACCCCCTCCATTGGTGGCAATGAATTTGACAGTCTCAAAACCCAAACCTGTGAGTCCACCAGTTACGATGTAAGTACTATGTTTTTTAAAGAGTTGTCTTGGTTTGCTAATTTGTGACAATTGGGAATTGGGTGTTTTTTATCTAAAACTATTTGTCTCACAGCCTTGGAGTTAAAATAAGATTCATTAGGATGAACTTCTTTTGTGTTTGATATCGGAAAGATTTCCTTTTTAACAGGCAAAAACTTTCGATCAAATCCAAGAGTCGTGAGCCACTTTGAGATGTACCTGCCTTGCGCTTTGAGGTTAAACCTTTGAAGAACACAAGTCATAAGCAGAACCTGTATGAGGTGGCTTTTGCGCACAAACCTGTTAGTCCAACACGGGTGCGTCTGTTCCGTTCCACAAACAAACACAACATGTTGTTCATTTATATCATTTTCACTCAAATCTTGCCTACAGTTGTCATACGGGGGAAGGAAGATTAGGGCTTTATATGCATCTTTATTTGGATCTTGATTTGACAAACAAGGCAAACATGACACATGCCAGCCTGACTTACTTGCCGTCAATGCTAGTATTTTCACCAAAACAGAAGCTAAATCTTCCGTTGTTGTGGCTTCATAGGAGGAAGAGTGCGTTCAAGGATCGTCCATGCCAGGATGAAGTAGGACATGCAGGGACATTCTTCTAGGAACATAAATGTTCTGGTGCCATGGCACACAGAAGCCGGAATAACGACAGTAGAAGCTGTTGTAGATGGGTAACATGCAGTGATGTGGTCGCCCACTCGTAGGTGACAAACTTCTTTTCCGACAGCAGTCACAATGCCACTAAAGTCAAGAGCTAGCAGTGTGTGAAAGTGTGCAGTATGATTGTTCCAATAAAAGGTTTTTCCAAAATTCAGGTGTGAAAGTGACACAGGGAAGTAATCTGAGGAATGGACACAAATATTTGTTAGTTGAACCTTAACTGATTCACCCGGAACTGCGCAGGGAAATATTTCACTGGAAATAGCATGCAAATTTTCCATTCTGTAGGGATGACTAGTAATCAAAACAAAATCTCTCACTGATTGTACTTCCTCCTCAAATGATACCCTGTCTGTTAAGTGTGTATGTGTTATCCGTGTTGTCAAAACCCGTCCTTGCCCAACAATGATTTCGGGTTGTTTGCAAGAATTAATAACACCAACTAAAGATTCAATGTCTGTTTTGGTTAAAGACATCAGGTCGATGAGCTGAAAGGAGATACCTGGTATCTCAGCTGCACAAGCCCTCATTATACCCGAGAGCACAAAACCAGAACTCACACAGTCAACAGTAATCTCTGAAGACCTGTAAGTTATAACACGTACAGTGTAGGGATGTTGGCTCTGCTTCAAAGCTAAAACAACCTGGCGGAATGACTCGCAACAATCCACCAAGCAATCAAGTGTTCTTTCGTTTGATAAGTGACTAAGATCTTCTGCAGCCCAAATGAAGAGAACATCTCTCAAGTTGCTGCTGAAAATGTCTGGTGACCAGTGCTTTCTGTCCTCTACCAAAGATGAAAGCGGGTGCAAGTATGGTCTGAGAGCTTCAGCTATGCCCAGGTTATCCGCAAACATTAACACCTTAATCTGTTTGTCGCAATTGATCTTGTTAGTGATGGGAATGATTTCATTGTGGAAAAACACAGATTCCAAAGAAGAACTACCTAAAAATGTTATGCATACCTCCCGAAGTTCCACCAGTACCAAACCGTCCTTGGTAGCAAAGCAACCACACAATTTTAAAAAGTCTGGCTTCTCTTCAGTTGCACGCATGTAAATAAACATCTCCTCTTGTGGTGGTCCCGCAATAACGACGCTGCCTATTGCAGAGGGAAATCCTTGCTTAGGTGACAGTTGCCTCGTGGCTATGACAGCAGTCATTTGCAAGAAATAGTCCAACAGGACAGGATGGATGAAGTAGTCGTGAAGATGGTTCAAGAGTTCTTTTGGGGTTCGAACTGCCGTTACAGCCTCTTTAAATTCATCACCAAAGCGCACGTTGTCCAACTGTCGGAAAACAGACCCATAATCAAATCCCAATCTTAAAAGAATGGAATAAAATTCTGCGTTTTTTACAGTCAAAGTGCACCTTTGAAAGATTTGCTCTAAACAAATATTTGGTTCCTCAAACGCTGCAGGTTCATTTTTGTAACTGAAGGTACCTGAGGCATGAGTTGCAGCAAGGGAACTTATTGTAAAATTAGTTTCTAGGTATTACTCAGATCAAACAGGCATGAACAGGTCTTCAACAAGGTAAAGCAATGGTCTGGCAACAGGCAGTCCCAAAAGGAGCGTTTAAGTACTCTACAAGCAATCAGTTCAATGCGTCTCAGCCGGTGTCAAGGGGCGGGGCCAGCTGGGCGCCATGACAACCGTGCAGGACATGACATGTAAAGTATATTGGGGGCAAATCAATGTAATAATTATTTTACTTTTTAAAACTTCAGTTAACCCGCTATTGTGAGAGGGTCAGCGTCGGTTACCTTCTTGGAAAGCCGTCGAGTCAGCAAAACCAAAAGTGCTGTGTCACCTTTTGGGCAGTTTATACATCTGGGGTAATCTACCTGATGTCCTTAAAAGATGCGGTTGATATCCAATGTCATTCTGACCTGGGAGAATGGAATGTCTTTCTGGAAAAATAGCAGAGTCAGCTAAACCAAATGTGGTTAATCTTTTGGGCAGTTTTCGCATTCAGGGCAACCTACCTGATTGCCTGTAAAATATGGTTTTGATATCTCATATTATTCTAGCCGAGATGAGGGGAATGTCTTTCTGGAAAAACTGCTGAGTCATTTTTTTGGGCCTTCACACATCTAGAGTAGCATACCCGACTGCCTGTAAAAGATAGTGTTGATACTCAATACATTTGTATTGCAAGTATATAAGTATTTGGACGTTAGCCGTAAGCGCCCAAATACGCAAAAAAAATGTTCCTTGCAAAAAACGTAAAGGGTGAAGATAATTTTGACACTATCTTCCATCCGTCGTCAGGGGCGACAAAGAGATTATCTCTCCATCACTCACATTTTATTTTGGCTGGCCTGGACAATCGACGACGCCATCTTGTCCTTGTCGTGGATGTTTGCAAAGGAGGAATTTAGGAATTTCCTGACCTCCATCGGGGAAGTGAACTTATCGTCTCTTGTTACATGAGAATCACGTCAAAGCGAGTAATCGAATGAAATAAAGGCCTTGAATATTAAAAGAAATAAAAGATTTTAATTTGAATGGGTGGAGTCATGTGGCAGGACGGAGTATGTTCTCTTCATTTTTCAAAAGATAGTCACCAACTGCCCAAATTTTTGTATTCTTTTGGAATACTGTAAACATATTTCTTAGTAAAACAGTCTTGTTCCATTGGGGGAAATATTTTCTCATTTCACACAATAATTTTCTTATTTTATCAGTTATTTTAAGAGTTAGTTTTAGTTGAATAACATAACAAGTGATAAAGAAAATTTACTCCATATAGAATAATATGTATATTTTACAATGTAAAAAATATAGAAATAATAACTACAAATATTTTAGAAAAAAAAAGAAAATTAAATAAAAGTGAGTAATTCTTCAATTAAAAAATAAATAGAATAATAGTTTCCACAATTATTTGCTATGTCAGGTTTTTTTTTTAATATCAGTGCTCTTATTTTATGTTAACAATTACATTCAGTCAAATAGAAAAACAAATCCTAAAAATATTTTTTTAAAAGAAAATAGCAAATGTGTTTAGTGTATCTGTCAGGACCAGAACGAAAACAGGACCCAATTGCGTTGCCCACGATCCGGTGATTGCTGGACGCGGGAAGTGGAAGTGGATCTTCCGTGGCGAGCGATGGCGTTGTCGGGGATGTAAAACGGGTCAGTAGCCGGTACCGGAGAGCAAAAACGTGGTCGGGGTTGGAAGCGAGTCGTAAGCCAGAAAAAGAGAGAAGACGTGGTCGGGGACAAAAAGAAGTCAAAAGCCGGGACGGGAGAGTAGACGTGGTCAGGATCAAAAACGTGTCGAAGCCGGGGGACCGACAGGTGCAAAAAACGGGACAAGTGCGAGTCAGGGTCGAAAAGGCTTGCCTAGTGTTAACTTAAGTTCACAGACGGACTGACAAAAGGGGACAGACAGGAGTGGGTACAAGTACTGATTGGGAGCCAATCAGAGTCCGAGGCAGTTGGCGACAAAGGAGCGGGCACAGCTGAGTCACATCAGTAATCATGACAGTATCTAGTCTTTTTTATTATGTAAATGCATTTTACTACTGAATGTTAGAAACATATTTGTAGTGAAACAAAAAGGTTAAAAAGAAATTCCTAAAATAAAAATAGATACACACTACACTATCACGCTTACATGTTATGTCGTATAATGTAGGGTTTCTTTTTTTTAAATATTATTTTTACTACTTCATGTAAAAGTTAAGAAAAAATACTGAAAAAAAGTTTTTAAAATATTTTACAAAATGAGAAGCAAAATATAAAAATTCCACATAAGATCATTTTCCTCCCAAAATGATATTTTTTTTGACTATATTTTTCATCTCTGTTAAAAAAGAGAGAAAAAAAATCTATTGATGAAATGATCTTGTTCATTCAAAATGAAATAAATGTAATTCTCCACTTAATTTCAGTTATTTCCCTTCTTAATTTAAGTATTTATTCTCTATTCTGCTACATTAATAATAATAACATGTAAAAAATTAAGTAATTAAAAAACATAAAAAAGAGAACAATGGTTTCCCTAAAATTAACAAAATAAGACACATATGGAAAAAAAACTACATGGAAAGAAGATTATTTGAAAGACTTCCCATTTTTTATTGCTTGCCTTTATTATAATTAAAAGCGAGTGAAATCTAAAATGCAGATTTGCCTGAGTTCTCTCTACAATTTTTCCTTTTTTTTTTAGTTCAGATTATATAAGGCCTTACATCACCACCCGCATCAGCACCGAAATCTGTCAGCACTCTGCATTGCGTGCCGCCATCCTGCAAAAAGATCACCCCCTCCCCTCTCTCACTACATGAGTTTTTTTATTTGCAGCGATAATGCCAAATTCTCGTCCGAAAACCTTTTCCGGCGTCCTTGAATCAGAAAACAGGAAATGCCCCCAAACTAAATTCAGCCGTCAAAGTAAACTGTCAGGATCAAGCACGCCCTTTCCCTTCCTAGAGTGTGCCAATTGGGGAGAGTGGCTGTAAAGACCCCACCGGCACCCAATTAGCAAGCCACAGAAACTGGGGATACAAGCGGCTGAGGGACTACCCTAATGGGTTGTAGGCCTTTTCCCTGGCAACATAATGCTAAGAAGAAGAAAACAAAGAGAAGGGTCAATTACATAGTAAATGGTGATAATGCCCGGTTCGATTTCTTCTTCCAGTTCAGCCAATCAGCGGCATCCCAATTGTGTTTAAGAGGGACCACATCTCATTTTATTGGGATTTTGTTTGTTTTATTTCCCTTTTCTGCCCAAAGAAAGAAAATTAGTGAAAACAGTGACAACAACGATGGAGTCCAAGAAGGGAATAATTGCGAAATACTAAAATATGAGTATGTAAAAGTGTCTGCCACTGAAACTCTGCTTGAAGATACGGTAAATGGTTTAAACATGTCATATTTCTATATATTATAACCAGTATATTGATCTTAATTACCTACACAAGTAATTATTTTAAAGATACAGTGTGAAATATGTGGTGCTCGTGACACAAAATACTTTCATTCAGTAAAAAAAACATTGATTTTGAATGCGAGGCAAAAATACATGAACTATCATACCAATGATAATTTTCCTAAATATTCATAGGTTGAGAAATTTGTATTTCTTTAACAGAGTGGAATCCCTACCTAGATGTCCCTGCCATATTTGTCTGGCATCTTGTTGCTACTCTGTGCTCTATTGCACTTGTTTTCATTCGCATTAGACGCCAGTGGCATCTAGTGGTAAATATTACATAGTGGGGCTTTAATATTTTGGGTACAGACTACTTTTAGTATGTGGCTATTTTTAGGTAGTTTTAGGGGATATGCGATGAGGCTTTTGTACAAGTATATGCGATATTTGAAGTCGTTTTGGTTTCACTTGATTTTGGGTTGCTGTTTGTCATTCGGGTGCAATGGCGGGTCCACCTGACAACCACAGACCAAAGAGTGTGGGGGGAGTGGCTGGAGAGCGCCAACTGCGCTTAATTGACAAGCCACAGAAACTGTGGATACAGGCAGCCAAGGGACCTCATAACCGGGAACAGAAGCGACCTGGGGACCATCCTAGAGGGGTGTAGAGCACCCACTAGTGTTCAATCGACCCCAACACCTGCAGTTTATGACTTCTATCTTTTTCAAACAAGATAACATTTGAAAATGACTCATCATAAAAATGTTGCGAAAGCTAATCAGGCAATTGATGAGTGATTTGTGACCAAAAGTGAAACGTCCTTTTTTTTATCTATAAATGATAATCTGTAAGAGGAAGTCATGCGGTAATGGCACCTTTCTCATCCAATCAATCATTTTTCTGACACCCGACCTCGCCCTTTTTTTATCAAAAATCCAATATTTCAACATCGTACTCTCAATTTTTTAAATTATAGTTGCTAATCACTAGACACAAGTTCACTTTTTATTTTTTGACTACTTGATAACTTTGTACATTCCAGTGGTTAATCGTTGACCGGTGAGTAGGTCTGATTACTTGTAGTTAATTTTTAAACGCGTCGATAAAAGGGTGAGAGTATTTGTTAGACAAGAAAAATATAAAAAAAAAAACTATTATAATCATTATTTTGGCTACAGAATTGGCAAGGATTCAACATTTTTTGTCATGGTAAAAAGGAGAATCAAACTTAAATTTGTGCAATTTAAATAATGTAACTAAGTGCACGTATGTATCTTTAGCTAAGCTATTTGCTACTTAGCGTTTATCTTATTTTGTGTGTGAGTAAGTTTACACAGTATTTATGATGAACTTTTGGGCATCATTAGCATAACAGCTTAACTAAACTATTATCTAGGTTTTACCTTTTTCTTTGATGCTACGATAAACATTTTCAGCATTATTAGCTTATTAGCCCAGGGACCCTCTTGGAGGGTGGCAGCAAAGCGATATCAGGGTGAGAAACATTCTATTCAGGCTGATGTGGGCTTTTTATTCGTAAATAAAACCCTGTAAAAACTATTCTAATCATGATTTTATCCACAGAAATTGCAAATAGAATCAGGATAAAACATGAAAATCTCAAAAGAAGATTTAACATTTTTTCCATTTTGGAAAAGGGAATTAAAACTTAAATTTTTGCAATTTAAATAACATAAAGTGCACATACTGTATTAGCTAACTCTTTAAGCTATGTAGATTTTACCTCATTTAGTGTATGAGTTTGTTTACACAATATTTATAAAACATTTTTGGCATCATGAGCTTGACAGCTTAACTAAACTCATATCTTGGTTTGTGTGTTAACACATTTGCTACGATAAACTGTTAGCTTGGTTTGAGATCAGCATATCTGTGTGTTTACTCAGATGCGGGATGAGCTGGTAAGCATAATTAGCTAATTAGCTTAGCTGAGCCAGGCTGTACATATGCTGTTTGTGTGATTTCTTTCCTTACGTTTTAGCATTATTGGCTTATTAGCGTGGCTAAACTATTGATGTGGTTTTAATCAGTTCGTGTTTGCAACAATTAGCTTTTTAGAATTATTAGCTTATTGATTTAACTATTAGCTTGCGTTTAATTTAAATATGTGAGTGTTTACACACTTGGAACGAGAAACTTTTTTTAGCATTATTAGCTTGCAAGCTTCGGTGAGCTGTTAGCCTGGTTTTACATCAGTTAGTATTAGTCGTTACTATGAACCTTCTAGCATTTCTAGCTTGCTAGCTGGGCTAAGACTGGCTTAAGTGTTAGATGTTCCTTACCTAATGGAAGTATCCGCTTTTTAGCATTAATAATCTATTGGCCTAAATGAGCTCCTAGCTTACTTTTGCCTGTTTTATTTTTTTACATCATTTTCTGTTTACACTATTGCTATGATGAAGTTTCTAGCATTATTAGCCTGATAGCTTGGCTAAGCCTGGCTTTAAATCTGCTGCTAGTGTTTGGTTTTTCTTACTTAATGGAACTTTTTAGCATTATTAGCTTATTGGCCAAGCTAAGCTATTAGCTTTCTCTTGTATCTTTGTGGATGGGTGTTTACCCTATGTCGACAATTGAGCGGTTCAGCAGCGTTAACTTATTAGCTTATCCACGCCAGTGGCCTGGTTTTGCACCGATGTGTTTGGGTGTTTACACAATTGCAACGATTGATCTGTTCAGCAGTACTTACTTTTTGGCTTAGCTGTTTGTTTGGATTAACAACAGTCTGTGTTTGTGTTTACACAGTCGCCAAGATGAACTTTTTTTGTATTTGCATATTTATTAGGTTGTTTTTATACAATTGCTATGATGACGTTTCTAGCATTATTAGCTTGAAAGCTTGGCTAAGCCTGGCTTTAAATCTGCTGCTTTTCTGAGTTTTTTAGCAGTGTTAGCTTATTGACCTAGCTAAGCTATTAGCTTGCTTTTGCATTTATGTCCGTGAATATTCACCACATCTCGACAATTGACCTGTTCAGCAGTGTTAGCTTATTAGCTCAGCTAAGCCAGTTGCTGGGTTTTGCATGTGAGTGTCTACACAATTCCGACAATTTATCTATTCAGCAGTACGAGCTTATTAGCTTAGTAGTTAGTTTGGTTTTACATCAGTTTGTGTTTCCATTTACATAGTCGCGACCATAAACTTTTTAGTGTTCTTAACTTGCTAGCTTTGCTGGCTATTATTTTGTTATTTACATCATATTTTATTTACACAGTTGCTGCGATGAACTTTGTAGCATTAGTAGCGTGCTACCTTGGCTAAGCCTGGCTTTAAATCTGCTTCCTGTGTGTGTGTGTGTGTGTGTGTGTGTGTATTTAGCATTATAGCTTCTCAGCTTTCTTTTTATTAAGTTTGGGCTTGTGTATGAACTTTTTAGCATTTTTAGCTTGGCAGTTGCACTAAGCCTGGCTTCCATGTTAAGTATTAGCTTATCTAAGCTAATTAGCTTTCTCTTGTACCTATGTAGATGAGTGTTTACCATATGTTGAAATTTGAACTGTTCAGTAGTGTCACCTTATTAGCTTAGCTAAGCCAGGACCCTAGTTTGATTTTGCATCAATGCATTTGGGTGTGTACACAAAAACGATTGATCTGTTCAGCAGTACTTATGAGCTCATTAGCTTAGCTAGGCTAGTAGCTTGGTTTTACGTGTGTGTGTGTGTGTGTGTGTGTTGGGTGTGTGTTTATGAATGTTGTCAAAAAAAACTCGCAAGGCTCCATCAGTTCTAGTCCAAATATAAACATGCTAATTGAGGTGTTGATTGAGACGGAACAACAAGAACTGAGCGCAATTTAGCCAGCATACATAGTGCAAGTGTGTTCTCTCAGAATACAACTGGTTTCAAATAACATTTGAGCAGCTTTGACTGATATAGTCGTCAGGAACACCAAGATGATAATCTCGCAAATATTCAGGTACACTAAATAGGGGCCTCTGAAGTTCATAGGTTAAAGGTTTAAGCAGCACATTGTGGACAAAGTGTTGTTGCTAAATTGTTATGAATTTTACGGCTACAAATATTGGCGTCAAATCGGGTTTCGGGACATCAATAGTGCCCACAAACGACAAAAGAAAAGATCAAAAGACAGATGCTTGTTAATTTATCAAAGGAAGACAAACAAAATTGCAAAAAGAGGATCCGAGTTGAACTCACACGAGAGCTTTTGTAAGATTTGATTTGATGCAAACCACATATCAGATTCTTCTGTTTACAATCAAGTACGTCATTGTTTTTAGTTTCCTAGTGATTTGCATCTCTGGCCTTAAGGAGAACTTCTGTCCTTTCCAATTATTTAGCTTTTAGAGAAAATTTTAAAGGGCAATTGTATAATATTTGACCGCTTTCTGGCACTGTATTGTCTAATGCAAATGTAAAGCTGTCCTGATGAGCACAGTCTAGCAGCAAGATGCCAGACAAACATGGTGGCGACTACCACGTAAATGGATTCCGCTATGTAAAAGAAATAACAATGTCTCGACCTATGAACATTTATAAAAATAAATATTGGTATGATAGTTTTTATTCAAATCAATGTGTTGTTTTGTGTTTTTTGCACCACTAGTAGGAAACAAACCCTATATGGACTTAGATCAGTTATTCTTGTTTTTACCGGCTAAATAAATAGTTATGAAAAAAACAAACAAGTAAATAAACAGTTAAAAACTGTCACGAGTTGGAAGGGGTGACCGGACCAGAACGGAGGCAGGAAGGGAGAATTCAATTGCGTGACGATCCAAAACTTTTATTTACCAAAATAAAAGTTGTCCATAACTCAGGGACAAGACAGAACAAACAGGCTTTAACAAAAACGTGCAAACACAGGCTTCTTCCAACTCAACTAAACAGGACAAGGCATAACAGAACGGACAATGTGTATATAATGAGCCAGCACCCGCAAAACCCACAATCCAGCCTTAAATAGCAGACACGCAATTAGTTGAACTGCTTCAGCTGGTGCCCAGGAGGCGGGGCAGACTGGTCGCCAACGCGACCATGACAGAGCCCCCCCTTTAAGGGACAGCTCCCGAGGTCCCAAAAAATAAAAAATTACTACCTCGCGCCCCGGAATGGTTAGACGCTCACGATTGGGGCAACCCCGCTCCCTCCTCCGAACACGCAGGAACGGGGAGAGGCAGGCGCCATCTGCGTCGGGCGGATAGGAATCGGCGCTCGGCAGGGGGGGGTCCGGCGGGCAAACTGGACAGGCGAAAACAGGACAGGCGGAGTCGGACTGGCAGGCGGCAGAGTCGGACTGGCAGGCAGCGGAGTCGGACTGGCAGGCAGCGGAGTCGGAGTCGAACAGGCAGCGGAGTCGGAGTCGAACAGGCGGGCCGGAGAGTCAAACAGGCGGGCCGGAGAGTCGAACGGACAGGACAGGCGGAGTCGAACAGGACAGGCAGGGAGTCGAACAGGACAGGCAGGGGAGTCGAACAGGACAGGCAGGGGAGTCGGACTGTCGGGCGTCAAATCCTCCCGGGACCCCATTCCAGGCACAGCATTGGCCACGACGGGCGGGGCCGTGGTTCAAACGGGCAGGGAAGGTTACCTCAATGGGTGCTTGCCAAACGGCGTCCTCCAGCTCTCCCCAAATCGCGCTGGGATCGTTCGCTGAGTTCAAATGTTGGCTGGCTCATTCTGTCACGAGTTGGAAGGGGTGACCGGACCAGAACGGAGGCAGGAAGGGAGAACTCAATTGCGTGACGATCCAAAACTTTTATTTACCAAAATAAAAGTTGTCCATAACTCAGGGACAAGACAGAACAAACAGGCTTTAACAAAAACGTGCAAACACAGGCTTCTTCCAACTCAACTAAACAGGACAAGGCATAACAGAACGGACACTGTGTATATAATGAGCCAGCACCCGCAAAACCCACAATCCAGCCTTAAATAGCAGACACGCAATTAGTTGAACTGCTTTAGCTGGTGCCCAGGGGGCGGGGCAGACCGGTCGCCAAGGCGACCATGACAAAAAAACAAGAATTTTCAAATATATGATCGTCTTTTTTTATTTAAAAATCAATTGATATCGCCAGGTAGGCTTGGTTGTATTAATTTATTTATCCATCTTAATTAATGTTTTTATTTTTTAGAATTTACTTTAATTCAATTTGAATGTTTCTATGTATTTATTTATTAATTCATTTATTTTCATTTAGCCATTTTTTGAAAATATATTTGTATACTTGATTGTTCATTTATCCTTCTTGTTTTTTTTTTAATTTATTTGTTCATTTTTTATTTTTCTTAGCTTTTTTGATGAACTAGAGATCACATTTAAAGAAATGATTTTAACCGTAGCAAAAACAGAACTCTTTTCTTCTTTGGAAAATAATGACCTGGAGATTCTCCATGGTTCTTATTATCCATTTATGTTTTTCTATCATAATAAATAATACAAAAAATGAAGAACAGAAATATGACAGTGCAAAAATAGTCATTTTTATTCTCAATAAAATAGTATTATTTTAGACGAGTTTTTAATATTTTTGTGATAAAATTCTGAAGTACTGAGTAACTTTGTTTATTCATTGTCAACTAAGGGGCAACATAAAAATATGGGAAAAAAACAATAATGAAAAAGACTTTGTTTTGTGTACACATATAGCAGTTTAAAATGTAGGTGATACAGAAGGGTTTTAATTTGATTTCGAATTTTGGGGAGGTTCGCAGTGTTTGCGGCGTAGCGAATAAGTTTCTGCTTGCTAAACAAATGAGCGCGGGTTGCAGTTTGCACTCATAACAATTTGTTGGGATTACGGGCGCCGCTTCCTGCTAAACGCCACTCATTCGACAAAGCTCGTAAGTCCACACAAGTGCATTTAGCGCCTGGCCCAAAGCGGCTTCCAATCTAAGTAGCGCGTGGCGGCTCAAGGTCAGAACACCGGCCAAGAGACCATTGTAATCCTCAGCCAGGACATATTAAAAAGTTGCTTGCTGCTTGCTAGAGAGAGAAAACTTTCAACTCAACTGTTTGCTAGCTTCATACTAACAGGGTTGAGAAACGTTCAAACTTTAGCTAATAAATTTGTCCACAAAGTTGTTTGGGTCAATTTGCCTGGTTGGTTGGTCAGTTGGTCAGTTAGTTTTTCCAACTAGTGGGGAAGTTTGGCAGTTGGTTGGTTGGTAGTTCAGCTAGTTGTTCTATTAGTGGGATAGTTTGGCGGTTGTTTGTTGGTTGGTTGGTTGGTTGGTTGGCTGGTTGTTTTTTAAGTTAGTGGGTTATTTGTTCAGTAAGTGGCGTTGGTTGGTTGGTAAGTTAGTTGCTCAGTTTGTGGGGTTGGTCGGTTGGTCAGTTAATTGTTCAGTTATTGGGGTTTGTTGTTTTGGTCATTTAGTTGTTCAGTTAGTGGGGTTGGTTAATTGTTCAGTAAGTGTGGTTGGTTAGATGGTCAGATAGTTGTTTTTATTGTTGTGCGGTATAAAAAAGGTCATTAAGTAATGGCATTATGTTTTTCAGTAAAGGGGTAATCTAATTACTTTTTCCGCCATCACCATTACTGACAGTCAAAAGCGGTGCGTTACCTTGGCTGCATCACGCCAACGGCTGCGTGTTCCCCCTGACACACCTGACGGGGTTTTCATTGGCGCAGTTTCTTGCTCTTGCCGAGTTGTTTATGTCAAGTCTTTTCGGATCATGCAACCATTCAAAATAGTGACTATCACATAGTTAAATAGCGATTTTGAAAATAGTATTTACTAATGTGCCGAACAAAAAGGCGAATTAGTTTGGACAGCACCCGATTCGTGTAGTTCGCAAACAAGACAGATCTATGAGCCGTTTCTTGGAAGTGGGGGCCAGCTACTGTCCAATCAAGAGCCGGTTCCTTTGGAGGCCCTATTTTTCACTTGTGATTGGTCTAAATGCATTTTTACAGGGATTATGTGCTGATTTTGGATTTCTTGAGTTTAAAAAAGGTTACAATTGTTTTGTGTTTTACCTCTCTTTGTGCATTTATAAATATTTTAATTTATGTATCCTTTGATTTTCAGTGTTAACATTTAAGTACTAAATTTGCTTTATTTGTTTTCCCTTTGTAATTCATTCATAATAGTACATAATAAATGGTTATATATGGATTAAACAACAAAAACAACCTGAAGCGCCATTTGGGAGCTGAAAGAGACGACATTTTTAGTGAGCCAAGCCAAAAAAGCTGCTTCTCTAAAAAGAGTCGTAATCACCATCTCTACAACGGACCATTTGAGTTAGATTTAATTTCTTAAACTTACTTTACAGTATATTGTTTACTGCTGATTGTATATATATATGTGTTATTTGATTAAATTGTTTACTGTTTCTTTTTGTTGCTCTTAAATGGTAGTAAAAATATACTGCTGGTGGGGTGCAATAAATATTACAAGGATCTATAACACAACTATTTGTATGTTCTTTTCTATTCCATCCACCCATCCATTTTCTGGTTGCCTGACAGTCGTAGGGCACACAAAGACATACGACCATTCACACACTATTTCACACCTAGGGTCTTCTCTATTCAACTGACTCAAATACCTCTTTTTAAAGAAGCCGAAATAGTTACGTACTTTCCCTGGTAATTAGTTACTTTTACTATAGAGTAACTCCGTTACTAATTCCGTTCCTTTTTGGAGAAGTAGTGGGCAAATAGAACTGATTACTTTTTCAAAGTATCATGCCCATCACTGCTTGTTCATTTAGTGGGGTTGATTGGTTGGTTGCTGTTTGGTCTTCTATTTATCTTTGGGCTTGTTTGTAAGTTAGTTCATAAGTTGTTGACACGTGATTGTTTGGTTGTCAGTCAATTTTTAATCTCCTGTTTAGTCAATCAATTAGTTTATTGTACATCGGTTTGTTGATCAGCTTGTTAGGTGCTAAACGGCCGCTCTTGTAATTTGCTTTTGGTTGTTTGCCCATTTTGTCAGAAGCAAACGTTTGATTTTTTTGTCAGTTATTCTGTTAGATGGTTATCATTCCAAGGTATTTGGTTGGTTAGTCAATCAGTAATTTGCTGAGCATTGAATGTAACAATCGACACAGGAAAAGTGGAAGATGTAAATTGTTTCCTGGCTTCCTTGGCAATGTGAAGCATCTGGGACCTGACAGGAATATTAATGAACATCCTCATGCTCGAATTTCGGCCCAGATCCTTGAAACCTAACATGAGGCCCCTTCCACTAGGTCAGTTCTTTTGTTGGGCACATTCAATCTGAGCCCCCAATAGGTCAGCTTGAAACACATTTCCCGTTTTGGTCACCAGGCAACACTAAGACAACTATGAGGCTATTCATAGACACTTGTGAGACAAATGCAAGATGAGAAAAACTAAAACAAAGCTCCAGACGCAACTTTATACAAATATATATAGTATCAAACTCATTAAACTGACTAAACTGATGCATAATCACATAGAAATTAGCATTTGCTAGTGCAAATATCCCCCCGATCCGTTATTTACAATTCATAATCCCCTCGATCATACAGAAGAGTTCTGGTCAAGCTCAACTGGACCCTTATTATCATCAAGAAGACGGAATAAAGGATGCCAGAACCCTGCTCTGGTCCACAGACGGCACTGAAGGCCTGATTTGATCCCTGGCTGAATGGGAATCAAATCAAATCCAATATTTTTTTTTATATAACAAAGCATCTTGTGTCAATTTGGATTTTTTTATTAAGAAATTGAACATAAAAGGCTTTGGAAGAGATGGAATACTTTGAGGAAAACATAAAAACAAAAGAAAAACAAACCCGTTTTTAGTTACCTTAATGTTTACCAATTATATTTGTAGTAGAACAGCGTTTTATAGTTTGAAAATATAATTACAAAATAAACCAAAAACAATCTTAAATCGCAAAAAAGCAATTTGGCATTTAATGTCTTCCATTTTGAATAACATTTATTAAAATAGTCTAAAAGTAAAATCATTACATTTCACATTGGCATTTCCAGGCAATGACAGAAAATAATTGAGGAGTACTGAGAAGTACTGCCTTAGACTTATATCAAAAAAATGTATTCATGTGTAAAATAAATCTTGGATAAACATATTAGCAGCTGTTTTCCTTCATATATCATGCTAATATGTATCCAACGAGGATTTCAACACCCCACCAAAAGTCATTTTCAACTTGTAAGGGGATATTCCCTGGGAAAACGAGTCAGACCTAAACGCTTCAATGTGTGTACCTATGTACTCGGACGATAATGATGTGATTGTTATCAGAAAGCCATTAGTGTATGTGCTTTGTGTGGGTTGGTGTATGTGTACAGTACAAGGAATGACATCCTAACACGGGGCGCCACTATTCCCGTCTGAAGTTAGCGTAGCGTGAAAGATGACTGCCGATTGTGACGATGTTTATCGTCGGTCCAAAAAGGGACGCGACCTTTGCTTGAAATATAAACATGTCTCTGAATTTCCTGTTTTTCTGGAAGCTTGACTTTTGATCTCTGCTGACCTTTGTGGCGGTACATGCTCACTAGATTTAATGTCCTGTAAGCTCAGTTAATAAAGCAAGTGTTCATATTAATGTGTTTAATAGTAATACAGTAGACCCCAGAGATTTCAGGTTAAAAAAAAGTCCAGCCCGAACCTACCCAGGCCTCTGGGTATTAAAGCCTGACCCAGCCCGAACCCGACCATTTCACTTGATTTGATGGACCGAGACTGAAGCAAACCTAAAATTTTGCATTTTATATGGGAGGAATGGTGATTTCTCATATCAAATGAAAGCCTGTGTTTTTGTAAAAAAATGAAAAGTTTTACAACAATATTTTATATATATTTATGTATGTATGTATGTATAAATTAAATATATATATATATATATATATATATATATATATATATATATATATATATATTTATACATATATATATATATTTATACATATACATATACAAAGCCTTTTATTGGAATGTGGGAGGAAACTGTAGTTCCCGGAGGAAACCAACACAAGCGCGGGGAGAACATGCAAACAGCACACAGGAAGATTCTAACTCATGACCTCAGAACTGTGCCGCACACACGCTAACCATTGCGAACTATATATATATATATATATATATATATATATATATATATATATATATATATATATCTCATCTCATCTCATCAGCCGTACCGCTTATCCTCATTAGGGTCGCGGGGGGGCTGGAGCCCATCCTAGCAATCATCGGGCAGTGGGCAGGGGACACCCTGAACTGGTTGCCAGCCAATCGCAGGGCACACAGGGACAGACAACTCGCTCGCTCATTCACACCTAGGGACAATTTGGACCGGCCAATCCACCTGAAATGCATGTCTTTGGAATGTGGGAGGAAACCGGAGTGCCCAGAGGAAACCCACGCAAGCAGGTGGAGAACATACAAACTCCGCACAGTAAGTCCGGTAGCTGGATTTAAACCCACACAGGAGGTTCCCAAGACCTTAGAACTGTGACGCACACGCGCTAACCACTATATATATATATATATATATATATTATATATATATATATATAAAATGTGTGTGTGTGTGTGTGTGTATGAGAGAGAGAGAGGTTAGGTTGGTTTGGGCTCAAGATCTTACCTCTGCCCGGGATACCTCGCCTTAAGACATATTGTGAATTTCCCTGCGGGGATGAATCTATCTATCTATCTATCTATCTATCTATCTATCTATATTCACTTTATGGTATAGAGTAAGTAAGTTTTACCCTTTTTACCCCTCTATAAAGCATCCACAAACTATTTTGCAATCACAAAAACGCCGTAGGTTTGGTGCGTATAGCGAGTTACATCTCTTAAGATGCATGTCCGCTATTGGGAGATGTCATATCAAATATTTGTATGCTATTGGTCCACGTCACGGCATCATGAGATTGCCGATACACTATTGCCTGAACTACCTCCCACAACGTCTTTTTCTCTCACCATTCAGTACAGAATCTCGTCAGTTTCATAAAGAATTTGCAAGCTGGCAGTACAATACTGTATCTTTTGTACTGTAGTTATTTGCTATAGGTCTCAAAACTTGCAGTGATGCTAAAGGGAAAAGCAAAATACGATAAACTTGGAAACAAAGCTTAAGATAACAAAAAAATTCAAAGAAGGCACACAAATGGCTACACTAAGTTATGTGGCTGTAACAAATCAACGAGCTGGACTATTATTACAAATGATGAGGTGATTAAAGCAAGTAAATCTTCTAAGAGCATGAAAATCCTCACAAGTTGAAGGTTTCAAATCATTTTTTTACTTTAATCTGCTGTGTCCTCTACCCCTCTTCATCCACCTGTTAGTTCGCTAGACCAGCTCAAGTAACTATACACCAGGTAAATAAAGTGTCATTTTTCTTTTACATGTATGTTTGTTTATAATGTTATTTAGTCATATGGACCTATTTTACACATAAGTAGTACTTACTCTAAACCGTATTTAACCATTATCTAACCATTTTGATGTTTTTAACTGAGATACCAGGATCTAGTAATCATCGATTTCTTTCCCCTTTATACAGCAAATTCATTTTGTGATCCCTACTTCAGAAGGGATTTGTGTCATATTCCGGGGGTCAACTGTAGTAGCAGCATGGTTCAGGTGTTGGAGTGCCCCCTAGTGCTGTGGCATACACTAGCAAGTGATTACATTTTCCTCTCCATACACACGCACATCATATGCAAGGCGTTGCTTGCAGGACATGGTTTGTCTATTTGTCTTTTACTTCCTCTCTGATCCAAAATAAGAAACTGTGATGTTCTATTTTTTGATTATGAATTGTTCTTGTGGTTTATATAGCGCATTCTTCCACTGTTCTATTGTTTTGGGGCCTTTGGGAATTCTCTAATGTGGCGCCACCGCAAGAGTTTAAATCAAGTCTGATTGCATTTACAGGTGACCCAATATTAAAGTTATCATTGACAATAATCACATTTTTCCTGATTTTTTTTTTGTATCATCTACTCTGTTCTTGTATATTTCCTTATTTATGTTAACCTGCTTGTTTCTATACTTTTGCACATGTTGAAATAACCATTCCAGGGTGATTTCACAAGGCCAGACTTTACTCTCCCACATGTGTTGCTACCCCACAATGCACACGTATACATGCGCTCGCTTTTCTGACTGGTTAAGCAAAAAAATAGGAAGTCGCTGTTTGCTGACGTGCAACCAGCTGCAAAGTTTCCTCTTCCAGATAACCTTTTGTTCACAAAATAAACCCATGTCTCAATGAAATAAATATATTTACTTGCATCAAACTAAACAACAAACAAACAAAATGCAATACAAAGTCAAATCATTTGTGTAGCCCTTAATCACAAGAAATCTCAAATGGCACAATTCCCTGATCTGAAACCTATATTAGTGCAAGGAAAATCTCAAAAATGTCATTATGACGAACATTTTAAAAACCTTTATTGATTTACCAAAATAGAGAGCAAGGTAGCGAGTAAACACTTGATCTAAAGCAGGGGTGTCAAACTCATTTTAACCCGGGGGCCACACGAAAGACCAAATATTCTCTCGGGGGCCGGACTAGTAGGTTAAAGAGAATGAAACAGAAAGAGGGTGGGACAAACAGAGAGAGAAAGGGAGGAATAAAGAGAGAGAGAAGAGAGAGAGAAAGAAAGAGAATGTGAGAAAAAAAGAGATAAAAAGAGAACTAGTGAGAGAGGGGGAGGTAGAGAGAAAGAAAGAAATACACAGAGAATTAGAAAGCGAGAAGGAGATAAAAAGAGAAGGGGAAAGCAAGAGAAAGAGGGAGAAAGAGAGAAGAGAGGGAGAGAAAAGGAAAAGGGAAGAGAGAGAATAATAAGGTAAAAAGACACAGAGAAAGACAAAAAGGATCAAAGAAAGAGAAAAAGAGAAAGTGAAAGGGAGAGATGGAGAGTGAGAGAAAACAGAGGAAGAGAGAGAGAGAGAGAGAGAGAGAGAGAGAGAGAGAAAGAGAGAGAGAGAGAAGGGGGGTAAATACAAGTACAGTGTTTGTGAGAGGCAGCTGGCTTTGGCCACATCAAGTGGACATATTTCAACATGCAGCTTGTTTTTCTCTTGTGCTTCCCTCAGCATTGTCTCACGGGCCGGATTCAATCCCTTAGTGGGCCTGATCCGGCCCGCGGGCCGCCTGTTAGATTCTAAAGAAAGAAAAACTCGACTAAATGCTGGTTATTCTGTCAATAGACGTAAAAGAAATCTTGTTTGTTGGTGTTTGCTTCTCTCTGCTGGACACGTCAACACATGCAGCCACAAGGCCTGCAAGAGTATGTATTTTTTCGGGACTTTATAATATATGAAACAGAGACTCTGCAGGCAACTATATAATAAAATATGTATTCTTCAATGTTTAGTATCATAACTTTTAACGTTTGAGTTTGTATTCGTTCAATTTACCAGAGAAAAGCCAAAGAACTATTACGGCACACAATGTGTTGCAAATCGAACGCCCTCAAAACAAGGGCGGATACTATGGCCCATTCTAACCAATCACGTTTATCAATTGGTGTTAAAGCCTAATGCCAATTGGCTAAACAAGAAGTCAGCAAATTACGTTGCTTTTTACACAATCTATTTAAAACGAATATGAATCCATGATTGAAATGGTCGCCATTTGAGGCAGTTGTGAATTCTAAAACACTCATTATACAAGAATAAGTTCGAATTTAAAGTTTTTTCAAAACATTTTTCCCGGAAAAATATGACGCGGCATGACGCGCGCCTCAAATGGAACGTAATTCCAAGCAGGGTTGTGGCCATAATCTCTGTTAACCAATTAGCTTGGAGTATGGGCGTCAACTCCTTCGCACATTGGCTCAAATCTCAATCGCTCAATTTTAAGGACCACAGCCCTACGTCGCGGGTTTTGGCGTTTAAAGTTGATGAGGGCGTTTTAACAAGAGTTTGGCCACTGGTTTGGAGAATTGTTTTGTTTTTCGGTAAGATTAAGTAAAATTGGACATGCAGTCTATAAGGTAAGAGTTAAAACTTGCTAATGACGATTTAGGAAGAAAATCTAAGCATCATTTGTTGTTTTGTGTTTGCAAGCAAGAAAATCACGGTTTGGGGGTCAATCGTGATTTTTTTTTCTGCATGGTTACAACAAAAAATGATATTGTTGAGTTTTAAAAGAAGTAGTTTGTAAGACCGTTTCACAAGTTTTCTAGTGTGTGACGCCAAAGCCACTGGGCCGGTTGAGTCACTTGTGATTGGGCACCTGATTATAAGCCGCATACGCCCACATTAAAAAATGTAACACAAAATTAACACTAACCAGACTTTAAGTACAGAGTCCAAAAATCACAGCCGGCAAAATTAACGGAAAATTATACTGTTACTTAAGGTTTGATGCAGACCGGCAGAGTCCGGGTCCCGTTGAAAGTAATCCAAAGAAAAAAGTGTATATTTCCAAAGGTAAGGATGGGAAAAATATATATCCACTATCGTCCGCCGTGTCCACACACTCTCACCTTTACCAGTCCCCACTTCCCGTCAGCCCACGTTTGTTACGCCCCTTCTTTTTAATTTGCCCGTCCAAAACATATCGGAATAAGTGTCCAAAATAAATACAAATAAATACATTACATAAATATATAGTTGGAAATACATATTATACATGGTTACACATATTTACAAAGACGGTACACCGAGAGAGTTCAAAGCTTTGATAATGTAACTTTCATCGGGGCAGTTATTGGTAGCAACACGCTCGCATCACAGTAAACGAGTCTGTTAAAAAAAACACACCATACTTGTAAAAGTCACGGTAAACCGTCCTCATCTTCCTCCTTAGAACTGAAGCCATCAAAGTCGTCTTTCTCAGTGTCGTAAAGAAACTTTTTCATATACAGGGAGTGCAGAATTATTAGGCAAATGAGTATTTTGACCACATCATCCTCTTTATGCATGTTGTCTTACTCCAAGCTGTATAGGCTCGAAAGCCTACTACCAATTAAGCATATCAGGTGATGTGCATCTCTGTAATGAGAAGGGGTGTGGTCTAATGACATCAACACCCTATATCAGGTGTGCATAATTATTAGGCAACTTCCTTTCCTTTGGCAAAATGGGTCAGAAGAGGGACTTGACAGGCTCTGAAAAGTCAAAAATAGTGAGATATCTTGCAGAGGGATGCAGCACTCTTAAAATTGCCAAGCTTCTGAAGCGTGATCATCGAACAATCAAGCGTTACATTCAAAATAGTCAACAGGGTCGCAAGAAGCGTGTAGAAAAACCAAGGCGCAAAATAACTGCCCGTGAACTGAGAAAAGTCAAGCGTACAGCTGCCAAGATGCCACTTGCCACCAGTTTTGCCATATTTCAGAGCTGCAACATCACTGGAGTGCCCAAAAGCACAAGGTGTGCAATACTCAGAGACATGGCCAAGGTAAGAAAGGCTGAAAAACGACCACCACTGAACAAGACACACAAGCTGAAACGTCAAGACTGGGCCAAGAAAAATCTCAAGACGGATTTTTCTAAGGTTTTATGGAGTGATGAAATGAGAGTGAGTCTTGATGGGCCAGATGGATGGGCCCGTGGCTGGATCGGTAAAGGGCAGAGAGCTCCAGTCCGCCTCAGACGCCAGCAAGGTGGAGGTGGGGTACTGGTATGGGCTGGTATCATCAAAGATGAGCTTGTGGGGCCTTTTCGGGTTGAGGATGGACTCAAGCTCAACTCCCAGTCCTACTGCCAGTTTCTGGAAGACACCTTCTTCAAGCAGTGGTACAGGAAGAAGTCCGCATCCTTCAAGAAAAACATGATTTTCATGCAGGACAACGCTCCATCACACGCATCCAAGTACTCCACAGCGTGGCTGGCAAGAAAGGGTCTAAAAGAAGAAAAACTAATGACATGGCCTCCTTGTTCACCTGATCTGAACCCCATAGAGAACCTGTGGTCCCTCATCAAATGTGAGATTTACAAGGAGGGAAAACAGTACACCTCTCTGAACAGTGTCTGGGAGGCTGTGGTTGCTTCTGCACGCAATGTTGATCGTGAACAGATCAAAGCACTGACAGAATCCATGGATGGCAGGCTTTTGAGTGTCCTTGCAAAGAAAGGTGGCTATATTGGTCACTGATTTGTTTTTGTTTTGTTTTTGAATGTCAGAAATGTATATTTGTGAATGTTGAGCTGTTATATTGGTTTCCCTGATGAAAATAAATAATTGAAATGGGTATACATTTGTTTTTTGTTAAGTTGCCTAATAATTATGCACAGTAATAGTCACCTGCACACACAGATATCCTCCTAAAATAGCTAAAACTAAAAAAGCCCCACTCCAACTTCCAAAATATTCAGCTTTGATATTAATGAGACTTTTGGGTTCATTAAGAACATGGTTGTTGTTCAATAATAAAATTAATCCTCAAAAATACAACTTGCCTAATAATTCTGCACTCCCTGTAGACGTCGTCCCACGCTCCCGCAGCAGGTGTTATACCGAGAAATGCATCCCCTGTCGCGGGAGCGCACACATGTCACTCCCGCTACTACAACCACTTTTACGTACCTCGTTTTATCTCGCTTTTATATCTGTTGATGACTTGACAGTTCGTTTCAGCATAATAAGCTTTATGGTAGAGTGCATAACAGTTTAAATACGAGCGATTTGATTCGAGAAAGGCAAAATAAACACGTTACCTGCTCAAAAGTGGTTTATATACGGTGTGCATTACCGTTCGATTACATTCACAACAAATACAAGACAGAATGGTTTAAGTTGTATTACATTCCCAACAAATGCAAGACGAAGTGGTCTTGGATATATGTTTGCCATTACATTCCCTAAAAGTGAGATAAAACGAGGTAAAAGTGGTTGTAGTAGCGGGAGTGACGTGTCCGCGCTCCAGCGACAGGGGATGCAATTCTCGGCAGGAATGCATTTCTTGGCATAACACCGGCTTTTCGAAACCCGTTGGTGATGGTGGATTTTTTGATGCTGCCCCACGCTGTCAGGATCCACTGGCAGACTTGCGAAAAAGTTGCCTTTCGCATGCGGCCAGTTTTAGTGAAGTTGCAGTCTTCCTGGGCGCATATATTCCACCGGTCTAAATCTTACCTTTTGTACTCGAGTGCCGCTGGCGGCCGTTGGAAAAATTACATAAATTGGCCGCATCACTGAATAAGCCGCAGGGTTGAAAGTTTGGGGGGAAAAGTAGCGGCTTATAGTCCGGAATTTACGGTATATGTATATATATATGCATGTGTATGTATATGTTTGTGTGTGTGTATATATATATATATATATATAAATAATATATATATATATATATATATATATATATATGACGGTTGGGTGTGACAGGGGCAGCCAAGAAAAAGCCATTAAATTCGCTAGTGAGGCTGCAGAAAAAGCCACCAGGTGGCTTTGGCTCAATAGGCCACATCCGTGGACTGCTACTGGGACGCAAGTTGAGGCCTGATCAACCTCGGCTGGGTCACCTGGGCGAGAGCGTCTGATGTTGCGAGACCCGAAACACTCAATAAACTCAGGATACATCACTGATGATGCGTCCCAGTTGCATCCAGGAGATGTTTCTTTCAAGTGTGTGTATATGTATATGTATGTATGTATGTATGCATACCTGCCAAGTACTACGGTTTTGCCGTAATGAGTATGGTTTTCTTTAACCCACTACGGTGATACGGTGCCATCACAGAAACTACGGTTTTCCCCTTAAAGAAAAAATTTTAAAAAATCGTAAAAACATCCCACCGCAAGATGGAGACAAAGTACCATTTCAAACAACGGCTATATCAGCACTGCCAGTCGTCTGGGTGCATACCCAGGCAAGTCTATCGACCAAAGTGCTTGGTAGCCTGATGACTAGGAAAATGATGATGACATCATCTGGATACAAGTGCCACAGTGTGACCATTCGAAAGAACAGTTGAAAAAATCAAAACAATGCACAATGGAGAACAATTAATGATTAGGCTGTAGCTTGTGTAACATGAAGAACATTTGGATATCATTAATTTTGCTAAAGTGAATCAACCCACGCATGTTTATGGCTTTTCAGTCCCTTATTATCTGCTTTTCAGCGAATAAAAATCTTTTTGCCTTGCATGTTCAATTGACTCTGGTGTGCCTTGCTTCACTTTGAGAAGTGACTGATTCAATGGAGCAGTGACACTTAGAAATGTGCCAGTGAAATTGTTTGCATGATATATTGAGATTTAGCCTTTAGTTTGTTTATTGCTTAAATATGTGCTGAAGGCAGTTAAGTGAAATGGGGAATTTCTAAGATGAACAGCAATCCCTGGACTTTGAAATAATAGGTCTGGAGAGAAGCAATGCAGTTGAGGAAGGACCAGCCTGAGCCTTCATGGGGCACCTTATTGGCAAACTTGGATTTGGTGCCCCCCATTACTTGTTAATTTGCATACCTAGTAGAACTCATTTCATGTTCTACTCCAGGGGTGGGCAACTATTTGAAGTCCGGGGCCGCATGTGACATGTTGGATTAGTTTTATTAAATTGTTTTTTTTCTTTGGTGTATCAGTTTATCTAAAGTCTGATTTTTTTAAAGTTTGTTGTTTTTTGTCTTTTGCCGTATTTTGTCGTGTTTTTTTACAGTGTTTGTCATTTTTGCAGTGTTTCTGTTGTTTTTTTACAGTGTTTCTGTCGTTTTTTTGGTGGTTTTCATATTATTTTTGTACTATATCTGTTGTATGTTTTAGTTTTTCCATATAAGAATGTTTGTTGTATTTCTGTTCTATTTTTGTAGTACGATGTTACTGTAGTTTTATTTTTGTTGTATTTTTTTTATATTTCCATAGGAGTTTTTTGTAGTACTATAGGTGTAATTTATCGTATTTCTGTCGTAAACCTCTTGTAGTAGTAATATTTCTAGTAGTTTTTATATCATAGTATTATGTTGTGGTATTTTTGCAGTATTTTCATAGTAGCATTTGTGTCATATTCGTTTGGTATTTTTGTAATATAACTGTCTTTTTGTGTTATTTTTGGAGTAAATAATTCTGTAGTAGTATACTGTAATATAGTATTACTGTAAAAGTGTTTTTGTAGTAATTCTATACTTTTTTTCAAAATAAAAACAGAATAATATGAGGTCCCTGTTTTTTAGCACTATATTTGATATTTAGTTTTTTGTAGTTGTATTTCTATAGAAGTATTTTTGAGTAGACACACAAAGTAACAGTGTTGGCATCAAAAATAAATCAACCACTTTTGGGGGCCCCTTAGTGGTTCGCAGGGCCCTAAGCAGCCGCTTAGCTCGCTTATGCCTCTGAGGTGCGGACATTTATTACAAAGTTACAAAATAAAGATAAATTCAGAGTGCACTCAGGAACAATTGATGGAAAATAAATATGAGTATTTGTTTAGTAACTATTTTGTATTCTTATTTGTGCAGTGGTTTCCGAACTCTAAGCGGGTCATAATATTAAAACTAGTTCATGCTGACGTAGGTAAAAACGGTATAGAGTATATATCATTCATCTTGTTCATTTCTTAAGGTTTCCACTGAGGACGCCCTTTGGTAATAGGTCGACTCGATGACCTCGTCAAAATGCACACAACTTTACATTTCGTAACAAACTAAGTGGGAAGTTGAACTGTGATTAAAATGTTGTTTGGGAAATAATAATAAAAATAATCGATATTTTTTTTCCCTTTAACTCAGTGGAAAAAAACACTATTATTTAACGTTTTCGTGTCCTGATGCCATCGCTAGGAAGCGTCACTTTTGGAATAATTCGACCAAACAACCTTGCTAAAATGCACATATGTTTGACCATTTCCACTTTTGATATAATTTATGTTTTGAAAATTTGAATTTTTAACAAAGTGTTGTATTAGAAATCTTTAGAAAATATTAACCTTGTATTAATTTAAGCAGCAAAACAATATCATTCAACCAGTTTGTTTCCTGATCACACCGATAGAGAGCGCGCTTGTGTAATAATTCGACTAAGCAACCTGCACAAATATTTGACCCCTATTTTTAAATATAATTTAGGTAGCGAATTGTAATTTAAAAAAAAAATTGTTTTAGAAATGCTTGAATGTTTTTTTTCATACATAAGAAATACACTTCTTTGACCTTTTCTATTTTTTTACATCCAAGTTGTGAATAGTCGAATTGTGATCAAAATGTTCTTATACATTCTAAAAATATGGATTAAATGCAACATTCAAGAAACGACTTTTAACTTGTTCATTTCGTAAGGTTGCCACTAGAGGACGCGCTTGTGTAACAGTTCGACCTAATCAAAATGCACAAATTTTTGGCCTTTCCCGATTTTTAAGCATCTAAGTTGTGATTAAAATGTTGTTGTATGAACCCTTAATATGAAGTTATTTATTTAGTTAAACACTTAGTTTGTTACGAAATATAGTCTGTGTAATAACCTGTGAAGCCCTTTGAGACTCAGTGATTAAGGGCCAAACAAATAAAAATGATTTGACTTGACGTCACCGCTAGATGGCGTTCTTGTGTAATAGTTCAACTGGACAATTTCATCAAATGCACAAATCTTTGACCTCTTCCATTCTTTTAACACCCAAGTTGTGAATAGTCGAATTTTGAATAAAATTTTGTTTGACTAATACGAAAAACGATAAAAACATAGTGTGCACTCCTCCAATACATTAATTGGCCCAAACAACCTAATCAAGATGCACAAATATTTTACCTCATCCGTTTTTTTATCATCTAAATTGTGACTTTGTCACATCGACACTAGATTACGCCATTGTTTAATAATTCAACTGAACAACCTGACCAAAAGCATATTTTTTTTTTTTTACTTTTTCCATTTTTTTAATAAGTAATCTAAATTGTGACAGTCAAAGCAATTGAAATTTTGTTTCATAAAAAAAGTTTACATTTAAGAAACAATTCAATGTGCTTTTTTTGTGAGGGCGCCCTTGTGTAAATTCGGCTGGATGAATGTATTAAAATTCAAAAATCTTTGACTCTTTTCGAAATGCGTTTTTATATACAGTGGCTTGCAAAACTATTTGGCCTCCTTGAACTTTGTGACCTTTTGCCACATTTCAGACTTCAAACATGAAGATATAAAACTATTATTTCTTGTGAAGCATCAACAATAAGTGGGACACAATCATGCCTACTTTTTCGTTTATTTGTTAAAAAAAAAATATCCAATAGTGTGTTCCCCTTCATGATTGTGTCCCACTTCTTGTTGATGGTTCACAATAAATTACAGGTTTATATCTTAATGTTTGAAGTCTGAAATGTGGCAAAAGGTCACAAAGTTCGAGGGGGCCGAATAGTTTCGCAAGCCACTGTAAATCCTAAAAATATGTTGGAATTGTTTTCTTGCTACTTCACACATATATTTTGTGTGCACCAGGGGCCAGAGTGATCATGGCGTGCAGGGACATGGAGAAAGCGCAGACGGCCATCAAAGAGGTGAAGGATCGCTCCCTCAACGAGAACGTTGTGTGCATGAAACTGGACCTCGCCGACAGCAAATCCATCCGAGAGTTTGCGGAGGCCATCAACACAGGTCAGTCGGCCCCCGGGGATGCATACTGATTCCCATTCGCTTATCTTTATACTTAATCAGGCCTGAAAATCTCAGCTTTTTTGCAAAATTTGCTGTTCTGATGTCTAAGTGGGTGACCTAAGTGAATTGTGGTGATATGAGCAGAAATCTTTTTGAATGGGGGAGCAACGTCAATCAAATTAGCGGCAGTTTTAAATATGTCCACTGTATGTCACCAAAGCTGTCCCCCTCAAAGCTGTATTTGCAGACTTCCATTCATCAATCTTACTCTAGTGCCCAACACTAGATTCAATTTGTATTTGCCTTCAGTGCTTGAGTGGAAGCATTTTTGGTTGCAATGCAGGTTTGATCCCGGCCAATGCAACAAAGGCAACTATATGCCCATTTAAATATTGTCCTTTTTAATCTTTAAAAGGTTTTATTACCTGTTCATTCTGGGGCTCTTTGCCTTATAACCTTTTGAACAATGTTTACTACAATTGTTAATGATAATAAGTACATTTTTATTTCATATCCATTTCATGATTTTTTTTTTTTTTCATTTTTATTTTCGATCCTTCATATAGTCAAGTTTATTTGTATAGCTCTTTATCACAAGAAGTCTCAAAGAGCTGAACAGACTACTACAAATATATACGGGAAAGGAAATGAGTATTTGAACACCCCACTATTTTGATATTTCTCCCACTTAGAAATCATGGAGGGGTCTGAAATTTTCATCGTAGGTGCATGGCCACTGTGAGAGATAATCTAAAAAAAAAATCCAGATATCATAAAGCATGATTTTTTTTTTTATTATTATTTGGTTTGATTCCTTACCCAATAGGGTCATATGAGCACCGTTTCCTGTCGTGTGTCATTGGCAAGTACAGCCTGGTGCCCATCCCTCCTGCAGATCACACAATCAGTTTGGGTCGACCGGAACATATTTTCCTCCTCACCCTTTTCACCTATTTAGCCCTTGACCCATGTTATGCCCGAGTTGGGGTTTTGGTTGGATTTGGGGTTTTGGTTGGAACTAAAAATTGCCTTGGCCAATTCACATCTTTGGTAGCTCAGCAGGTAAGATCTGTAACTTTCACACACAGGGTTTTGGGTTCGATTGCCAGTTAAGCCAGCACACCTTCAAGATTAGGGGGCCAAGCAAGCATTAGGTTTAGAGTTAGGATTAGGGTTGGGATTTTGGTTGGTTTTAGGGTTACTTGCGACTAAATTTAGCCAAAATAACCAAATATATCCAGGGATATCTCCTTATCTTGGTTTTGTGCAATATCCCCAAGGTGAATGGATGCAAGTGTGTCTGGTGCCTCCTGCAGATCACTGAAACATGATACAGGCCGACATAGCCCAATATTTGTTTTCTGTATTTTAGTGATAGATCTCTTAACTCCTAGGGTCATAGGGGCACCTGTGGTGTGTCTTAGGCAAGTACAGTCTGGTGGCACCCTCTGTTTCCAACTGATCTTGAACAGCTGATCCCCTTTTACGCCTGATTTCTATTTGTAATTTTAGGGGAGTCCCAGCTGAATATCTTGATCAACAACGCCGGTGTGATGGTGTGTCCCTACGGCAAAACTGCCGACGGTTTTGAGATGCAGATCGGCGTCAATCACTTTGGTAAACGTCAACAAAATTGTTTGTAAATGATGACATGAAAGTCAGAACAGCCACAAAATGTTGGAAGGTAACAATCAGCCAGTTACATCATTTAAGATTAAATTTAGAATTTTAGCATATCTCTATCACATTATTAGGTTGCACAACAGTGTGGGACTTTGTCCAAGGCTTCTATAACTTGATTCCTTTCCGCTTGCGTCATATTTTTTTACCTGAAGGATTGACCGATTTGTTTTTTTTTAGGGCCGATACAGATTATTTGTATAAAGAGGAGGCCGATAACTGATATTTGGAGCCGATATTCATTTGCTGTAAAAGCTAAAAATTGACGTAAGAAATTTGTATTAATACAAAAAGAAACAAAGGATATTTGTTAGTAATTCAAACAAAACTATAATAGTGCTCTGAAACATTTTACAGTAAACAAATGAGAATTTCAACACAACTAACATGACTAATTTTTCACTTTCACACGACCAAGTGTGGTATTCCTCTGTAGTCTCCCAAAGCCACACAACACAATAGGCAGGGTTAGACAACATGTGGTAAGCTTTCTCTCCTGGCTTTGATCTCTTTGATCTCCGGCAAAACTAACATAAAATGCGACGGAAATAAAATGAAAATCTAAACAGCTTGCCAACATCATTTTTGCCGTTCCATGTATTCCGTTACTCCCCAAGCCTGCACAAAATTTAGTAATTGTATTCATAATTAGTTTCTTTTGTCTTTTATTAGCATATTTGGTATTGGAGTAATCCAAAAGTAATTGAAAGTAATCAAGTTAAAGTAACCCTACCCAACCCTGACAATAGGTTTAAAGTGTGTTTTACTTTGTAAATAGTAGTCAGGGGAGTCAGATTTTAAATTAAATTCAAACATTTGACTACAAGGGGAAATCCAATGAAACAATGGTGCTCTAATAAGACAATCAGTTACCAACTACGCACAATAAACATGCATTACCTTAAGGCTACTATAGAACACTATATAAGGCCTACTTCTGTACAACTAGTCGTGGTTGGGAATTTTTGGGGTTTGGCTACATTGTGTTGCCTTCAGTGTTGGTGACGTTTGCATAAACATGTCTTAAACTCATCATACTGTGTGAATAACCATTACTTTTTTTGCTTTAATCACACCAATCAATATTTCTTAGTAAACACATGATACAGATAAAGAACAGTTGTTCTAGCTGAAGCGAGTTAGGTAACCTCAGAGACAGAAGGCAGGAGAGGGAGAGAAAGGCTCGGTAGTTGCTCATGCATCCATCCATTATCCGCACCACTTATCCTCAGTAGGGTCGTGGGGGTGCTGGAGCCCATCCCTGCTATCTTCGGGCAGTGGGCAGGGGATACCCTGAACTGGCTGCCAGCTAGTCGCAGGGCACACAGAGACAGACAACTCAATCGCCGATTCAGACGTAGGGACAATTTGGACCGGCCAATTCAAATGACATGCATGTTTTTGGAATGTGGGGGGAAACCGGAGCGCATGGGGGAAACCCACGCAAGCACGGGGAGAACATGCAAACTCCTCACAGGAGGATTGATCTCATGACCTCAGAACTGTGCCACACACGCGCTAACCACTGCGCCGCCGTGCTGCCCGTAGTTGCTCATGAATGTGCTCAGTAATCGACGCGTCAAATAAATAAATGCGCCGATAACGATATCCGTCAAATTACCAAATATCGGTGCCGACAATTGGTCGACCTCTTTATTTTTAGCTAGAATGCGCAAAAAGGTTTCCCTCAAATACATTTTTTAATGGCGCTTTCACTAAGCCAGGCTTGACTCCAAACCCTACTTCTAAACTTCTACTTAAGCTTTAATTGTACGCAGATTTAAATGAATTTGGTGTAAGTGAACACTAAGTTGGTCTTGAGAATCTAACAAACACTGGCTTCTGAACTCAACCTAGGTTTGAGACCCTATTCAAGGTATTTGTTCATCTGAAGTCTCAAGTGGCTTTCAACCATTTTGATATGTCATACACATACCCATTTGAAACCTTATTCTTTGCCTATTGAATCCCATTTAAAATACAATTTACTTGCTTGAACCTTTAAATTGTTATTTTCTCCTTGAATCATTATTATGAAACAAGAGCTTGTTTTTCAGACACATTTGAAAGCCTACTTTAAAACCCTTAAATATTATTCTAAAATGTATTTAGAGACTATTTTTAAACAGCACCCAACAATAAACCCCCTTTCCTTGATTTTAAACCCAGCTTTGAAATATAATCATCTCCTTCAAACCTTACTATGAAAAGACAACCCTTGTTTTAAGGCTAATTTGAAACCATAAACCAAAACCCCAATATATTTTAGGAGCTAAATTCTAATTCGAAACCATAACCTAGCAACAAACTCCTTGTCTTTGCTGTGAACCCAACTTAACAAGCATTATTCTCACTCTGAAGCCGCATTCTGAAACACAATACCTGAACGGCTGATTTGAAACTTTAATTAAAAAGCCCAATTTATTTTAAAAGATAATTCTATTTAGATCGTCTTTGATACCAAAACCCAGCAATAAATGCTCTATCCTTTCTATAAACCCTACTTTGAAACGTTATTCTCTCCTTGAAACCTTACTCTGAGATAAATACTCATGTTTAAAGGCTAACTTAAACCCCTTAATTTAAAAACCTGAATTTTTGGAAAGCTAATTTATATTTAGGAATGCTTTTTGAAACCATGACACGGATGTATACGGCTTATCCTGGCAAATTTGAAACTGTAGACCTGACTATACCCCAAGTAAAACTGCCAGCACTTATTGGTACCCTTGCTCCCTACTTAAAACCCCAATAAGACGATCCTATCCCATCTTTGAACCAGAACCTGAACTACAAAACCATACGTTGGTAATTTTAGAATTCCAGCAAACCTTGCTCCTGTCTTAAACCCCCAATTTCACATTTTAACTATCTTTGAAACTAGAACCTGAACAAAAAAAACCTGCCTCAATCGGTAAAGACAAAATTCCAGTATGTTTTTGAAGCCTTTTTCCTGATTTGAAACCCTACTTCTTTCCTCTTAGGCCACTTCCTGCTGACGTACCTCTTGCTGGATCTCCTGAAGCGCTCAGCGCCGGCCAGAGTGGTGACTGTGTCCTCCATGGCTCACTCCTGGGGCTCCATCAACTTGGACGACATCAATAGCGAACGTGCATATGACAAGAACCGAGCCTATGCGCAGAGCAAGCTGGCTAATGTGCTTTTCACGCGCTCCCTTGCTAAACGCCTGCAAGGTATGCCAGACCCTTATTTTGAAAACCCTAACCGAAAACCATAATCATGTTTTGGCACTTTATCTACAAAGATTTTGTTTGATACCAAATTCAAACCCTTGCCAACTTCACGCACTCACTTGTTAAAAGCCTGCAAGTTTGGCCAGACTTTTTTTTTTGAAAACGCTAAATTGAAACCGTTATCCTGTTTTGAGACTTTATTTACAAAGACTTTGTCTGAAACCCAAATTAAAATTTTGATAACTTCACGCGCTCCCTTGCCAAATGCCTGCATGGCTGGCCAGACCTTTGTTTTGAAAACCCTAACTTGAAACCGTAATCCTGTTATGGCACTTTACTTATTAAGATTTTGTTTGAAACCAAATTTAAAACCTTGCCAACTTCACGCACCCCCTTGTAAATCCCTGCAAGGTTGGCCAGACTCTTGTTTTGAAAACCTTAACTTGAACACGCAGTCCTGTTTGGCACTTTATTTATGCATATTTTGTATAAAAGTCCATTTAAAACCTAGCCAACATCTGTGCTTGTAAAAGCTTGAAATAGTTGCCCTGTTTCACAACAAGCCCGCTTTAAAAGGATGCTGACACTGTTCTCTGGTGGCTTAGCTTTGCCATTGCATTTCTTTTTCCCTTGTAATTAGCGGCAGCGTCATTCGTTTTTATGGCATTGTCTTATGCATCATCATGGCCCACCTACGGGTCGTACCCAATTCTTTTTTTGTCAATTCATCAGACGAATCAGATGAAAGAAAATAAACGTTGGGGTACCACTAATAGCAAATCTTTCTAATCTAAATGAATCTCGATCTAATAGAGTGTTCGTACAGGTGCTTGAAATCCTTCAATTCTTAATTTTTAATATTGTGTTTTCAAGCCTTAAAGTGCTTGAATTTGGTTGAAGTGCTCGTAAATGCTTGAAATTGTTGCCATGTTTCTCATTCAGTCTGCTTAAAAATTTCGCCGATTTTGCTCTCTGGCGGCTGAATGTTGCCATTGCATTTCTCCTTCCCTCATCATGAACAGCAGCTGGCATTCAATTGTATGGCACTGTTCTAGGAAGCGTCATCGCCACCTACTGGTCGCGCCCAAGAGGACAGGTGCATGCTACACCGTAAAAGGACTCTATGAAATGTGTATTCGTGTCAGGATTACGTGTCAATTATGGACATTTATCATGGACCATGCAAAAAATGACGGTAGCGTTTATAAGCCGCACCCACCACATTTTAAGAGGAAAACCGATTTTGTACTTGCACAAACCGCACCTGTATATAAGCTGCATGCGCCCACATTAAAAATTGTAACACAAAATTCACCCAAACTCGACTTTAAGGACCGCGATTGAAACGCAATGTCCTTCATTAAAGTACACAGTCCAAAAATCACAGCCGGCAAAATGAACGTAAAATAATACCGGTACTTAAGGTTTGATGCAGACCTGCAGAGTCCGGGTCCCGTTGAAAGTAATCCAAGGAAAAAAGTGTATATTTCCAAAGGTAAGGGTGGGAAAATATATATTGTCCGCCGCGTCCACAAACAGGTCTCACCTTTATCCCACTTCCCGTCACCCCGCGTTTGTTCCGCCCCTTCTTTTTCATTCGCCCGTGCAAACATCAGAATAAGTCTCTAAAATAAATACATAACAAAAATATACAGTTGCAGATACATATTATACATGGTTACACATATTTACAAAGACGGTACACCGAGAGAGTTTTCAAAGCTTTAATGATAATATAACTTTCATCCCAAACGGTGCCTGTTACAGGGCAGTAATGGTAGCAACACGCTCGCAAACACAGTAAACGGGTATGTTAAAAAAACATACCGTACTTGTAAAAATCACGGTAAACCGTCCTCATCTTCCTCCTTAGAACTGAAGAATATAAACTTTGTCATCCCACGCTCCCACAGCCTCGCTCACGCTCTCACTGTCGCTGAAACTCTCATTCACTCCTGATTCTGTGCCCTCATCTCCGTCACGCAGCAGACCGGCTTTTCGGAACCCGTTGGTGATGGTGGATTTTTTGATGTGCCTTTCTTTTTGCATTTTGCATGATGAGGGTATGTTTACGTTAATTTAATTTATGCACAAGCCAAGAAGTTGCAGTCTTCCTCGGCGCATATATTCCACCGGTCTAAATCTTACCTTTTGTACTCGAGCGTCGCTGGCGGCTGTAAGAAAAATTACATAAATTGGCCGCATCACTGAATAAGCCGCAGGGTTGAAAGTTTGGGGGAAAAGTAGCGGCTTATAGTCGGGAATTTACGGTATTTTATTTTTTTTTACCCAAAACCTACATAGGAAGAGATTTGTGTCGTAAAGAAATGCATTCTCTTTAAGATCTAAAAATCATGTCTTGAAAAATGAACATGCAAGATTAAAAATCCCATATGTAACTCGCAGATGCGTTTGTTTTTGCAAAATACATGATTAACACCGGATTCTTTCTTTGAATGGTACTGGAGAAATTGGAAAATTGACTTTGAAAGTCGTTTCAAATTGCTTGAATTTGGCCATGAAAAAAGTGTGCCAACCCTGGTTTTTGAAAGGTGTTTTACCTATTAACAACAGAACACTGTCGTCTTGACCAATCTTGGGCAGGTACGGGCGTGACGGCGTACTCTCTGCATCCGGGCGTGGTCCAGACAGATTTATGGCGCCACCTGAACGGGCCACAGCAATTCTTTATGAAGCTTATAAGCCCCTTCACCAAGACGTCGGTACAGGGGGCTCGCACCACCCTCTATTGCGCCGTGGAGCCCGCGCTTGAACAGGAAAGCGGCGGCTATTACAGGTGAGTCCAAAGTAGGCGTGGCCAGGCATACCTTTTTTTGCAAAGTGAGCGTGGTCTGTCCCAACTAACGCCTACGATCTACTTGCAGCGATTGTGCAGCGGCAAAGTCTTCGGCGGCCGGCGAGGACGAAGAACTGGCGCAAAAATTGTGGGAGCTGAGCTGTCGTATGCTAAACATCACCTGGGATTAATTTCTAGAAAACGTACAAATACGCTAGCAAATCATTTTTTTTTCTTTTTAATATTGTCAGATCGCTGCTCTGAGTATTGTTACCACTTTGCACTGATTGTTTGCATCTATTGTATGGAATTAATAAATATAAGAACAAGTTATGTTTTGATTATTGCTTCTTTGTGGATTTGATTGAGGAATTATCATTCACTCTTTAAATGCTTTTCTTTGCAAATGTTGTTTTTTAAATTTGATTCATTAAAAAGTTTGTTTTTAAGAACATATGGGCAAGTATTTGGAGTCGCAGGCCACATTAGGTTAAAAAAAAGTTAGCCAAGCGGCTGATGCTGGAGACTGATCCAATGTTTTCTTTTTTTAAATTGAAATACACGCAGACCTCCAAATGTTCTAACTTTTTATATTTGCTTGTTAATGAATTGGTTTCATCAAATTGGTTTTGAAACACTCAAATATTAAGTAAAATAGAATGTTCGGTCATTTTTAAGTCGTGTCGTTTTGTAGTGTTACTACGGTTCTAGTTTTTGATTTGTAGTAATTCTACAGGCTTATTTCCATAGTATTTATGTAGTACTACTATTTGTGGTATTTTTGTAATATTTCCATAGTAGTATTTCTGTGGTATTTCCAAGGGATAACTTTTTGTAGTGTTTCTGCAGATGTATTTCTGTAGTATCTTAGTATTTCCATAGCAATGATTGGTTTGTGTTAGTAATTTTGTATTACTGTGTTTTTTTTGTATAGTATTTCTCTTGTAATACTGCTGTAGTAGTGTAGTGTTACTGTAGTAGTATTTTTGTTGTATTTCAAAAGTTTTTTTTTTTTCTTTTTAGAATGAAGGCAAAATCGTATATTAGGTCCCTGTTTTTAAAGCACTAGATTTTAGACTGTTTAGTTGTTAGTGTGTAGTTATTTATTTTATAGTACTTGTGTTGTAAAAACATGCATGTCTGGTTAATTGGCCGGTCCAAATTGGCCCTAGGTGTGACTGAGCGAGTGAGTTGTCTGTCCCTGTGTGCCCTGCGACTGGCTTGCAACCAGTTCAGGGTGTCCCCTGCCCACTGCTCGAAGATAGCTTGGATGGGCTCCAGCACCCTCACGATCCTACTGAGGATAATAATAATAATAATAATAATAATAATAAGCGGTGCAGATGATGGATGGATGCTTATGTAGTAGTAGGGTGGCAAGGCTGCAGCGTGGTTAGCGTGTCTGTGGCACAGTTCAGAGGTCATGGGATCAAATCCAGTTACCAGCCTTCCTATGTGGAATTTGCATGTTGCCTGCGTGGGTTTCCTCCGGGCACTCAGGTTTCCTCCCACATTCCAAAAATATGCATGTCAATTTAATTGGCTGGTCCAAATTGTCCCAAGGTGTGAACTAAAGAGTGAGTTGTGTGTTTGTTTGCCCTGCGACTGGCTGGCAACTAGTTGAGGGTGTCCGCTTCCCACTGCCCGGAGATAACTGGAATGGGCTCCAGCACCCTCGTGACCCTACTGAGGATAAGCGGTACAGATAATGGATGGATGGATGGATAGGTAGTAGTTTTTTGTATTAGACTATTACGATTGAAGTATTTTTAATGTATACTTTTACAGAATGAAAGCAAAATAATATTAGGTGCCTGTTTTTGGAGCACTAAACTTGAAATGTAGTATGTAGTGGTATTTATATTTCTGTTTTAGAATTTTGTAGTAGATACACAAAGAGACAATGAGCAAAAAGATGGAACCAGAAACCCATTTTTATTATAACTTTATTTACTATTATATGTATTGTCACATGATTCAATTGTTTGTTGTTTGTACATGATTCAAATTGAATCGTTTCTTGTACATGATTCAATTGTTTGTTTGTTTGTACATGATTCAAATTGAATCGTTTCTCCGGCGCCGTCACGAATGGCAGCCACTCCAGCAGCTCCCGTGTTATTTTCGATTGTTCTCAGCTCAGGGATGCTGCTGGAAAAGTGAATTTCCCTTCGGGGATGAATAAAGTATCTATCTATCTATCTATCTATATTTTGACCATTTTCATTTTGCAGGCCGGATGTAAATGCCTGACAGGCCACATGTTTCTCAGGCCATCGCTTGCCCACCTATTTCTATAAAGGGACGCTTTAATGGATAGATAGATACTTTATTAATACCCGCAGGGAAATTCACAATATAATATAATATATAATACAATATCTCGCTACTAGATGTTACTCTATTGTGCAACCTAAAAGGAGTGCTACAGAGCACAAGAAAGAATACTAACTTCAGAGACTCAGTGACCAAAAAGCACCATCTTTCTTCATTTTTTCCCCAAAGTATTTTCATTTGCTGAGTAAAACTGTACATGAACAAACTAAACCAAAATGTCTTGGAAGAGTTATAGAAATTAAGGTTGATTACTGATGGAATTTCCCTAAGGAAATGAGCTATTTGTGGCTGGCAAAGCGCAACCACAAACGGGATACTATTTTGGCGGAAATTAATTGTTCGTGAAAATGCATGTGCTCGATGTATTGTGTATATAAGATCGATCGATACTTTATTCATCCCCGTAGGGAAATTCACAGTTGATTCCTCGAATAAACACATTTTTGTGCGTTAAAACACATATCCATAGCATAGAAAGTAATCTAAAGTGTAGTTGTCAAACGGGACAAAAACACTGAAGATGGAAGCAAACAATAAAAACAATAAATCACAAAAAGAGCGAGATAACAGGGAGCTGCTGGAAAGGCTGCCGCTCGCGACGGCGCCAACGTCATTTAATTCAAGTGGATTTCGATTAAGAAAATAGAAAAACAACACAGTTGTGCATTCAATCCACAGTCAGGTCTATACAAAGGTTAAGGTTAGTCTGTGCTATGGTCAGGGTTTTAGTTACTCCAACACAACCCTTTTCATGGATCTTCTTCCGCCTTGACTGGGGATCGAGTCAATTACTTTGTAAATTTAATGCATGCATTTTAGCAATTAAGCTACCAGTGCTGCCATATCTGTCTTCCACATACACATTTGTGGGTTAAGATTCATGGGTTTGGAGCTATGTTTGGGGTTATGTATGGAAAGTAAAACAGTGTTAACTCAAATGGTAAGATGTCTGTATTACAGTTACAAGGTTGTGAGTTCCATCCATAGTTAGGGCAGTGCAAATACAAAGGTTAAACTCTGAGATAAGGTTAGTCCAACATGGACTTGCTCCCTCACATGTTCAGATTTAATTTCCTCCTAGGTTCCGGTCCGGAGCCTACTAGTTATCCCAAGAGCCAATAAGAGATCCGCAGGTTCGAGAGCGTTCTTCATTCAGGCGCTGGTGCTGTGGAATGCTCTGTCCTCTGAGATTCGATCTTCAACCTCAGTGGAACTGGTTAAATCTAGGCTTCAAACACACTTCTATAGCTTATGAATAACCTATATTTCAAGTTGACAGTGTCTGTGTAATATTTGTTTTCTCAACGTTCATTGCAGCCTAGTCATCCTGGAAGGGGGATTACCTCATGTGCGGCCGCTTCTCAAGTTTTCTTTATTTTTCTCATGTTAAAGTTTTTGAGTTTTTCCTTCCCCTCATGTAGGTTCCAGATCAGGGGCTGGTGTCATAATAAGTCTGTGGTTTGCAATAATCTGTGGTCTGTGCAGCCCTTGGAGAATCCTTGTGATTAAGGGCTATACAAATAAACATGACTTGACTAAAAGGTTAAGGTTTTGCTTTGAACTAAGGTTAAGGTTTTACCTGCCCCCAAAAAAACCCCAATACTAGAATTAGTAGTGATTTGCGAGTCAGACTGCCGGGAAAGCATTTACAAGCACTTCACCCAGAAATTCAAGCCTTTTCCAAACTTTGAATGAATTAATGAAACTTTATTTCAAACATAAAACAAAAAAAACAAAAACCCAGGTCAAAAAACAAAATGCGTATCCGAAAAGGAATAGAGAGGAAGAATATGCTTATTTAATCATACCCTTTTGACTTCCTTAATAATTGTGTTTTACAGTTAGACTTCCCGTGTATTTAATTATAACAAACACCTCCTATAAATACATATTTGGATGCACAGTCACTTCATCATCATCACCATCACTATTTTTTCAGTCATTTACATCATCATCATTGCTGTCTCCGGACATTTTCAGCGTTATATATAATAAGAGCATCTATTATAATAACAATAATTCTCATTGGTGCTCATGGTGACAACAGACTGTTCCGTGGTGTGTTTGGTTCATCATACAAAGTATCTTTGTACCTGTTGCTAGAGGAGGGTGGGTGGGGGGCTGGTACCGCCCCCAAGGCAACAGGACCACTCATTGTTAAGTGTCCTGACAAAACATGGGAGCTTAAGCCAAATACCTCCAGCATCAAAACTCCCACTTGTTTGCCATTACTATGAGTTGTGCAGGTATGTCTGTTTTATGTTCTTATTAAAAGTTCTCCATGTGATTTTAGTTCCATTTGTTTGTTTTTTGTTTAATTTTCACCATCATCACAAACATTAATTCACCTGATTGTTTTGTGTTTAAAAATGATCTAGATTGTAATCAATTTGCCTTGTATAATGCTAACAGCAATATAATAACAATACCAACATTCAACAATAAGAATAGTCATATAGTTGATAATGACAATAATATTAACAACAAAAACAACAACCAAAATAGTAGTCATGATAATGGTTACCATGACAAGTTCAATTATTAGCTTGACCCATCTATTGACTATATAAGGCTTCTGTTCACTAACATTATTTGAATACCGATAGTACTAATAATAATAACACTAACAGTCACAGAATTTATAATAATAATCATCATCATCATAATAGTCGTGATAAGAATACCATATTAGGTATTAGTTTTACCCAGCTATTAACTATCACGAACCAGGACAGTAAACAGGATTGAGAACCCAATAGCGTAACGTACTCACAATTTATTTGGGAGAGGAGGAATGAGCGCACACTCGGTCCGGGGATCGATGGTCACAGAAGTGGATTGAAATCCGAACAAAAGAGTTGTCAAAATCAAACAAATCAGGCCAAAAATAAAACAGGATCAAACGCAGGCAAATTCACAGAGTAAGCATTTCACAAAGTTTAACAGGAGTTTTGCAGAAGTTTCACAGACGCTCAGCCAACTAACGGCTCAAAGGACCGCGTTTAAGTACTACCAAGGAGCAATCAGTCAACGCATCTCATGGGCGAGGCCAATTGGGCGCCATGGCAACCGCGACAGAACCCGGCGCCACCCGGCTGGGACCAACTGGGCACCATGGCAACCGTGACATTAACTCTAATATGCTAATAATCACTAAATTTCATTCAGGCACTAATAATAATGACAACCTTGAAACACAACATTAAAGTTCAAGCTATTGTAAGGATTTCAAGCACCCGTAGGAACCCTGGAATTGAGGATTAATCATTTGTAAGAGTTGAGGGATTCAGTAATCGGTCAGAAACGTCAATGTGGTCACGCTCGAGCAGATTCAAATACTGTACACGGAAAAAAAAACGTTATAATTTAGACTGGTTAACTGGCAAGATGCATAACATTGGGCGTAGGAGTTCACGTTAGAGAACAAAATCATTCACATCCGCAAATGTTTTATCAGTTCTCCGGACTCAGCCACCCCACCTTATCTGTCGTCCCTCGTATAAGTCATCAAAATTCTTTCCACGTGACTCCTCCGACATCATAGTTATAAAGTTCGAAGATTAACGCTTGCATTGTTTATGATTCCACTCAGACATTATAAAACAATGAACGTTCTTCACTAGAAGCTTATCATTATTGTGAAAAACACAAATCAAGGCAGAGTTATTCCAGGTCTTTTTGCAAATTTTGCACCCTTGAAATGCTTCATAAGAATCCACGTTTTTCATGGCCAAATTAAAATAATGTTAAGGACTATTGAAGACAATTTTTCAGCATCATTTAAAAAAAGTCGGTGTGAATCATGTTTGTTGAAGATCCACAAATATATCTACAATTTACTTAAGCAGTTTTTAATCATGCATGTGCATTTATCAGGACATGTGGTTTTTAGATCTTGAGTAAATCTCAAATAATTTTGTTGATTTGAGCAATACGTGTGTAAATATTTTTGAGACACATCCTTCCCTGTAAAAGAATTGTGTAAAATGACGGTAATATGTAGCTTACATTTTCAGTTGCAGGAAGTTTTCCCCCTTAAGATTTACTACCAGGAAATGCTATCTCAAGTTTTTTACATGGCCCATAACAAATGTTCATAATTGCTACCTAATCCTTGCACTATTACATATGTCATAATGCCCTGTTTAGCATGCACCTGCCTGGAACAATGCTATACAAACTAATGCCTGCTGTCGGTAATCACAAGGGAAAAAATGCAATGGAAAAGCGAAGCCTCCAGAGTGCAGTGTCTGTGTCATTTTCAGGTGTAACGTGGCAAAATTTCAAGCATTTACAAGCACTTGTCAATCCTTGAAAAACACACTGTTAAATTCAAGCATTGTCAAGGATTCCAAACACCCGTAACTGTTGGTTCTTCTTCGTTTTGGGAAGCTTTTAATAAACGCTGGAATCGGTAGCATCTGCAGTCCTTATTTCTTCCTTCTTCATACATTTTATGAGCCTCTAAAGGTACTGTATAGCGTTACAAAAACAAAAAACAATTATACTGATGAATTAATTTACAATTAGAAAGTGTCTGGAATAATACAGTTATTATAAATCCTTATTTCTAAATGAATCAGAATAATACATTGTACCTCACAAGCTTGTTTTAAGTGTGATTTTTCTCATCTTAAATCTTTTTGTTTATATTTCTAACTTAATTGTACTTTAAGATAGGCAAATGTGTCTATTCTAGTAATAAATTATATTTGAGTGTTGGCAGAAAAAAACGTAAATGACGTGAAAATACGTCAAAAATACATGAAACTGGTTGGTGCAACTGAGTTTTGAACATTTAGCACATGGTGTGCCTCGACATTATTCAGATAATGTAAAGTGTGCCTTAGCTCAGAAAACATTTACAAAAACAACAATTCTCTCCATGCATTAAATAAGGTTTGATGGAGAAATTCAAAATGTTTTTAAAGAAAATAATTTCGGTGACCATGAATGAGAATTTAATTCTATACGGTCAAATTGGGCAATATGTGTCAGAACCAGTACAAGAGGAGGACCAAGATGCGTAACATTTTCACACAAGCTTTAATTTACGGTAATGGGGCATTTATGCGCGTGAAGATTCGGCGATGGCTGGGCGGAAGAAGTAAGACAGACATCCCGTGTGGAAAAACAGGAAGCCAGAGGCCGAAGAGATCCATACCAGATACACGAGCAGATACCGGACAGGACGGGATGGACAGGAACGATACTAGACACTTGAGACTGGAGTCAGATATCAGACAGGACGAGATAGACGGGATCGATACCGGATATGATTCAGAAGCAGGATATACTAGATACTGGAGACTGGAATCAGATAGACAGGACGAGACAGACGGGATTGATACCGGATACTGGAGACTGAAGTCAGATATCAGACAGGACGCGACAGACGGGAACGATACTGCACACTGGAGACCGGAGTCAGATATCAAACAAGACGAGATAGACGGGATCAATACCAAATACTGGAGACTGGAGTCAGATATCAGACAGGACGAGATAGACGGGATCGATACCTGATACTGGAGTCAGATATCAGACAGGACGAGATAGACGGGATCGATACCAGACACTGGGTACTGGAGTCAGATATCAAACAGGAGGTAGACGGGATCAATACCGGACAGGATTCAAAAGCAGGATGCCGGACAGAGTCAAAACACACGGCTTGCGGTTAGTTGACGGACTGACAAGGGGTGAGTGAGAGCACTGACTCTAAATAGGAGGGAAGCCAATCAGGCAACGAGTCGCAGCTGGCGCCAAACGGGCGGGGCCAAGTGAGGGCAATGGGCAACCGTGACAATATGATCATTGAAGTTAATAACTCATTCATTTTCACTGAAATTCAAAACAAAAGTAGACTCTCATTGCATAAAAAAATGATACCATAGTCACAAAATGGCAATTATTTTTTCCCTTAACTTTATTCATAATTTATATTGTTTTGGGAAAAAAAGAAAAATGTGTACTCCATTGTCAGAAAATGTTGGTTTTTATTTTTAAAATGTACAATACTATTACTGACATTAATCACTCTATACTAAAAAATATATATCTTTAAGGGATATCAAGCATATCAAGCATACTTGGATTTTTTTGCTCATTTGAAGACTTTGTTTTAGAATATTTTCAACAATCAAAATGATGTTTTGGTTATTTTTTTTCTATGTTTAAATAAGTTGTACTTTAAAATGTGTCTATTTTAGTGTTAAATTAAATTTGTTGGAGTGGAAACAAATGTAAATGATGTGAAAATACATCCATGGCACTGAGTGAGTTGGAAAAAAAATACATGAAACTGCATGTGCTGTAAAATGATTTTCAAACATTTAACACACGGTGTGCATCAACATTTTTAAATAAGTGCGCCTTGGATCAAAACAGTTGAAAAAAAACGGATTAATTTCATGCATTGAATACAGTTAGATGAAGGAATAGGATTTGAAATGTTTTTAAACTCTTTTGAGCTCGAGGACTATGTGGTAAAAAAAACTCACAGGTAGATCAAAGACAAAGAAAAAAGGAAAGAAAGAGGGTCAAAAGAAGAGAGAGCGAAAGAAGAGAGTACAAGAGAGCAAGACAGCGGGACATAAAAAGAAAGTGAGGAAGAAAAAGAAAGAGAGAGGGAGAGTTAGAGAAAAAGAATAAATAAGGAGAGAACGAATGAAAGATAATGTGAGAAAGATAGAAAGACAGAAAGATAGAATGATAGAATGATAGAAAGAAAGAAAGAAAGAAAGAAAGAAAGAAAGAAAGAAAGAAAGAAAGAAAAAAAGAAAGAAAGAAAGAAAGAAAGAAAGAAAGAAAGAAAGAAAGAAAGAAAGAAAGAAAGAAAGAAAGAAAGAAAGAAAGAAAGAAAGAAAGAAAGAAAAAGGAGAAATGCACAGATATAGAAACAAAAGAAAGACAGAGAAAAAGAAAGCACTGAGACAGCAAGAGGAGGAGAGAGAGAAGGAGAAATTAAGAGAGAGAGGCACTGAGATAGACACACAGCGACAAAGTAAGACAGAGAGGAAGAGAGAGAGAGACAGGCAGAGAAAGGGAGAAAGAAAGACAGAAAGTGAATGAAAGACTGAGTATAAAATAAATAAAAAGAGAGAGAGAAAATGGGAGAGAAAGAGAGTAAGAAAGACCGCTAGAGACTAAGAAAGAGAGGAAGAGAAATACAGAGAAGAATCAGCGAGAGTGAAATAAATACTGACGGTGTCTTTATGAGTAGTTGCTGGCTTTGGAGACTTCAAATGGACATGCATAAAACTACAGCTGATTTTTCTCTTGCACCTCTCTCAGCATTGTCTCGCAGGGTTCATCTTGTTGGCGGGCCTATCTGGCCTGCGGGCTGCAGGTTTAACACACCTGCTTTATACTGTGAAGTTAGGCAAAATGATCATTGATTTAAAAAATCCTTTTTTTCTGTGTATATCATAACATTTGATGCAGGAACAGAATTTGAAATGTTGAGGAAGAGGACATTGATTAAAAAAACTGATAGGAGGGATGCGGTAAGTTCTTTTATAATGAGCTCATTCAGTCAAACTTTAACAGTCTGGTTGGGGCACATATTCTTTAACTGAGGTAAGGATGAAAGTCAAAAACAACAGAAGCATTTGGCAGCGCAGATTATCTCACTTCAAGGATGCAGGCCCCACATTTTCACACTTTTCCATCTCACTGAGAAGGCACAGAACGCCAAAGCAAGAGGTAAGTGCATGCCACGCTTAAAATGATTTAAATTCATTATTCAAAATGTTATAGCAGGGCAGCGTACAAATAAAATAAGAATGGAAACAAAGTAAGAAAAGTGACTTTTTTTTCCCTCTGCACAAAGTTAAATACTTAAAATAGAAATGTTAAAGGTACAATGTGTATTACTCACTCTATGTCCACTATATGACTACTATATGTCTATGGCAAGGGTCTCAAACTCACAGCCCCCAGGAAGATAGTTTGAGGCTCCCGCCTGAATATGAAAGTTAAAGAGACAGTGTGTATTATTTTCCCACCAGACGTTGCTGTATTGTGTTGTGCCACCGAAAACGAGTGCTAAAAGAACAACAGAATAAGAGAAAACACAGAGACTCAGGGTGACCCAAAGGCACCTTATCACTTTAGAAAGGAAGACAAAAAAATAGAACAAAAAAAGAAAAAAAAAAACAAGAAAAACGAAAAAGGAAGAATTTATACAAAAAGTAAAAATCAAGAAAATAAGGAAAAGAAAAATTACCAAATTTAATTTGAAAAATACAAACAGGAAAAAAGATAAGAAAAAGAAAAAGAAAGAGAACAAAGAAAAAAGACAAAAGTAAAACTCAAGGAAAAAGGAACAGAATATTGACCAATCTGAAATACAGAAAAATTTAAAAAAATGAAAAGAAAAATAAGATAATTTTTTCATTATTGTGTTTTTTCTCTTTAATTCTTTTTTTTCTTTCTTCATTTACCTTTTTTGTTTTCTTCTCACCTACTTTTCTTTTTATTCCCATTTTCCCTTATTGCCCTTTTCTTCTTTCTTCTTCCCTATTTTTTTATTCATTTTAGAAAAAATCATTTTCCCTTCTTTTTGGCTTTCTTAGAGGAAAGGCTGGGTACAAATGGAAAGAAAAGGGGTGTTTTTTCTTCACTTTCACTCCCCTGTTGTCTTCTTTTGACTAATTTTTGGTTCCAAGACACATTACAAAGACATCTAGTAGACAAATATAAAACACTGTCCCTTTAAGAAAAACTGAAGTAAAAATATAAAATCAGGAAAAAATAGCAACATTTTTTGACAATGGGTTAAAATGATCTATTTTTTTTGTAATGTGAGTATAATTTTGTTATAAATTCAAATAAAAATAGCATATAATAAATAAAAAGACATTTTCTGACAAGGGGGTAAGATTGTTATTTATTTTTTTGCAATGCGAAAGAAACATGCCTGATGAGAAAATACATCTGTGGCACTCAATAAATTAATTCGAGATTTTATACATATACAATATAAATCGGGAATAATACATACAATAGAATAAATATTAGATCAAAATAGTTTGAATTTAAACATTTGATGTCCAAATTCAAGATAATATTGCGTGTGTGCATTAAGTGAAATATTTACATGGGCATATAATCAAAGTACAACTAAATATGCTTACAAGATCAAATCAACAGTTAAAAAGGAAATTATATTACTTAACAGAGGGCACATTTTGATCAAACCCTCAATAATCTAGCAAAATTACGACCGCTAATACTATACTTCCTCCTAGTGCTCTTATTTTGAAAGAAATGACCTCTTTCTGCGGTGCTACATAACTGACGCTTATTTAATGACACCATTGTAAGTAGAAAAATACTTTCACTTTCATCGAGAGAAGCTTCTTTCAAATGTTTTCTTGTACTTATGAGATAAAGTAGTTGTATTTGATTTACAGATTAATCGTTATTTTGTCTTTATTATGTGCTTTGCCAATTTTGAATGATTTTGATTTATGTTATAAAGAAAGAAAATCTTATTTAAAAAAATATTGTGGTAAAGTTCATTTTCTGTAATTTAATTATAAAAAATGAAACTTTCATATAATTTAGATTTATTGCACACCAACTGAAACATTTCAGCTAATCTATTGTTGTTGTTTTTTTTTAAATTTGGCATACAACTCTTGGAAACCCTTCCTATCTCAAACAATTAGCATATGATGAAAAAAATCCTCTAAACGAGCTACTGACCTAAGCATCTGAGTCAATAAGTTAACTCTTCAAACCTGCACATATTTCCTGAGGCTAAAAACACCCAGACTTGTTTATTACTCAAAACCACAATCATGGGTAAGACTGCTAACCTGACTAGTGTCCAGAAGGCCACAATTGACACCCTCAAGCAAGAGGGTACGACACAAAAATAAATCTATGGGTGAATAGGCTTGCCCAGAGTGCTGTATCAAGGCACCTCATTAGGAAGTCTGTGGGAGGAAAAAAGTGTTGCAGAAAACGCTGCACAACCAGAAGAGGGGGCCTGGTCCTGAGGAAAATTGTGAAGGGTCGATTCCAGACCTTGGGGGACCTGAGGAAGCAGTCTACTGAGTCTGGAATAGAAGCATCCAGAGCCACAGTGCACAAGTGTGTGCAGCAATATGCCTTTCCTGACCTGGACTGTTGCTCAGTGGAGCAAAGTTCTTTTTGCATGTCCTTCGGAAATTTTAGTGTTTTTGAATGCAAATATGTTGAACTTTAGAATGACCTTAGGATTGTTTAAAATTTGTGATCTAAGTTTTTTCTACAAAAAATAATGTCCGAGACTGGTGATTCCATACTTTTTGCTAGGGATTGTATTGGTCGGATTAAATATGCTAATTATGTGAGATTGGGATTTTGTTTTTTTTCCAGTACTTTTTTTGCCAAAATCAATATAAAAGCATAACAAGATAAAATACTTCAGTTGTGTGTAATTAATCTAAAATATAATAAAATGTTTATCAGTTCATTAAAGAGAATAATGAACATTATGGCAATTTCTTTGAAGGACCTGTGCGTGTATAGAATATATATATATATATATATATATATATATATATATATATATATATATATATATATATATATGGCCAGCACGGCGGCGCAGCGGTTATCGCGAGTGCGGCACAAATCTGAGGTCATAAGATCGAACCTCCTGTGTGGAGTTTGCATGTTCTCCCCATGCTTACGTGGGTTTTCCTCCGGCCACTCCGGTTTCCTCCCACATTCCAAAAACATGCATGTCAGGTTAATTGGCCGGTCCAAATTGTCCCTAAGTGTGATTGAGCAAGCGAGTTGTCTGTCTCTGTGTGCCCTGAGACTGGCTAGCAACTGGTTCAGGGTGTCCCCTGCCCACTGCTTGAAGATAGCTGGGATGGCCTCCAGCACCCCCGCGACCCTAATGAGGATAAGCGGTGCAAATAATGGATGTATATATATATATATATATATATATATATATATATATATATATATATATAAAATCAGTTGTTCATATGATGATTACTAAAGTCTAATGAGGTGAGGTTTGGGTGTGGTTATCTGAACTAGTCATACGGAATGTTTTATTACATATGCAACCAGGAACTTTTAATGCTGTTTAATTCATTGTAAAATACATAAATGGTATGAATTTAAATAAAAAATTGAGTTTGAGATAGTGAAGCTAGTCGTTAATTAGATCGATTGCTTCCCAAACCAATTTTACTTTGATTTTTTTATTTATTTATTTAGTGCAGTGGTTAGCACATTCGCCTAACATGTGAAGGAACCAACCAACCAACTACAGCATTTATGCGTCTTGATTTTTATATACATTTTAGATATTTTTCATTAGATCAGATAAATTCTCTGATATTACAGAAATTGTCCTTTTTTATATCGATTTTATCATCTGGACTCTAGAAAATTAATCTTCTTCCCCGAAAAAATTTCTAATTTTCATCAATGATATCTTGTTGGAATAATTTACAAGATGAGATCAAACAATGTCCAACTATCCATGTGTTCAAATTTAAATACAAAAAAGCATTACTGGCGAAATACAGTGTAAGAGTGAGATTAGAAATACTGCGTTTAAAACTATGGTTATCTTGTTGTTATTGTTGCTATTATTATATCAGAACTGTTATTATAAATATTATGTTTATTTTCATCTCATTAGCCGTACCGCTTATCCTCATTAGGGTCGCGGGGGGCTGGAGCCCATCCCAGCCATCTCCAGGCAGTGGGCAGGGGACACCCTGAACTTGTTGCCAGCCAATCTCAGGGCACACGGGGACAGACAACTCACTCGCTCGCTCATTCACACCTAGGGACAATTTAGACCGGCCAATTCACCTGAAATGCATGTTTTTTTGGAATGTGGGAGGAAACCGGAGTGCCCGGAGGAAACCCACGCGAGCACGGGGAGAACATACAAACTCCGCACAGGACGTCTGGAGCTGGATTTGAACCCACGACAGGTTCCCATGACATGAACTGTGCCGCACAAGCGCTAACCATTATGTTTATTTTTATTGTTGTTATTGTCATTGGTGCCGCGGTGACGTTTGGTGGCTGGGCGCATTGTGGCGTTGAGGGATGGGTATTGCGAAGATTGGTATATTAAATATGTGATTATTGTAGTTATTATAATTATTGATATCTGACCTATGTAATAGGATTTGTGGGATGTATTTAGTGGGGAAGATAAAGGGGTAGGGAAAATAAGCATCTGCTTCTGACTACCCCTTCTCGAACATGTTATGTGACATTATTTTGTTGTCGACTCATTGTTTTTGTCCTGTTTTTATTTTAATGTTCGAAATAAAAGTTTTCATTCATTCATTCAACTGTTCCGCACACGAGCAAATCACTGCGCTGCCGTGCTGCCAAAATCTATTATGAAAACAATAATTCTCATTGGTGCTCACGGTGAGAACTGACTTTTTTGTGGTGTTTATTGTCCATTGTACAAAGTATCTCTGCACATGCTGCGAGAGGGGGCCACCCCCAATCAGCAGGATCACCCATAGCTAAGTGTCCTGGTATGTAAACAAAATTGTGTGTGTTTTTTTTTTGCTATTTTTTTCCTCCTTTTATTTTCTTTGCTATTGTATGTGTTCGCCTTGCTGTCGGTCACGCTTCTTGAGGGATATGACCAAGGTAGATAGATAGATAGATAGATAGATAGATAGATAGATAGATAGATAGATAGATAGATAGATAGATAGATAGATAGATAGATTCTGACTTAAAATGAGAACAGTAAGGTCCCATTTAAATGGAAAATGCTACATTTTTTTGGTGGTGTGTATTGTTTTGATTTAACAATTATTCTTTTTAAATAAAAAAAATGAAAATAATGTTCCAGATTTATGGTAAGTGGTATTTTTTTTGTCTTCTGTGTTATTTATTGCTAGTTTTGTGTGGGCCCCTAGTGGTTGGGTCTTTTAAGAAATAACAGAATTTCCTGAAGGTTGCAGGATAGAGCGTCGTGATTTAATTTTTAAACTAAATGTGTTTTTTTTTTTAAAACAAAAACTTTTATGTCACATTGTTATTTAGATGAAAGCTTTTTATTTGTCATTTTACGACATATAAAACTCGTAAACACGTTTTTTTATGTACATTGGATACATGATATATTAACTAAAAAATAGTTTTTCGTCTTCTTTCGTGGGAATTATTGGTCGACGGGCAATATGGCCTGGCGTTGCCAATAGGAGCTTGGATATGGCTGCTTGGAGCGGTCGGTGGTTAGGAGCTGCAATTTGGCCGTCAGACCTCACAAAAGTTTTTATCAATTTGGTTGGAATTTATTTCAAGTGTCTAGGCATGAAACCTAGCTAAAGACACCTATGGAGGCCTTAAGTACAACTGTTCACAAATACAAACAATTACAGATTTATAAAGTAGTAAGTAAGTAGTAAGTAAAGATGTAGATCGAGGGTTCGCACAACTTTCTTATGGCCAAATTAAAGAACTGAAGGATTTTCGAAGTCACTTTTTAAAACATTCCATTCGCATAAAAAGAAGAATTTGTATTTCGCAGATGCACAAATTTATATGTGATTTACCCATGCGATTTTGAATGTTTTGTGCGCATAAGATTTTGAGTAAATCACGAATATATTTATGGATCTGAACAATAAATATGTAAATATTTTTTTGACAAATCTCTCCCCGTAGTTGCAGGAAGTTCTTCCCATTAGAATGTACCCCTGGAAAACACTTCCTTCATTTTTTTGCATGACCCCAAAAAAATGTCCGAAATTAATATGCAATTCTTGCACTAACACACATATTTCAATGTGGCCTGTTAAAGTGTAGCATGCTCCTGTCCTCTTGGGCGCCACCCGTAGGGGGCAATGATGCATCATAGGACAAAGCCGTACTAATTAATGTCAGCTGCTGCTTATCATGAGGGAAGAAGAAATACAATAGCAAAGCAAAGCCACCATGCAGCAGTGCCTGCATCATTTTAGAGCAGATTTGTTGAAAAACATCGCAACAATTTCAAGCATTTACAAGCACTTCACCGTGAATTCAAGCACTTTTTAAGGGTTGAATACACAGCATTAGAATTAAATGGATTTAGATTTAGATGAGATAAATCTACCGCTAGTGGTACCTCCATGTTTATATTCTTCAACCTGATTCATCTGATGAATCGACAAAATAACCCAAAAAATGGACAATCATTTTAATATCGCTTTATTGCAAACCGATAGCATGCACATGTCCTATTCGGTGCGACCAGTACGGGGCAATAAAACTTAATAAAACAATTCCAAACAAACTAATGCCAGCTGCTGTTAATCACGAGGAAAAATGCAGTAGAAAAGAGAGCAGTGTCGGTGTCATTTTTAAGCAGACTTGTAAAACAGGGCAACAATTTCAAGCATTCACAAGCACTTTATCTAAAATTCAAGCACTTTGCAAGGATTTCAAACACCCATACTGACCACATCGAATATATTTAGATGAGATCTGCCATTAGTGGTACCTCAATTTTTATTTTCTTTCATCTGATCAGTCTGAATCGACAAAATAACCGAAAAATTAAAACAATTGTTTAAATATCACTTTATTGCAGACACTTACGGCAAAGTTAAAGCACTTTTCAAGGGTTGAAAGCACAACATTAAAATTCAAGCATTTTCAAAAGGATTTCAAGGACCCATCCAAAACACATAAGACATATTCAGATTAGATAGATCTTCCATTAGTGATTCCCCCATGTTTATTTTCTTTTATCGGATTCATCTGATAATTCTACAAGATCGCTTTATTGCAGTCAGAACTTTTGATAGTCAGCTGTCGGAGCGATGCCGACTGTATTTTTTTCCGAGCACAAAAAAAGATAAGCTTCACTGAGAGCGGCTCGTTACCGGTAAACATATTCGTTTCCTCAATAAAGCGCGCCTAATCAGTAACGCGACTTCAGAAAGACGTCGCCGTGGTGACGTATAAACGATACTTCGTTAATATTTAATGGGGCGGGGAGGTTTATATATGAGTATGAGCATGCCCAGGCTTAGTTTAGTTGAAACAAGAATAACCTTCCATGAACAAAAAAGGACTTGACTTAATCTGTGCTGCTCAGGTCCCATTGGCGAGGATGGAGAAGGAACAGGATGCTATTGCCGTGGTGGGCATCGGATGCAACTTCCCTGGCGGTAACGATACAACATTTTTATCACATTTATTATATATATATATATATATATATATATATATATATATATATATATGTACGTATTTTTTATATACATATTATATATATCTAAGCGGCCCCAAACCTTTCAACAGTAGTGTATGTTTTGATGTATTCATGAATGGGAAGTCAAACTGTTTTTTTAAATTCTTTTTTATTTTAGTTTTCCTTTCCCCCTTTTTTCTTTCCTTTGTTTTACTTTTAAATTTTTTCCTTGTTGTTTTTTTTTTTCATTTTTTTGCATTATTTTCTTTTTATCTTTTATTTCTTGTTCATTTTTCTTTTACCCCCTTTCATCTCATTTTTTTCTTTTTTAAAAAAAAGTTCATATTCTTTTAAAAAAGATGTAAATATTTGTAATGTTGTAATATTTAAATAAAATATGTTAGACGAATCAATTTTATTGTATATTCTTATTTATATTGAATAAAAATTAATGCACACTTTTATTTAGATTATTTTGACAAAAGGTTCTCCTAATTTATACTTATATTCTTACTTTTTACAATATTCTTTTAATTTCCCAAATTAATACATTTTGGTGTGAATATGTGAATAATCAATGTGCAAAGCGATTCAAATCATTTACTTAAGTTATTATAATTAAAATATTTTAACACATTTTTGTCTTTATTGCTACTTATTTGCCAACTTGGGTTTTATGTCATTGATAATTGTATTTATTCCCAGTTGTTTTATAATTCATTCAATATTTGTGATAATTTATTTGGTATAAAATGACTTGGTGAAAAAAACTACTCAAGTACTGGGTAACAAGCAATGTCTTATTTATTGATTAAAAAAACATGTCATCAGCTGATCAAATCATCAAAGCCCATCATTTAACAATAAATTACAAGTCTGCGTACTTGAGAGAGAGAGAGAGAGATAGATGAAGCTACAGCTATATACACTGCGCATACAGTACAGGAAAAAACACTTTCCTGTAATATTATATATATATATATATATATATATATATATATATATATATAATCAATTATTCACTGGTTTGTTTTTTTGCCTAAGAATATGAATAAAAACTTATGAAAAACAGGACATTAATAATAATCAAATTGATTACCGGTAGTTTCTTTTATCTATGTTAAATGTGGTTATTTTCGCAAAAAAATGGATGCATTGGTTGAAAAAGTACTTAAATTGAGTGTGTACTATTTATACAGTACATACAACATATTTTTATTTATTTATTCTATTAAATTGTAACTGAATTTTTTTGTGATAAAAATAAAAAGTCCCATATAATGCTTGGTTTTCTTTCTGTTATGGTCATTATTTAAATGGTGACAACTTTGTATATATTAGTTATTAGTATTTTTTCTTTTTGTTGTAATCCGTGACCAATAACCATTAAAATATATATATTTTTTTAATTCAAAAAACAATAATTGTATTCATTTATCTTATTTTATTTATTTATTCATCACTCTTGCTGCTGACGGACCTTAGTGCTGCCTTTGACACTGTGGACCATAATGTCTTACTAGAACGGTTGGAAAAGGAACCGTCCTATCATAGTTCAGATCCTACCTCTCAGATATGACGCACTAAATATGACGTGTTAAATATGGTGAAATGACATTTGAGCTCTTTTGTGTTACCTGTGGTGTTCCGCAGGGTTCAGTACTTGGCCCCCCTTCTTTTCAGCATTTACATGCTTCCATTAGGTGATATTACTCGCAAGTATAATATCAGTTTTCATTGCTACGCAGATGATTCTCAACTATATCTTCCGATGGAGGAATCTGCCACACTAAACTGTGGAAATTTGGAGGCCTGCCTCACTGAGATATAAGAATTGATGTCACTCAACTTCTTGTGCCTTAACTCTGAAAAGACCGAAATGTTAGTTATTGTTCCATCTAAATACCGTGACTTGTTCTCAAAAACAGCTCTGAACATTGACAAATGTTACATCACCCAGAGTGACTCAGTCAAAAGTTTAGGTGTCATATTTGACCCCAATCTGTCCTTTCAAATGCACTATAAAAATATTACTTGAACAACTTTTTTCCATCTTCGCAACATTGCTAAAATTTGAGTTTTTCCTTGCCCTCATGTAGGTTTTAGATCGGGGAATGGTGTAATAATAGTCCGTGGTTTGCAATAATCTGTGGTCTGTGCAGCCTTTTGAGACTATTTGTGATTAAGGGCTATACAAATAAACATGACTTGACTTGACTTGGAATCATTTCAAAGAGTTTTGTAAATACATTTCAAAAATTCAAGCGGATCAATTAAAAAAAATAACAATTGACTTTAAAACTGATTAAAATGATCCAAAAAGTAAGGAATTTAATCATTACATTAAACAGTTTTGTTGCAAGAATGCCTTTTTTTTACGGAGACAATGCGTATTATTTTTTTCTATAATTATTTTTGGTTGCACTACACCATACAGCCACATCTGGTGGTCAAATAATAAACATCTAATCTCATCTCATTATCCGTACCGCTTATCCTCATTAGGGTCGCGGGGGGCTGGAGTCCATCCCAGCCATCCCCGGGCAATGGGCAGGGGACACCCTGAACTGGTTGCCAGCCAATCGCAGGGCACACAGGGACAGACAACTCATTCGCTCATTCACACCTAGGGACAATTTGGGCCGGCCAATCCACCTGAAATGCATGTTTTTGGAACGTGGGAGGAAACTGGAGTGCCCGGAGGAAACCCACGCAAGCACGGGGAGAACATACAAACTCCGCACAGGAAGTCTGGAGCTGGATTTGAACCCACGACAGTTTCCCATGACATGAACTGTGCCGCACAAGCGCTAACCACTGAGGCGCCGTGCTGCCCTAATAATAAACATTGTGCCTTTAAAATCATTAAAGACTCCCAAATGTGAAAAAATTCTTCCAGTTTCCGTTTTTTATTGATTTTTTAAATCGTTTTTTATTTTTAACTTATTTGAAATTGTAAACCAATTTTGGGGTTAGAAATAACTATTTACACTCGAGGTATTTGTGACCATAGAATGTCCATGCCTTCATGGTGATATAAGTTTGTAATTTCAGGTTTATTTTACTTCAAACTATTCAAAATGTTCCAGGGGTCCTTAGCTCAAATGCATATATGCTTTTCTTTGATGCCCACTGTAGTTATTTTTTTCTATGCTTTTTTTTTTCAAAGGGACAGCATGTAATATTTAATGCCTCCAAGTGGTACAAAAAAACCTTTTATTTAGGATAAAAAAAATAAGTCAATTTGAATACTAGGCAAAAATACATGAATGATCGTATATGTAATCGTTATAAATGTTTATAGGTTGAGAAATGTGGATATATTTTACCTTGGGGAATCCATACTTCTTTGTTGCTGCCATGTTTGTCTGGCATCTTGCTGCTACGCTGTGCTCGTTTGGCTTTAGGCACTAGTTTTTGTCTGGATTCGAAAATACAGTGCCATCTATTGATCAAATTTTGCATTATGTACATTGAATGATATTTCATCCAAACAATCAAAAAGACAAAATATGTAAAAAATGCCTCCCAATGGTTGAATTCATTTTACAGTATATGGAAGCAATTAACAATAAAATGAAAATGTTCTTAAAATTGGAACATGTTTTCTACTTAGGAGAGGGTTTGGACAACTTCTGGAAGGTTCTGGTGAACGGCCGCAATTGCGCCACGGCGATTCCCAAGGAGCGGTTTGACGTAGCAGCCTGGTATGACGCCGAAAACAAGACGGGAAAGGCACACACGGCCAAAGCTGCCCTCGTTGATGAGTATGTCACTAATACTTGGTGGAATACAAGTTAGCAATGGTAAACTAACTGGTAACAACTCAGACTTTTCTGGTGCACAGTTTCAACATGTTCGACAACAAGTTCTTCGGCATTAGCGATAGCGAAGTGGAACAAATGGACCCTCAGCAGAAGCAGCTTCTCCAATGCGTCTACAGAGCTCTAGAAAACGCCGGCATCCCCATGGAAAAAGCCAGCGGGACCAAAACTGGAGTGTATTTTGGTAAAAATCACTTCATTACAGTAGGCCCTCGGGATAAGGCGAGCCTGTTTTAAGACTTTTCACTTTATGGCGCTGAAAATGTTTTTAGGTCCCTTTTTATGGCATTTTCCCCAGGTTGTGCTATCAACAATACTGTATTTGTGTATAGTGCCCTTTTTTAACCTAAAAAATTCAGAGTTTAGGTGAATGTTGCACACAGGGTTTTTTTTTTATATCCCGTGATTGATCAGTCTAAAATATTGCCGACAAGAGTCGCAAAAAATGATGCAAAACAACGAGAATTGTACCCGGGTCGCAGCAATAAAAGCGCCGAATCCTAACCACTCAACCAACAGTGATATGGTCAACATATGAAAAGCGATCTCATAGTCATACCATTTTTGTGTCATGGTACCAAAGATGAATATCGGAGAATTGAGAAAACACAAAGTCGTCCTTTACAATGCTCAATTATAGCTAGCAAAAAAAACAAGTTACGCCATCACGGCGTCTTGAAAATACCGATATATTATTGGCTGAACTGTGTCCCACAATGCTTTTCTCTTCATTTAGTTTAGAATCTGGTGTCCTTTAGACTTTGTCAGACAGTGATAAAATACTGTCTTTTTTGTTCTGTATTCATTCTCTATAGGTCGCAAGGCTTGCAATGGTGGTAAAAGGAGAAGCAAAAATCACAATAACCAAGGAAACGAAGCTTGTGAATATCACGAAAGAAGGCACAAAAATAGCTACCAATGCTAAGTTGCATGGTGGAAAACAATTAATAATCCATACTATTACTATCAAGGAAATCTATGGGACTGACAATCTTCACAAGTTTTAAAATCCGTTTCCATTTTTAAGCCGACCCACCCTGCCACCCTCTCTCGGCATCCACCCGTCACTCAACTCGACCGGTTCAACTCAAATCACACCAAAGACATATAGAATAAAAAAATTCGTTGACATGTATATTTATTCATAATGTTATTCATTCCTATACTTTACATATATATTACAGTATTTTCTGAAATATAAGGTGCACCCTTGAAATATTCTGTTAGCGGATATTTTTTTACATATATAAACCACACTGGACAACTAAGTGCATGAAATTAAAACCAGTCAGACCGTGAGTCGAAACAAATGCGCTCAGGGTAAAAATATATATATATATATATATCGAACATAGATATCTAGAAATCTCGTTTCACAGCTAAATTAACTTGATTCATTCATCAATGTAAGAGCATCTTATTGCAATTATGCATTTTCAATTGTATTTAACACGCCCCCGATCTATAAAGACCACCAGATTGGATGGGCACACTTTTGAATTTTGGGCAGATGTGTGACGGGAGAATAAAATGTTTAGTTTTGAGCTGATTTGCAGAAATTCCTTAACCATGAGCTGAAAAAGCCAAAACGCAATCTTGTAAAAACACTTTTTTCTCCCAAACCATAAGGGATAGACACACAAATCTTGCTGCCCTCAGTTGCATTTAATGTCCTAAAGGTAGTTCCAGCAGTAATTTGCTGCAGAAAGTTATCATTCTTTAGTCTTGAGACGTTTCGCATAGTGTAACCTGGATGCCCCAGAAAATAGGTATTACTGTAAATACCATATATCCATCCATCCATTCATTATCTGCATCGCTTATCCTCAGTAGGGTCACGGGGGTTGCTGTAGCCCACCCCAGCTATATCCAGGCAGTGGGCAGGGACACCCTGAACCGGCTGCCAGCCGGTCACAGGGTACACAGAGAGAGACAACTTACTTGCTCATTGACTCCAAGGGACAATTTGGACCGGCCAATTAACCTGACATGCATGGTTTTGGAATGAGGGAGGAAACCGGAGTGCCCGGAGGAAACCCACGCAAGCATGGGGAGAACATGCAAATTCCACACAGGAAGGTTCGATTTAATGACCTCAGAACTGTGTCGCACATGCGCTTACCACTGCGCTGCCGTGCTGCCCAATACTACGGTATATACTATTTTATTATTTTAATGTTTTAGACTGGGGTACCAGGGGTTTGGAAGACATTTGCATAGGTTTCCATCCCCGTTATATGTCAATGTCACTTTATGAATGGATGAATGTTGTATCCCTGGGGTCTACCTCAATTTGTAAAAGAATTAAAAAAAAACAAAAGAAATGCATTCTTTTTTTTTCTGTCAGGTCTCATGAACCGAGACTATGAAACCAACGCGGCGCATGCCCATCCCAGCATCATCAACCACTGGACAGGGGCAGGTTTGGCCATGAGTATCGCTGCAAATAGAGTATCGTACATCTTCAACTTCCTGGGGCCGTCCCTTGCCATTGATTGCGCCTGCTCGTCCTCCCTGGTGGCGCTGCACTTGGCCTGCCAGGCCATCAAACAAGGTATGCCGTACAGTGGGATCGCATAGGGATTGCCACAGGATAAAAACAAAAGATTCCGCTATTCTCCAATTTTCTACACAAAAGAAGATCTAAAGATAAAAAAGTATCCATAAGAATGAATTAAGAAAATAAACACATTTATCTAAATCAAAATAAATCAATCGAAATCGAAAATATCTAAACCAAATCATCAGTCCCGTTTTGTGTTCGTTTGTAGCTTATACGCTCCGAAATGGCTAAATCGATTTTTGTGAAAATGTACACAGTTATGCTTTAGGCCTCTGAAAGTCTTTTTAGCTGGGTTTCATGTCAAAACATCCTAAATAAATACGAACAAGATCGATAAACATTTGCATTTCTATCCAGTCATTTTGCTTGTCAGTGAAAAGTAAATAATAATAATAGGGAACATAAAATTTGAGAGACCAAATACATTATGCAAGTACAAAAATGTCATTAGTCAGAAGTGCATGTGCACACGCTCGCTCTGTCACATTTTCCATCTCGCTCCATTGAATGCTGTTCACAAAAGCGGCCAGCCACCTTCACCATAAAGCACACTGCAGACAGTAGTCGCATTTTGCAAGCTAATGTTTTTTTTAATCCCACATGCACCGTAATGAAAGCATTTGCGATTGAATTGTTAACAATATCAAGCCCTGCCTAGCTAATTAGCATGGAGGTAGCATTCATATGAAACTCACGTTTGCCCAGGGTTCCTGCAGCTTAAGTCAACTTAACTTCAAGACTTTCAAACACTTATTTAATTCCTTTGAATCTAATTTAGGACCAAATCGACAGAAAAACCACAATTGAGACACACAAAACAAAAAAAAAACAAATATTTCTTGCACACAATACACGGTGCCTCGTATACACTTCATCCTGGCGTTGCTAAGGGCCACAAACACTCGGGGCTCCAAGATGCAGTTGACTCCCCCGCATAGTGCCATCTCACAGTCCCCTGGTAAGATAAGTGGAGAAAGTACTTATTCCCAAAAATCAGAAACCAGTTTAAACTGTTAAAAAGTATTTTATACAGGGTTCCTTCAGCTTAAGTCAAGTTAAATTTTAGAATTTTTAAGACGTTTCAAAATGCCCTATGAAATCAAATTTAAGGCCAAATTGACAGAAAAACTACAAGTGAAACGCAAAAAACAGGAAAAAAAACAAAACAAATATTTCTTGCACACAATACAAGGTGCCTTGTACACACTTCTCATTAAATGTACACTTTCCCGGCATGGTTCAAAGTAAATGTCTCTGTCCAAAGTTGCTCTGTGTAGTGTGTGTAGACCTAAAACATTCGTCCGACTGAAACCACATCACCGTTTGGATAGTTTTGTTATTGTGGTCATGCCAAGTTGCCACAAAAGTAACTCGGTGAATTATTAAAAAAGACAATTGATAAATGTTACTAAATGTTTTTAGTACAAACAAATATAAATCTTACTAATGTGAACACATTTTTAAGACTTTCTAAAATTGTATTTAAGACATTTTAATGTCAACGAAGGCCTTATGTTTAGAATAATGAATTCAATGCCTTTTTAAGACTTTTCAAGTGTTCGAGGGAACCCTGTGGCCACAAAAACATTAAACTTGGCCTAAACTGTCGCCCCCTTGGCAACGAGTTTGGGATCCCTGTTTTAAAATTTTCTGTGCCATTTTGTCAGGGGACTGCGAGATGGCGATGTGCGGAGGTGTCAATTCCATCTTCGAGCCCAGAGTTTTTGTGGCTCTCAGCAAGGCCAAGATGATTTCTCCAGATGGTACCAGCAAGCCATTTTCTAACAAGGCCAATGGTTACGGGAGAGGCGAAGGATGTGGGGTGGTTCTTCTCAAACCACTGACAAAGGTGGCTCAAACGAGTTGCCAGTTAAAGGAATATTCAGTAGACCCTCGGGATACGACATTATTTCATGGCTGTGGATTGAAGCCTATAGTAATTAGCTCCAGGTATCCCAGATAAAAACATGAAATAACGAGATAAGATGAAGTAAGCCCCTTGTACGTAATATACATGTTTATTATTAAATAGCGTTATAATTAAATATACATGTAAAGTAAAAATAACATTTTGTTTACCTTGACCCGTGACTTGAGCTGGTACAGCGGTGTAATAGGTGGATGCCTAGGAGAGAAGGAGATTGAGACATTAGATTAAAAGTGAAACTTATTCTAAAACTTCCACTTGCTTTGATCGCCTCCCTATTTTTAATATTAGTCCCGATCATTGATTTGTTACGACCCTGCAGCTAAATGAGCGAAACCATTCGTGTGCCTTCTTCGTATTTCTAGATAATCGCAAGCATCAATTTAAAGGTTCTTATGTTCTTACAAAGCAAACAACATTCTGAACTAAATGAAGAAAGGCATTGAAGAAGGTAGTTCAGCCAATGGCATGTTGGCATTTTATTTTATTTTTTTTACACAAACCAATAGCAGACCAGCATTAAACATGAAGTCAATGAGATGTGAGTCCACATATGCAAAAACACCACTAAGGGGAAATTTTGGGCAACGCAAAACAAATTGTTGTCGTGGAGTAGTGAAAAAGTGGTAAAGAAGTGTCTGAAAAACATCTGATTTTGACAACATAAACTGAAACAACAAACTTTAGACACCATATCCCGAGGGTCTACTGTACTTCCTGGGCAATATCTTTTTTAGGACTTCTTAAATGGCAACTTCAGCTTCATCATACCCTCACTGTATGTTATAGGCCTTACAAGACCAGGATTACATCTGGGGTATCATCAGCAAGACTGCTGTCAACCAAGACGGGCGTACTGTGTCACCAATCACCAAGCCCTCCATGATTCAGCAAGAGGCGCTTCTGCGAACAATTTACTCCGAGCGCGATCTCGCCAACATCCAGTACATTGAGGCTCATGGCACCGGAACCCCTGTTGGAGACCCGACCGAGGCAATGAGCCTGTCCAATGTCATCGCCAAAGTGCGAGCTCCTACCGCAGGGACTCTACTGATTGGCTCAGTCAAGAGCAACATCGGACATACGGAATCTGCCGCTGGAGTGGCCGGACTTATCAAGGTGCTACTCATGATGAAGCACGGGACTATCGTTCCTTCCGTTTTCTTTTCTGAGGAGACAGCTAGTGTAGACCTTAAGGCTCTGAACATGCAAGTTCCTAAAGCAGTGCAGAGGTGGGAGGATAACTGTGGACGGGTCGCAGGAATCAATAATTTTGGCTTCGGGGGAACAAACGCTCACGCTATTGTCATCCAGCACCAGCAGCACCAACATGTGAACAGATTGAACAAGAAAGAGAGCAGGAGGATGAAATATTTTGTCCTCTCGGCAAATTCACCAAAGTCTCTCACCCTCACGCTGGAGGACACCATTAAGCGCTTGGACAACGATGTTGATCTCGATCATCTTTTGTACACCGCGGCCTGCAGGAGGAGCCACCTCAAACACAAATATAGACTGGCCCCTGTGGCTTCATCCATACCTGACCTCAAAGAGAAGCTCCAAACTATAGTGAACAAAAACATAAACCCCTCCTTCCAAGATCCAAGGTTGGTTTTTGTCTTTTGTGGTAATGGCATCACCTACCACGGTATGGGCAAGGAGCTGCTCCGACAAGAGCCAGTCTTCAGGGGCAAAATTGAGCAGATTTCTCGAGTCTACCAACAGCTGAGCAGGCTTAGCATTCTCGACACGCTTGAGAGCGAGAGGGAGGGCAGCAATTTCAACACTCCAGAAGTTGTCCAGCCTCTCCTCTTTGCTCTGCAAGTGGGGATAGTCACCTTGCTTGGGCACTGGGGTGTCAAAGCACACGCCATTTTGGGACATTCTGTCGGCGAGGTGGCAGCTGCTCACTGCTCAGGACTCGTAAGTCTAGAGGATGCCCTCAAAGTTATCCACTTTCGCAGCGTTCTCCAGGGTGAAGTGGCTGGGGGGAAGATGCTGGTGATCAGCAACATTGCTGTATCAGAAGTCACAGCTCTTCTCCCTCGATATTCAGGGAGAGTTTGTCTTGCTGCTTTTAACAGCCCACAGTCCTGCACCCTTTCAGGGGATGCAGATGCGATCGAAAGCCTTCAAACACAGATGAGCAATGCAACCAACAGCAACAACCTCTTCATCCGCATGCTGGAGGTGCCAGCTGCTTACCACAGCCACATGATGGATCCAATTCTACCAAAAATCAGAAAGACAATCGGCTCTTTAGTGGAGAACGAACTCAGCGTTCCATTATTTTCAACAGTGACTGGCGAGATGGCGCTTGAAGGGGATTTTTGCTCAGGTGATTATTGGGCTAGGAATGTGCGTGAGCCTGTCGCTTTTGAGCAGGCAGTCCGATCAGCCAGTCAGGGAAAGAAAAGTGCCATTTTTGTCGAGATCGGTCCAAGAAGAGCCCTCCAGAGGAACATCATGGAAACTCTGGGCGATGACACTGTTGTCATAGCTTCGCAGCAGCCAAACAAAGATCACGAGACACTCTTGTCTGTGGTTACAAAGCTCTTTGAACTTGGTGTAGATGTAGACTGGAACACCTATTATGCAGGGTTCGAAAGAACGCCGCTGCCTTTCCCGAGATACCAGTTTGATACCTCTTACAGGGACATTATCATCAAAGCGTCTCAAAAAAACATGTGGGCTAACCACCCTGTGCTCTGCGACATAGACAATGACAGTAAAAGTTTCAACTGCGATTTGACGTCTGAGTCAACATTTTACTTGAAAGAGCACAGACACAATAAAGTACCCATCATTCCCGGGTCCTTCTATGCCGAGTTGGGTTTAGCTGCATTCATGGCAGACGCCAAACCAAAAGTTCCGCTCAACTCGCTGGAGCTCAGTGTTAATTTTCACAGCCCGTTTGTCATTACCCCAAACCCCCTGGAGATGAAGGTGAAGCTGGAGGAAATAGAAAATAGAGCTAATTTCAAAGTGTTTTCCTCGCAAGCTACATATGCATCAGGGACAGTCATCTCAAAGAAAGAACGTGCTGTTGAGGAGGACAGCATTGACCTCATTAGCATCTACAAAAGATGCACATCAGTTGTGACCTATCAAGAATTTTACGGTTATCTCACCCAAGGTGGCTTTCAGTATGGAGACATCTTTACAAATAAAGCTAATGTGCACTACGGAGAAGATCTGAAAGAAGCTTTTGCCTTGATCACAGTTCCACAGGAACTACGGTCTCAGTTGCATGACTACTGTGTCCATCCGGTAGTGCTGGACTTTTTCATGCAGCTTCTCCCAGTCACAGTAGAGCACATTTTTTCGGGACGACCGGGATTTCCCGCCAAGATTGGAAGTTTGACCGTGTTAGAACCGTTACAACAGGAGATGACGGTCTACTTGAGGGCAACAGATGTTGGTACAGACCACTTTGAGGTCTGCGGATGCCTGGCGGATCGACATGGTCGGGTTTTGGTTGAGGTTAAGGATGTTTTGATTAAGTATCTTGGAAGTCAAACTCATGTGGTTGAGGAATACTTTTACCATAACGACTTCAGCATCATGGAAGAGGGGCTCACAATTAATCCACCACCTAGGGCCTTAGTTTTCTCTGATGATTTAGGGATTGCAAAAGCCCTCGCGCCACATTTAGACTCACATTCTCTATACATTTCATTCACACATGCCAAAGATATCTTAAACCATGGATTTCCTTACCTCTTGGAAAACCTAAACATAACAGACATCAATCAGAAGTTTGAGGAGATATTGTTTATGTGGGGGAAAGAAAACTTAAACATGTCAACACCTGACGAAGTTCTACAAAATCTAGCAGATTGCTGTGAATTTTTCCGCCAGATAGTTGTCGAGCTCAAGGAAATCCAATTCCCCAACTCCATTCGGGCAGTGACCTTCTGCTCAAGTGATCTTACGGTTGATCACATTAATCCAGGTTTTGCCATTGTAGGCATGACAAGGTCCCTTGCAGCAGAAATTGCAGAGCTCTCATTTCAGTTGGTCGACATTAGTTCCGTCAGTGCTAAGGATATCCTGGGTCTGTCCGAGGTCCTACGATCTTACCCTTGCAACAAGTACCCAGAACTGGTAGTCAAAGATGGGGCGATAATACAACCTTCTATTGCACATACATCTCCTGAAAAGACTGACAATTCCGAAGGAACTTTCACATCCAGCACAAATGAAGCTTGCATCCTTCAGACGGCGGATGCTTTTAGAATGAGTCACTTAAGTGCCGTTCCTGTTCATTGCGACATCGGACAACTGAGTAACACTTCAGTTGAAATCCAGCCCACTAAATTATGTGTCCATTCATCCGATTACTTCCCTGTGAGTGTCCCACATCTAAAATTTGGCCAGACATTTTACTGGAACAAACACTCGTCACAGAACCACAAGCTTCTCATGCTCGACTTTAGTGGGATCATCACTAAGGTTGGAAAGGATGTCAAGAAATTTGTTGTGGGAGATTGTGTGGCTTCCTGTTACCCTGTGGAAGCAGCAAGCAGGATCAGAGTTCCACAGGACGTGTGTTACAAAACCAAACATCTCCCCTTCCTTCAAACAACACCTTGCATTTCCTACTTTGTGCTGGCGAAGGAAATCCTATGTCGCGTCTTGCCAAAAGCCGATCATCATCTCGGCATTATATCCAAAGTTCCTGAATCTGTTCTGGTAAAGGTGATGACAATTGCCTCTCAAAAGTCCGGTTGGGACACAATCGTCGGAACAAATGGTTCCTTCAAAGAAGTCAATCGATTTAAGGCTTTCATCATCCTGCCTCCATACAACAAAAAAATAATTGAAGAAGTCTGTAACTTTCCTGGAGTCAGGAATGTTGTCCTCGTTAGAGGAACACAAACAAAGCACACGCTCACCCAGGACGAACACCAAATTATTAAAGACAGTGTACACGTGCAAACAATTGACATGTCAGCCATTTTGCAAAAAGGTTACCTAAGCGCTCAAAGGCTACGTGTTTATAACTGGCTGAAGTCTTTCAACCTGAATAAGAAGTTTTCCCTTGATAGCTTTCCTTTCCAGTGTGACATACCTGAAAAGATTGAAAGCATTCCCTCAGAAACTCCGAATTCCTACTTTAATTCAAAAAAACTGGCAGTTGTAGGACTGAGAAAAGACGTCAACATGACAGCATCAAACATCCCACTCATCGTCTCAAAGAAAAAGCTTTTCCGAAAGAGATCTGTGTACATCGTAACTGGTGGTTTGACCGGGCTGGGCTTTGAAACTGTCAAGTTCATCTCACAAAAGGGTGGCGAGGTTGTCATTACCCTTTCCAGGAGCAAACCCTCCGCTGAAGTGCAGCAAGAGATGCAAAACATAGAAAGGCAATGCGGGAACAAGGTCATCAGTATGCAGTGTGACATTGCTGTGTCTGAATCAGTGCACAAGGTGGTCAGGGACATCCAGCTTCAGTTCAAAGACTATCCAATCCGAGGAGTTTTTCACAGTGCTGTTGTCTTGCATGATGGACTAATCGAGGCCCTTGAAAGATCCATATATGAGGAAGTCTTCAGGCCAAAAGTAAACGGTGTTCTCAATTTGCACAACGCAACTCTGAACTGCCCAATCGATTACTTTGTGTGTTATTCTTCAATAACGGCCTTTATAGGAAACCTGGCGCAAACAAACTATGCGGCAGCAAATACATTTCTGGATTTATTTTGCCACTACAGGCGCAAGCTAGGCCTGCCAGCGCAGTCCATCAACTGGGGAGCTCTGAATCTGGGACTACTCTTGAACAAAGAGCTATTCCATCGCTTCCTAGAGGCCAAGGGTATGATGGTGCTGATGGTGGCTGAGATCCATAAAAGTTTGGAGCAATCGTTGCTCTTCAACCGACCGCAACAAGCTATTTGCCGTTTCCACTTTCGAAACATGCGCTTTAATGTCCTCTCTCAAAACGCTGCCCTGACAGTCCGACTGATAGCAGTGGCGGAGCAAGCCCTTCGAAAGTCTAGAGAGACGGATTCTCAGATCAAAAATGCAGAGGAGGTACCAGCCAAAGATTTTGTCGTCTCCCTGCTGAGCAAAACCGTCGGCGTCGACGTGAGCGAACTGAAAGACGACACGCCACTTTCATCTCTCGGGACAGATTCCATGCAGGCCATGACGCTGCAAAACCTCATTTTCCAGGACAGGGGTGTGAATTTGCCGCTGGTTAAACTTTTGGATCCCGGCGCCACAGTGTCCACTTTGGTGGCTCTCCTGAATGATGGCGTTGAGGGTGGGAGGGATGACAAGGATGAAGCTATAACTGACGATGGTGGCAATGTTTCGACCAAATTTTAAAACGAATCCAGTGAACCCCTTGCTATAATGTAGTTCACTTCTGTTGGTTTTGCTACTTCACTGATTTCCATTGTGCATTGTTCTGCATTCTGATTGGTTTTTCAGTTTCTGAGCTTCTTGTCTACCTGTGCGTCACCGTTGTAGATTAATATGTACACAAAAGTAAAAAACAGCTTGCAAGATAAAATGTCTTACCATTTTGAGTTTCTCCAAAACTTACGATGTTGACAACACATTACGCACTAAAAAAATTATTCAATTGTATATTACGTAACTGCAAAAAAAAAAAAAAATTGCGACCCTATCATGGGATGTTTTGGAATGTAACGTATGCAATAAAAGTGGGGTACCTGACCATGCTCAATCATCAAGAGTTTTGTCAGAAGTTCTAAAAAATTTGTATATTTATGATTATTTTGTGTGTATAATTTTATCAATGTATTAAAGATACACGGAGGCAATTTTTTCTAAGCTGATCATTGGTCCTGTGTTCCGAAGGTGATCTTTCTAATCGCTTTATGAGGATTTATAATGGGGAAATATAGCTAATTAAATTATGACGGAAGAGATGTAAGTCCACACAGGGTGGCACGTGCAGGCTACCTGAGTTTTGCAGGCTGTTTTTCAGTTTGAGTTGACTAATGAAATAAAAGTTATAGTCAAAATTGGGCAATCAACGTGAATAACATGAATGTAATAAAAGTGTCTTAAAATGTACTGAGGCCCTGAGACATTTTTAACCTCGTCTGCAGGCTTGTATGGAATCCACATGAACGATTACCATTAGGCAATAGGCCCTCATGCCCCAATTCCAGAGGGTGTATTATGAAAAGATGTTCCTGTAGCACCTGTTCGTCGAGGTGGGTTACTTGAATACTTTTACTTTCGATTACTAAAACACATAAAAAGGGATTTATTTTTCTTTGAAATTGACGGTTTTTAGTATGTAAAATTAGTCTGAGCTGTTAAGAATGTTAAGTGAAGAATGACTGAAATAATTGTACACGGCCTAGCCAATGTTCTTGTGTTTACCAAAAGCGTGGTGTGTCAAAGACCAGAGACCCAAATGAGTTTATATTCATCACTTTTCAAACGAAGTTTATTGCCAATAAAGAATGAAATGAACTCTGAACAACTTTGAAGTCTTTATTGTTGCATGCTAAACATTTTTGAATTCCAATATGGAGGACATTGTTGTTGGATTTTGTTGTAAACAATTTTAACTACATTTTACATTGACTATTATTCTAAATCTTCAAGAATTTTGATTATAGTTGGTCACAAAACTTTCCAAAATGGAAATGGTCATGTTTGGGTCAATTATCCTCACCATGGGTATATTCACACCAGTTTCTCGAAATATTTTATTCTGAAGGGTCAAAGCCAACATGGAGTCGACGCCCAGTGCAAGCAGTGTGGCCGTTCCATCGAACTCATCCTCCCTGAAATTGCTAATATCACAAATGATCTTTCTCACAATTTCGTGAGGAAAAGAAGCCTTTGGAACTGGTGGCTCAGCGACCCCGTTGTTCTTCTGTTTTGCCTCCATAAAGAGTGATAGACGTTCCCTAAGGGATTTGTTTTTAAAGTTGAACTTGCAAACGATCTGCTGAGGTTTGTTGCTGAAGAGAACCTTGGCAAAAGCTTCGTGCACCTCCGCCACGTCCATGACCATCAACCCTTTGTTCTCCAGGTGCTTCTGAATGTGTTTTTCTTTGAAAAGGAGGCCAAGGTTTAAAGGACCCCAGTTGATGGATTGTCCAGCCAGACCGAGGTTTCTCCGATAAAAGCAAAAGTTGTCAAGGAATGAGTTGGCTGCCGCGTAGTTGGACTGCGCTTCATTGCCCAAAAGAGATGAGATGGAAGAATAGCATACAAAGAAATCGAGCTTCTTATGAAGCAGAGCATTGTGAAGGTTTAGGGCACCGCTCACTTTGGGTTGCAAAACCTTCTGTATAAGGGTTGCATTGAGCATTTCTAAGGGGGCGTCATGAAGCACCGCGGCACTGTGAAAAACTCCTTTGATGGGGCAATCAGTCAATCCCTGTTCGGTCTTTGAGATGGCTTCCACCACTTGCTGAAGAACAGAAACATCACACTGAAAGACCAAGATTGTGACACCAAACCTCTTACGGATGTAATCCAGTTCTGATCGCGTTTCAGGAGTCGGCACGCCTCGAGACAGTGTCACAATACAACCCCCTCCATTGGTGGCAATGAATTTGACAGTCTCAAAACCCAAACCTGTGAGTCCACCAGTTACGATGTAAGTACTATGTTTTTTAAAGAGTTGTCTTGGTTTGCTAATTTGTGACAATTGGGAATTGGGTGTTTTTTGATCTAAAACTATTTGTCTCACAGTCTTGGAGTTAAAATAAGATTCATTAGGATGAACTTCTTTTGTGTTTGATATCGGAAAGATTTCCTTTTTAACAGGCAAAAACTTTCGATCAAATCCAAGAGTCGTGAGCCACTTTGAGATGTACCTGCCTTGCGCTTTGAGGTTAAACCTTTGAAGAACACAAGTCATAAGCAGAACCTGTATGAGGTGGCTTCTGCGCACAAACCTGTTAGTCCAACACGGGTGTGTCTGTTCAGTTCCACAAACAAACACAACATGTTGTTCATTTATATCATTTTCACTCAAATCTTGCCTACAGTTGTCATACGGGGGAAGGAAGATTAGGGCTTTATATGCATCTTTATTTGGATCTTGATTTGACAAACAAGGCAAACATGACACATGCCAGCCTGACTTACTTGCCGTCAATGCTAGTATTTTCACCAAAACAGAAGCTAAATCTGGAGTGATGATGGCCATTTTCTTCCGTTGTTGTGGCTTCATAGCAGGAAGAGTGCGTTCAAGGATTGTCCATGCCAGGATGAAGTAGGACATGCAGGGACATTCTTCTAGGAACATAAATGTTCTGGTGTCATAGCACACAGAAGCCGGAATAACGACAGTAGAAGCTGTTGTAGATGGGTAACATGCAGTGATGTGGTCGCCCACTCGTAGGTGACAAACTTCTTTTCCGACAGCAGTCACAATGCCACTAAAGTCAAGAGCTAGCAGGGTGTGAAAGTGTGCAGTATGATTGTTCCAATAAAAGGTTTTTCCAAAATTCAGGTGTGAAAGTGACACAGGGAAGTAATCTGAGGAATGGACACAAATATTTGTTAGTTGAACCTTAACTGATTCACCCGGAACTGTGCAGGGAAATATTTCACTGGAAATAGCATGCAAATTTTCCATTCTGTAGGGATGACTAGTCGTCAAAACAAAATCTCTCACTGATTGTACTTCCTCCTCAAATGATACCCTGTCTGTTAAGTGTGTATGTGTTATCCGTGTTGTCAAAACCCGTCCTTGCCCAACAATGATTTCGGGTTGTTTGCAAGAATTAATAACACCAACTAAAGATTCAATGTCTGTTTTGGTTAAAGACATCAGGTCGATGAGCTGAAAACAGATACCTGGTATCTCAGCTGCACAAGCCCTCATTATACCCGAGAGCACAAAACCAGAACTCACACAGTCAACAGTAATCTCTGAAGACCTGTAAGTTATAACACGTACAGTGTAGGGATGTTGGCTCTGCTTCAAAGCTAAAACAACCTGGCGGAATGACTCGCAACAATCCACCAAGCAATCAAGTGTTCTTTCGTTTGATAAGTGACTAAGATCTTCTGCAGCCCAAATGAAGAGAACATCTCTCAAGTTGCTGCTGAAAATGTCTGGTGACCAGTGCTTTCTGTCCTCTACCAAAGATGATAGCGGGTGCAAGTATGGTCCGAGAGCTTCAGCTATGCCCAGGTTATCCGCAAACATTAACACCTTAATCTGTTTGTCGCAATTGATCTTGTTAGTGATGGGAATGATTTCATTGTGGAAAAACACAGATTCCAAAGAAGAACTACCTAAAAATGTTATGCATACCTCCCGAAGTTCCACCAGTACCAAGCCGTCCTTGGTAGCAAAGCAACCACACAATTTTAAAAAGTCTGGCTTCTCTTCAGTTGCACGCATGTAAATAAACATCTCCTCTTGTGGTGGTCCCGCAATAACGACGCTGCCTATTGCAGAGGGAAATCCTTGCTTAGGTGAAAGTTGCCTCGTGGCTATGACAGCAGTCATTTGCAAGAAATAGTCCAACAGGACAGGATGGATGAAGTAGTCGTGAAGATGGTTCAAGAGTTCTTTTGGGGTTCGAACTGCCGTTACAGCCTCTTTAAATTCATCACCAAAATGCACGTTGTCCAACTGTCGGAAAACAGACCCATAATCAAATCCCACTCTTAAAAGAATGGAATAAAATTCTGCGTTTTTTACAGTCAAAGTGCACCTTTGAAAGATTTGCTCTAAACAAATATTTGGTTCCTCAAACGCTGCAGGTTCATTTTTGTACCTGAAGGTACCTGAGGCATGAGTTGCAGCAAGGGAACTTATTGTAAAATTAGTTTCGTCAATCCTCACTTTCAATTGGTGATTTTGAGGGCTAAGCAGATTACGAAAAGTCACACCGAGCTGAAGGAAGGAAATGGGTTTTTTTGGTTTCAAATGGGCCATAATTGAAGCTAAAGCCAACTCCACGTAGAAAGCCCCAGGAACTATCACAATGCCGTTGTGTTTGTGCTCCCATAAATATGGTACAGTCTCCACAGTGAGATTGCATACATACTCCTTATTGTTCTTCCATATTTGGGAGATTAGCGGATGAATAGAAGAAGATGCATCATTTCCGTTTCTGACATCCTCAAAGTACACCTCTTTTTTCAAGTAGTCAAAATGATATACTGGGAATGTTGTAGGAGGAGTTTCATAACCTTCAAAGAGTTCATGCCAGTTCACATTGACACCGAGTTGAAATAATTTCCCTACTGTTGATAACATGGTTTCATACTCCTTCTGTGGTTGAACAGCAGAAAGAACAATAATGTCATTTCCTAGAGTTTCAAGAATGTGTCTTTGAAGAGCCATGCGAGGTCCAATCTCAACAAAGATGATGTTTCTCCTTGACTGCTCATCTTCTACGACAGCACACAGGGTTTGCTCAAACAAAACGGGTTCTCTAATGTTCCTTGCCCAGTAGCGACTACTTTCAAAGTCACCACACACATACTTCTCACCTGTGACAGTGGAAAATAACTTGCAATCCATTTTGTTCACAGTCGGTGATTTTAAATCCTGCTGTAAATCTTCGAGAATGGGATCCATTAGATGACTGTGGTAAGCGGCCGGAACATCTAAAATATGGAGAAATATATCCTCCTCAACGTACATTCTGCTGAGTTTGTCGTGGAGGATATCAACAGTGTCCTCATCCCCTGACAAAGTGCAAGACTGCGGGCTGTTGAATGCAGCTACGCAAACACTCTTTGAGTAGTCCTGAAGGATTGGCAGCACTTTTTCTACACGAATGTTGCCCACCACAAGCATCTTTCCAACGGTGGCCCGACTTTGAAGGACGCTGCGGTGGTACACCACATTGACACTTTCTTCTAAGGACAGAAGACCTGAGCAATAAGCAGCTGCAACCTCACCAAGGGAGTGTCCTAGCACCGTATCAGGTTTGATGCCCCAGTGCTTCAGAAGAGCTGCTATGGCCACCTGAATAGAAAAAAGTAAAGGCTGGACCACGTGAGGCTGTCTCAGGTCATCTGTCTCACACTCTCCAGTAAGCAACTGACTGATTCTAATATTTCTGTTCTTCTCCTGAAAGAGGACCTCCACCTCTCGCACCTTGTCTTTGAAAAGAGGAACTGTGCAAAAGAGCTGCTGGCACATGCCTGGGAAGGAAACACCATTTCCACTAAACACAAACACCACCTGAATGTTTTCCTTTGTCAATGCCACAGTGGCTTTCAAAGAAGAGGTCAGCTGCTTCTGGAAATCTGAAAGCGATGACACGACAAAAGTGAGTCGGTACTTGTGCTTCTTGTGGCTTCGTCCACAAGCTGAGGTGTAGGATAATGCCCGCATTTCAGCCACTTGCCCAGTGAGAAGTTTTTTGTGGGTATCAGTAAGCGATTGGATTAAGGATTTCTCAGAAGCTGCAGAAATGACAAAAATCATTGGGACTTCCTTTACAATACACGCAGGACTTGCGGATGGTTTACACTCTCTTACAATTACATGTGCATTTGTGCCTCCAAAGCCAAAGCTGTTAATCCCAGCCAAACGTGTCGACGATTCACTCGACTCCCACCTTTCGATTTTTGTTGGAATACTAATTCGCATGACTTCAGTATCGATGCTAGAAAAGTCTTTGGAGTAGAAAAGAGAAGGAACGATAGTCTGATGTTTCATCATGAGTAGAACCTTAATAAGTCCAGCCAACCCAGCCGCGGATTCCGTGTGTCCGATATTTCCTTTAACAGACCCTATCCTCAAATTTTCTGTACTACCACATTTGGAGGTGGCAACCACGTTGGATATGCTAGCTGCCTCCGTCAGATCTCCAACGGGTGTTCCAGTCCCATGAGTTTCAATGTACTGAACATCGGCAAGGTCTTGTTCAGAGTATATTTGTTGCAGCAGCGCTTCTTGTTGATGCAAGGATGGTTTGGTAATTGGGTTTACAGAACGGCCATCTTGATTGACGGCAGTTTTGGTGATGATTCCCCAGATTTTGTTGTAGTCTTGTAACGCCTGTAAATTAAACAATGCCGAATACTAGATCTTCCTTTATTGACAAAACTCCCAGGGGGAAGAACACAGTTGGCACTGACGAAAGACACAAATGAAGGGTCTTTAACCCTAATATTTTAACATTTTTGACAAGCTAAATTAACAAGTAATGAAAAAGGGACAGTTTGAAAACTTACATTTTTAAGGGGCTTGAGAAGAACGACACCACAGCCTTCGCCTCGGCCGTAGCCGTCTGCTCGGGATGAGAAAGGCTTGCTCGTGCCCTCAGGCGAAATCATCCTGGCCTTGCTGAGGGCCACAAACACTCGGGGCTCCAAGATGCAGTTGACTCCCCCGCATAGTGCCATCTCACAATCCCCTGGTGAGATAAGTGGAGGAAGTACTTATTCCCAAAAATCAGAAATCAGTATGAACTGTTAAAATGTCTTTTATACAGGGTTCCTGCAGCTTAAGTCAAGTTAAATTCAAGACTTTTTAAAATGCCATTTGAAATCAAATTTAAGACTAAATCGACAGAAAAACGACAATTCTAACGTAAAAACGGGCAAAAAAACCCAAATATTTCTTGCACACAATACAAAGTGCCTCGTACAGACTTCTCATTAAATGTACACTTTCCGGGCAAGGTCCAAAGTAAACGTCTCTGTCCCAAGTTTCTGTGTGTAGTGTGGGTAGACCAGGGATCGGCAACCTATGACACGCGTGCCAGCAGTAGCACGCGAAGGGTTAGCCAGTGGCACACGAGTGCATGGCAAAATAATAAGGATAATTTTTTTTTAAATGTGCATTTTTACCTAAAAATTTAGACATTTTCAGTTGCGCGCCGTGGTGTTTACAGGTTTTACAATAGCGCCCTTCCACTTCTGCTCCGTGTGCGAGTGTGTGTCTGCACAGCGACCCGCAGAAGAGGAGAAATCCGTGTTTTGACCCAGCCACAGAAACACCGGCGCGCGATACATGAGTAAATAATGAAATGATCTGCATTTGAATGAAGACTTCCCAAAGCGCTTTACAATGTGCTTCACATTTACCCATTCACACACACTCACACACCAATAGCGGCCATGCAAGGCACCAACCTGCTTATTGGGGGCATTAGAGGTTCAGTGTCTTACCCAAGGACACTTCGACATGTAACACGGAGGAGCCGGAATTCGAATTGCAATCTCTTGATCCCAAGACGAGCGCTCTACCTCCTGAGCTACTGCCGCCCCAAATAATGAGAGCTCCTTCAGCGAAAAAAATCTCTTGTCTTTGGCTGACAACAGGGGGCTTGTGCAAAAAAATGACTGTGCTGTTGGTGCATCATGTCTTGAGAGCGTTGTACCTCGCACATCAAGTGTTAAACGTCATGACGAGATGAAACATGAATTTAAGGCATAGACATTAAAACGCGCTGTGTCCAGGCAAACAAACACAGACCCTAAAAAAACCTTTGTTACTGCTAAAAACACCACCACTGAAGCAAGTTATCACATTGCTCACTGTATAACAAAGCACATAAAAACATTTATATCTGCGACCAAATCAGCCGTTATTTCTGTTGCACTTATTTTCAAGTAGCCTTCTGCCTTGTTGCTGTTATTTCAAGTTTTGATATTTTCAGGAATAAGATTTCATTGATAAATGGTATGGTAGCGCTCTATATCAAGTGTTTTAGATTGTAGTTCATTGATGATGAAGAATGGTTGATTCTTGTGGTAAAAGGTTGAAGCCATGGATGTCTACAGGCCTCTCCACATGTTGCTCACATTAATTTTTAGTTTATTGATGAACAAGAATAGTGGAAGATAATTTGGTCATTTATACTATTTCAATGTGTATCCAGGTTGTATATTGGGACTGGTGTAAAATTACAGCTCTGTCGGATATAAAAAAAGTTGTTGTGCGAGTCATTGACATTGGTGTGTCACACTTTATATACAAGGAAATTTGAAATTGGCACTCCACACCGAAAAGGTTGCTGACCCCTGGGGTAGACCTAAGACATGCGTTATTGTGGTCAGGCCATGTTGCCCTTAAAGTAATTCTGTGAATTATTTAAAAAAAAAAAAAGAAATTTGATAAACATTACTAAATGTTTTTAGTTCAAACAAATATAAAACTAATGTGTACACATTTTTGAGACTTTCAAAAATTGGATCTAAGACATTTTAATGCCAACGAAGGCCTTATTTTTAGAATAATGAATTCAATACCGTTTAAGACTTTTCAAGGATCCATGAGAACCCTGTTCCAAAACATATGACTGAAAAATAAATGGTAAATGGTCTGCATTTATATAGCACTTTTCAAGTCAATGAAGACCTCCCGAAGCGCTTTACAATGTGCTTCACACTTACCCATTCACACACACACACACACCACATGCAGCCTTCTTATTGAGGGCATTAGGGATTCAGTGTCTTGCCCAAGGACATTTCGACATATAACATAGGGAAACATAGTAAAAAAAGTATAATATTCATAGATGTTATACCTTGTCTTATTGCCTGACATGCTACATGCAGAGCCACCAGGGATGAGGAACATGCACTGTCCAACACAAACGATGGCCCAGTAAGATTGAAAACAAAAGAGATCCTGTTGGCTGCCAGGCTCATGGCGGTCCCTGTGGCGTTATAGTGACTTATGGAGGAAGGGTCGTTATTCCTGAGCAACTCGTACTCTCGATTCATTAAACCTACAACACAGTCAGGTCTGTGAAGAATGTTTGGAAAAAAACAATCATCTGGACAATCGATGATAAGATTACCAATATAAACTCCAGTTGTGCTTCCACTGATACTTTCCATGGCGATGCCGCCATCCTCCAAGGCTCTGAAAGTGCACTGAAGGAGCAGCTTGTGCTGAGGGTCCATGACATCAGCCTCCGCCTCAGGAATGCCAAAAAATTTGTGGTCGAACTGATTAATCCTAAAAAGCACATGATGCTCATCATTTTACATTAATAAATCATTGAGTGAATCCAGGGCACAAACTATATTCAAATTATTACCATTCAAAAACTTACATTAAAGAAATGTAAATCATCTGATTACTCATTCGTCTTACCCTTCCAGAAGAGCAGCTTTGGCTGTTTGCGTCTTTCCAGATTTGCTGGCATCGGGGTCATACCAGAATTTTCGATCAAATCTTTGGCCTGGAATGTCCATAACACAGTTTTCCCCCTCTGACAGTACCCTCCAAAAATTATCCAAGCCCTCACCTAAAATCCACAGGAATGATAAGTCACGTATGACAAAATGTATATTAATATCTTTAGTAGAAATGGTCGAAAATATTATAAAAATATTATGGATAGAAAGGAAGTTTCCACTTCTTAAATTGTAATTCTCCTGCACAGGGGAGCATCTTCAGTAATGAAAACCATGATAGTATTTTGCAAATGTTAGGGGAAGTCAGACAATGCTTTTGGGAATATTGAAGAAAATTGCTAACTGAACTACAACCCGTCCTAAACATTATCAGAGCCAGTAAATATTACGTAATTTAAAAAAAAAATCAGAGTAGTAAACAATTTTTTTATTTGAAATAGCTCAAATAGAAATCAAAAGAATCTACCTCCAGGGAAGTTGCATCCAATCCCAATGACAGCAACATCATCTTCTGCATCCATGGTGTTCTTTTTCTCTGTGACGTTTCAGTCTTCATGTCAGCTCAGTGTCCACATTTAAACACTTGAAAGGAGGAGGGGCAACCAACGACACTACAATGCCCCCTTTTGTGACCATGGAACTAGTTAGAGGTTCAATAGTGACAGTCTATTACCTTTAGAAGATGATACTTTAACATCAAAATGAACGAGCACTGTCATTTGGAGAAAGAGTGACCTTTATTAGAGAAACTCATACTTAACGTAATGAGGGAAAACAATGTAGGACACTTCAATAAATATAAGTAGCTCTTCTAACATATGACTCAACAAATGATTCTGGCTATACAAAGTACAGGTATCTCATAGTTGATTGTCCTTGAAACGAGGTTACCCTGACGTCTAGTCAAGCCTCAAAAGTTCATTGAGTTAATTCTAAAAAATAAAAATAAAATAACTGAAGAGTTGTAAAGAGCTTCCAGCATACTAGGTTGTTACAGTATGTACAGTGCCACCTCACTGTATTGTGTACAACATGAGGCCTGTAGATTACACGATGGTGAAAGGTTTCTTAGTGGTCCAGTGGTTTCCCTTCCAGCACCATTTGGATTTCTTTGGCGTCCAGAGTCTCATACCTGAGGAGGGCATTGGCGAGCTTTTCATGCTCCTTTTTGTAGGTCTTCAGGAGACTCTTAGCCCGCTCATATGAGTCCTGCAAGTATGGATGTAGAGAGAAAGAAAATGGACGGAAACGTTTTGGAAAATGTACATCTTTGAATGTGGTTATCTATACCAGGGGTGCCCAATACATTAACCGCGATCAACCAGTCAATTGCAACGCCACTGTGGGTAAATTGTGAGGGAATGAAGGACTTGCCGTTTGTTTGGTTGGAATGAAAGTTGATTAAATGATCATCGCACGGCAAAAACAGGAGTCATTGTGCTCCTCCCAGGAACAATATGGCTACCGCATGGCTGCAGCAACGCCGAAGCAGCGCAATAAAGTATCTATCTATCTATCTATCAATGCAATAGCAGGCTGGTAACAGCCCCGTCCACTTCTGGGGCACCCCTCTCATGGTAGAAGAAAGTACACGCCCCTCTGGGGCCAAAAAAAAAGTCAGCCTATAATCACCTCACTACGAAATATGTCTCTTAAAGGGAAGCCAGGTTGACATCCATCCATTCCTGACACATGGGTCACCACGCATGCGCATACAATGTTAAGTTACCAAACAGTCTATGCTATGGGGTCGCTGAGTTAGCCTTCAGTTTACTCCTTCTAAATATAATAAAAATGAGTGGGGGCCCGAGACTGGGTGAGAAGCCAAAAACCCATCATTTCCATATGGAATGGAAGGGGGGCTGTTTTTTCCTCAATGTCATATCAAAAATGCATTCGCCTGATCTGCCAGTATAGCATTACTATTCCAAAGAATGGACATATGGAGCGGCATTTCCGAACTTCATAAAAGTTAAGAGACCGATTTTACTTATAAAAGCGAGCTGAGAAAGACAAAGGTGAAGGAACTCAAATCAGTTATCAGGACAAAAGTCATTTTTCTCACAACTGACCACGAAAAACGAAGACAACCACCGAAGTCTCATTCTCATGGATAGTTGTGGGACTTACAGAGAAAAAGAAACAAAACATGAGGAAATGTGCCATCTATTTGACTGCATTATTTGACTCCACTTATGTGATTCAGCCTTTTCCCACATAAAGATTATTACGTTCAAACACTGTTCCACCATGACTGATGGTTATTTGGAAGTGTGTTTGAGGCTGGCTATCTGCAGCTACTGTCCAGACTACGTGTCTCTGGCTGATTCCATTCAGTGTAAGTGATTAAAGTTAGGAAATGACAAAAATATGTACGGAGTTGTAATGCAAAATGTGGGCTCGTGTAGTAACGAAAAATGCATCAATATATATGGTACAAATAAACAATACTTTTTAAAAATATATATATATATATGTTTTGCATATTTTTAGTAGGTGGATCAATTTGACATGGCCATTTTCTAAGTAGCTCACATGCGGAAAAAGTATGGGAATCCCGGATCTACACAATAAGATTATGCAGGCTACACACCTTTAACAGCAGCCTGACTTCCTGTTCAATGGCAGCTTGCGTCTCAGGACTCTGTTTGGACACGTCACCATAGGTCATTACCCCAAGCTGGATTGAACCAAACGGGCACATGAGTTACATAAATACCAACTATCTACTTAATTTTCTGCTACTGAAAATGCACACTGGTGCAAAATGGACCTTGTCACTCATGCCGAATCTTGTCACCATCAACTTAGCAATTTTGGTGGCCCCGTCAAAGTCGCTGGATGCACCTGAAATGGGAATTCATTGGAGCCGCCAAAAATGTAGAGCAGCAAGATTGTTATTGTTGCAGTAACGCCACCTGTGGTGATGTCATCATCTCCAAAGATGAGCTCCTCTGCCACTCTACCACCCATGCTGACGTCCATCTGGGCTAAGAGTTGCGACCTAGTCTCATTCCAGCGGTCATTTTCTGGTAGCAAGGACACCTGAGGGACATTGACAGGGGAAAATAAAATGAAACGATACAAAAATCAGGGGGATATTCAAACCGCAAGGTTCCACTTTGTTGTATTTTCAACTGACATGTCCAAGCGTCGGTCCTCGTGGCATGATTGTGGCTTTATTAATGGGCATGGCATCCTTGGTGTAGTAAGCCACAATAGCGTGCCCCGACTCATGATAGGCGGTTATGGTCTTGTTCTTCTTGTCAATCTCGACACTCCTCCTTTCGGGGCCTACAATCAACAAGGAGATTCCCTGTTAGAACCTCATTTTTTTCCCCTATCGTGTTTCGCGTCCTCACTTGCTCACCCATGAGGATCTTATCTTTGGCGAACTCCAAGTCCTCCATGGTGACCATCTGTTTACCGTCCACTGCTGCCTTCAAGGCTGCCTGGTTGACCAGGTTTTCTAACTCCGCCCCTGAAAAACCCACCGTGCCTCGGGCGATAATTTCAGGCTCCACTGCTACAACACAACGGAGAGTTTTGAGCGTTCTCTTCACAAGAGAAGAACAGATACTCATTTGTGAGCCATCACAGGACCACAATTACACATCAGGAATGTAAAAAGGTGCTGATCAAAGCAATCAAAATGTATTTAAATAGAACTTTTCAGACACCAAAATGCAACTAAAAGTTCTGTATAAAAGCAGTCAATGAACAATAAAAAAAATCAGCCCTATTGTCCCCATCCAACATCCCGGAATGTCAACTACACATAGAAACACCCAAAAAGGGAAAACAAATAAATTAAAATAGGAACTAGTCCATTTGTGCAAAGAGCACACTGGTGAAAACACAGTATTGGCCTACTGCCCTCACAAAAACAAATGAAGAAAAATACATATTTTTTAATTCCCTTGTTATATGTTTCTTAAAACAAACCAAAAAACAGGCGATTTTTTAAAAACGCCTTTAAAGAAATTCTGGCTGCATTCAATAAAAAAGGAAAAAACATTTTTTTACCACAAATTGAACCTCCTTCACAAAAAAAAGTATCTATGTGTTTTAATGTATTTGTTCATGATAGTTCTGTAAAATCTAATTCAAATTTGGATTATAAACCAGAAAATTTAAGTCAGGCAAAACAAAAAAATCCAATGATTAACAATTTATTAAAATTTAATTCCAAAACAATCTTGTATAATAAACCTACCAGAGTCCACTTTGATCTTGGCCATGTACCAGTTGAGGATCTCTGTCCGACCTTTAACATCAGGTCGAGGGACCGTTACCTGCATGTCAAACCTGCCAGGGCGCACTAGAGCGCTGACGGAGGGCAGAGAGAAAAAAATCCTTTACACTTATTGCACGTGCGTTTGGTTATGAAAGTTTTAAAATTAAACGTACTTATCCAGAGCTTCTGCAAAGTTGGTAGCACCAATAACAATAACGCCCTCATTTGGCTTGAATCTGTTAAATAAAAAGAACTAGCTATTTAATTGGACTTGTGTGAAATAAAACTTCAAAAGGAGGATCTGACTAACCCATCCATTTCAGCCAGCAGCTGGTTGATGGTTTGTCTGGAGTATGGATGCATTGGAGACTCAATCCTCTTCCCACCGACACTGTCCAGCTCGTCAATAAAAATGACGCAAGGTGCACTGGCTTTGGCCTCCTCTGTAAATACAAAATTAAGAGATGGTTGGATACTCACAAATATCGATAGCGTTTCCTGAGACTCACTGAAGAGGTTCCTGATGCGGCTGGCCCCAACTCCAACGAACATCTCATCAAATTCTGAGCCAGAAGCGTAGTAAAAAGGCACATCTGCCTCACCGGCAACTGCCCGGGCTAGCAGGGTCTTTCCGGTGCCAGGTGGCCCAACGAGGAGGATTCCTGTAGGAAAATATTTTAAGAACAACAAAACCTAACCAACAAGGGGAGCAGTGGAATACCTTTCGGGAGTTTTCCTCCGAGAACTGTGAATTTTTTGGGGTTCTGGAGGAATTCCACAACATCTTGAAGCTCGTTCTTAGCCTCTTCCACTCCTTTGACATGCTCGAAGGTCACATTCTTCATCTGTATGGGGTCAAGGGCTGAGTCCAGACCCGATGTGGTTCGGAACCTCACTGCAAGAACACATACCTTCTGAGTGTTTTGCAGGATTGGGCGATTATTGGAAAAATAATCAAGATTTTTTTTTTAAATACGCACAATTTAAAATCTATTTTTAGACTATTTCGTTACTCAAGTTTGACTATAACTTGAAAGATCAATCAGAAAAGATATGCAAACAAAAAATGATAGCACCTCCCTGAAAAATGAAACCGCTTTAGTGTCTGTTAAGTGCCTATCCTTATTTATTTGTGAACTTGAGAAGAGAAGAAGGGACAAACCAGCATCAGAAAAGGAGCCTTTACCAGAGAGGAAGGGGGCTTTGGATAGGCCATAAATGCCGAGCAGAAGAAGCACCAATAGCACCAACCTGGTTCTCCTCAAAGAATCTGGAAGAAAAAAAATCAAACGAAATAACTAAATAAACATGCTGGCATTTCATTGGAAAATTGAGCTCCCTCCATACCTTGTGTCTTCTGAGTAAAGGCCTGCGACCGCATGAAGCCTTCAGAGAACCCTGACTTGAAGGCCTCCTCTTGATTGTGAGGAAGGTTCTTACTTTTAGTGAGTTGGTCCAATGACGGGGCATCTGCTCCTTTTTCCCTCATTAGCAAACCCTATGAGGACACTAAAGTATCAGTTTTTTGTCCATCAGGAGGCCCAAATCTAATAATGTAAAAAATGAAGTAATAATGGGTGCACATTTCAGCTGTTCTTCAGAAATGAAAATTGGTCAGCGCTTAAAAAGGTGAGGGGTTTGGAGGAAATACCATATATTTTCAGATAATGTGCACCCCTAAATCTTAATTTAAAAATGTGTATAACATTAATTTGACTTTGACCATGATTAAAATAATTTGAAAACTATTAACACAATATCAACATAAAATTTACAACGTATTTATTTCATGTTGTTCAAAGTCCAATTCAGATACACCAAAGAGATGTTTTCCTTGTTGTGCTTTTTAGCGTTTTTTTTTTTTTTTTTAATACTTTTTAGGATGACTTTTTTTCTCCATTCGTGAACATTTTTCTCTGGTACCTTGAATAAAAATAGTGTGATAATGACATAAAATCTAATGTGCATTACACATAAATAAATACAGTACTCCTAACTGCACGGACTACAGTGATTTGAATTCAAACGCACCACCTCAGGCGCCTGATTCACTCTGTGAAACCGCACAATAAAATATTTTGTCCTCGGACCTATACAATTAACTTAGGTCACCCGTTTTGACATCAAAATGGTGAATTTCTCCCAAAGGTGAAAGATTTTATTCCTGGTTCTTGGATATTTAAATGATGCTTTAAATTAAACCAACTGGCAGGGACTGACTGCACTGTCCATAAAAGTAACAAAAAAACAGATTTCAAGTCCTGTCACTCCTGCCCTGTAAATGGCAGTGTAAAAGGATTTTTTGCATGTATTTTTGTGAAGGATAAAGTACGGTAATCCCCCCAAAATTATTTAGAAATTTCTGATTCTGACCTTCATGAAAGATGGTGTGTAGGACTCCAATTCAGTCAGGGCACCGTCAACAGACGCCTCCCGTCTCTTCTTCGTTCTGAGAGTTTTAAAACCACGACTCTGAAGCCACACTGAAGGAAGCCACAAATACATATATTATCATTAATTTTTTTTTGTTTTTAAACTCATCAATACTTACATTAAACTCACCAATACTTACATGGTAAAAAACGAAGCTCAGAGCAAGTATCTTGTAGAGGTCTGTGGTGTTGTCTGTAAAATATTGGGGAGCCGAAAAGCCTTTTGTGTGCAAACCCTGCCACAAAACCATCATTCACTTGTTATACGTGAAAAAAGAGAGCCCAAGAAGGTCAGTTAGGCAGAACTGAGTTACAGACCATGCTTGTTATAAAAGAAGCTGTGATTGGAAACATGGCTGGTCCTCCACAACGAAGGGAACATTGGAGGCTCCTCTGGGCCCACCGTGGGTAGCAATCTGTCCAACACCTCATTAAGGTGTCTAACTCGGATGTCTGACAGGCCCAGATCACGTAGACTCACGCTATGCTGCAATGAGAGGGACATTTCTTTCTTTCGAATTAAATAACACTCATACGGCACAACAATGTGTTATGCTTGGAGCACGAAAGGAGACAGTTTTTGCATGTTGAGATGAGCAAAATAAAACTCACTTCTTTTGCATGTGAAGTGAACTCTGGGTTCAAGTCTTTGTGTAGGGTCTGCACTGATGCTGAGGTTGTGTTCATCAGTGAGTGGAGGGCACTAATCAGCTGGTTGAGGGGCGCAGTCATCTAGTGGGGAGGGCAAATAAAATGGCACACATCAATGTCTTGTCGAATAACCCCATGTCACCTGATATTTGATAACCAGGGTTTTTTTTCTTTACACAAGTAATTGCATCTCTGATTATGAATATATTGTATAATTGCCCCTCGTGAATGAAGTTTACATTTGACTCCCACCACGTATGAGTTATGTAACCTTCAAGTCAGCGACCGTCATTTTACTGGCCAACTGTCCCGTTTCAGTAACCTTGGCAGGTCAAAAATAAGAAATCCGATTTTCAAATTTTGCAAAGAGTAAAAGCGAGGTGACGTGGTTCGCGGTGGCACATTTGCCACGTTTTTGGAAAGCTGGGGAAACATTAGCGGTCCAACGGGATAAAATAAAAAGAAGAAGGCTTACTCAAGTAAACAATTTACTTAAAAACTTGGGGCCACCTCTGTGAAAATTACACATCTAATTCAACTGTTGATTAATAATAGCCAGCTAGCTAGCCAGTAAAAATGAGCCAATAGCTTACCTGCTGTGGTTGAAATGACGACGGGGAAAACATTCTGGGTGAAGTAATACACAAACACAGAGAGAAAAAGTATAACAGAACGTCTCTGAGTGCTCTAAACTAACACGTAATCCTGGGTTGGTGTCCTTGTTTTTCTTCTTGCACAACAACTTTCGCCAGCCATTGACATCCGCCGCTGAAACGAACTACATAATGACGTCGATTGATTTGAAAAGCCGTACAAAGAAAGACCGATTCTAACTCAAATTTTCACATACTAATAAAATGATATACATTTTAAAATTCATCCACATGTGAAAGGAGGGAAACATAACCACTAATGGTTTTTTGAACAACAATTTAACATAGTTAATGAAATTGAATTATTATCGGTACAGAACTACATTTTTAATGTGATTTAAATTTATTTTTTTAGAAGTTCATTACAATACTGTTCCATACATTCGATCTCACTGTCATTTACCAGTCAAAAGACTATAAAATGACGTAAAACGATTTCGGACTTGTGCAACATTGTTTTAGTTCAAATTGTTGGCTGTAAAAAAACGACTACATTTTAAAATATCAAACACTTTTTTTGTGCCTCTGTTTGAAAGAAGCAATATTTATTTTCTTGATGTTGATCAGATAAAGCGATCATTTCTGTGATTATAGTATATCAGAATAATATGCAAAACAAATATAGCTGTAGTAATACATGTATACGGCTTTTTAATTTCAATTACTGACTATAACAGTGATAACGGCAGTGCCGGTGATCATTTGAAAGCAAAACAATCGCAGTAAGCTTTATGAACAGGCACATCGTTGTTTACCTTAACAAAGTCAGAGGACCCCGAATGAGAACGGAACTGAATTCAAATTTCAAAACAAACCTCAACTGTTAGTTTAATATGCATTTTTTTATCTTAGGATAGTTGTTGGCGACCGCACGTGCAAGGTTCTAAACTAACACGATGGACGTTGAGGGAAAGCAAAAATCTTCTCCTGTTTCTAGAGTTTTGGTATCTATTAAACTTCCGAAGATTGAAGATTTTGTCACATTGAAACCAATCAGCCGCGGTGCTTTTGGAAAAGTATATCTTGCGCGGAAGAAATGCAATTCCCGATTATATGCAATCAAGGTGAGTAGATATTTGGATGCACTGCATTGAAAGCTAACACAGTGACGTTGTCAATTGTTTTAGGCCATGAATAAAGCAGACATGGTCGACAAAAATATGACTGGCCAAATAAAAGCAGAAAGAGATGCACTGGCTTTGAGCAAAAGTCCTTTCGTGGTTCACCTGTTTTATTCTCTTCAGACAGACACAAAGATTTACCTGGTAAGTCAAAATCAATTAAATGATTCTGACATGTCAGGGTGACTCTTAATTTGTTTTTTTCCCAATGAAGGTGATGGAGTATCTCATTGGAGGGGATGTGAAGTCTCTCCTGCACATTTGTGGATATTTTGACCAGGACATGGCTGTCAAATATATCTCAGAAGTCGCCCTTGCTTTGGATTATCTCCACCGACATGGCATTATCCACAGGTTCGAACGAGTTCAACCCGAGAGAGGCTGGTGTGTAGTGTTTCTACAATGTCCTATGACATTTTCTTTTTAGGGATTTAAAGCCAGACAACATGCTCATTTCCAACGAAGGGCACATTAAGCTAACTGACTTTGGGCTTTCCAAGGTGAAGCTAGATAGGGGTAAGTTGCCATAAAACTATGTCACACAATATATGGAAAGTATGATATTGAGATAAATGGTTTATTTTTTTTCCCAAGAACTGCAACTTACAGACATCCTCAACACGCCGTCGGTTGTCAAACGTACAAATTACTCCCGCACGCCTGGTCAAGTTATGTCCTTGATAAGCTCAATTGGTTTTGTGAGTAGATTTTTTTTTTCCTTTAAGGTCATGGTTGTTCGTTTCATTACTTATTGTTGCTTTTAATGTAGAACACGCCAGCAGCAGAAAACAAACGTCACTGCAGCACTTCTGCTGTGTCGTGCGGCAGAATGATGAGGAAGAATAACTTCCAGGGTTCCCCTTCAGTGATTACAAAGGAGTCTATGAGCTCACCGACGCACCATACCTCAAAGAAAGGTGCTGCTCCCATTTTTCATCATTTTCATTATTAATGGGGACCCCGTGGATGGAATCCACTCCTGTTCATCTCTGATGACCTCTCCTGTTCTAGCTACACCACAGCTAAAGTTGGGAAAACCTACAGAAAAAAAAATCTGAAATAAAAGCTTTCATCACAATTTTGTATGTTGTGAGCAAGGCAGCAGAAAGGAAAACTTTGAAATGGCTGTTCACAGTCTAGTTTATTTATTTTTGTCCCCTGATGATGTTTGAGGCTGGTCTAAATGATTGGTATTTTCACAATTATATTTACATGTTCACAGGGCCACACAGCTTTGTTTTCAGTCCAAACAACCGTCCGGTCAACCTGAAATCGGCCCTGATGAAAACTAGGAAGCGTTTTGAGACGATGAGTGCTGGCAGCACCACTGACACAGAGGCAGGTGTTAGTCCTCTGTGGGAATTTGAGCAGGTCAGATATTTCGATCATGTAGTCAACACTGCAAAAATGTGAAATATAATTGACTTTGTTTTCTAGAAAGAAAATGAGCCAAATAGTCAGAAGGAAAAAGGACATTCAGATTGCCCAGTTAAGCCGGATTCATGCGCTCAGCCAGAAATTGGTCCCAGAGACCCCCTGTTGTCCACCAAACGACCGTTTTCCGACGTGCAGGTGAGCCCGGAAGCTGTGGAGAGCCTGTCTAAGAGGATCGCTAAGGACTACAAATGTTCCGCTGCTCACACGGGACTCACGGCAGCCTTCTCTAAAGTGGAGCTCACCATCACTGGAGCGAACGGCGCTGCTGTCCCCAGGCGCTCCAGTCCCGTTCCTGTAGCCAAGAGCCTGTTTTGTGAAATGCAAAGGACAGCTGGAGCTATAGAAGACTTGGAGCGCATGGAGTTGTTGGAATGTAGCTTCACGTCACAGCTAAACAGGTAATTATATTAAACATACATTGGCTATAATTTAAAATCCAAAGGAACTAATATGAAGTGCCATGAAACAACCTCAACATAGTTCCCCTGCCCCAAAGCGCCATATAACATTAAACCCTTACCGATCTCTCTGCAGCGGGGTTTGCCGGAGTCTAAGTCTGGAATCTGACGTTTCTGTGCTGGAGACATCGATAACCGTCGACACCCTCAGAGTGTCTGAACCTGGCATCTCGCCTCAAGCCCGGGAGTGTGCAGAGTCGTTCTCCGGCGGGCCCGAGTGCTCCTTCCTGCGGCCCAAGAACGTGGTGGCGTTCCGGAGCTACTGCAGCTCCATCAACCGCTCCAATGCATCGCGGCTGAGCGTCGGCTCTGCTTTGGATGCATTCTCGCCCGCCATTTGCCCCGCAACACCCATCCAGAAGAGGACTAGTTCGGGAAGCTCGCTTTTCCAGGTGCAGAATCTAATACTGATTTGAACTTTTTGACTCTGCAAATTTCTGTTGAAATTATATTTATCATGATTTTAGACACCCCAAACAATTTCTACTTCACACACCCCCTTCCGGACTCCGAAAAGTGTGCGACGGGGTCCTGTACCTGTGGAGGGTGCACCCATTTTAGGGACCCCTGATTATTTGGCCCCAGAACTACTCTTACGGATTCCTCACGGTAAGAACAAATAAAACGTTTTTTGAAATGAATTCTAGTGTAGATACTAACTTTAGTTCGAACATAATAATATAGTAATAAGTGCAAGTCTTGTATTTGTATTAAGTTGCCCCTATGTGGTCATGTCTTGCATATCAGAATGAGCAGCACAATAGGAAAAAATTGCAAAAATTGTTTGATTTGATATTTTCTTCAACTTGATACAAATCTATGATTTAGATGTTCACTGAGCTCGTTGAACTTTTTTGTGAGTTTCAGATATGTGTCAGTGTGGTAAGTGCCAAAACGTGCTCGCATGTGCCATCGTCCCCACAGGGCTTGCCAAGGCGCAAACTAATTTTCCCCCTGTAATTTTCAGGCAGGCTTTGGCAGGTTGCAAATGGCTGGGCTGTATACTGTAAATCTTCTAACCTGATGAGCACCCTAAAAACTAATAAATTTGCAAGTCAATGCTATTTCCACTCATTTGGTGGTTGTATATAGTTTTAAATGTTCGAAACATTTAGCCACTGGTAGAAAACACAATTTTTTATTCTGTTGTGTGACTATCAGCTGTTAAATGTTTGGCTTTTTGGGCAGGACTTAAATGCAGCAGGGAACGCCGAGACAGTAATTTTAACCCCCGTTTTACAAATGTCTGCCATTCAGTATTTTCAAATGGAATTTTCAGACTGCATGGTTGATTGGTGGGCGCTGGGCGTATGTCTGTTTGAGTTCCTCACCGGCGTGCCTCCCTTCAATGACGAGACCCCGCAACTGGTTTTCCAGAATATTCTTAACAGAGGTGAGTGCAGTGGTTTATCGAGTCAGAGGAATCACGCTCAATAATAATTTTTTTAAAGACATTCCCTGGCCTGAAGGAGAAGAGGAGCTGTCGAACGATTCTAGGAACACTATTGAAATTCTTCTGACCATGGATAAGACCAAGAGGGCAGGACTTAAAGGTAAGAATTACTTTTGGATGCTTCTCAAATTCATAGATGTCAAACAGGGAAGTGAATAGAGATGGGTTTGGTCAAAAGTAGTGCTTTCCTGCCATCTGGCAGAATCAAGTCACTTAAAAGATATTTTGCTGCCATGTTGTGGCATCTATATATAAATTGGTTAAAGTTTAGATTTGTGTGAAATCGATTTAGATAAAAATGCTTTGTCACCTCATCCAAATTTGTTCTCGTTCCAACAGAGCTGAAGTCACACTCACTATTTGAGGGCTGTGACTGGGAAAATCTTCACACTCAACCTATGCCGTTCATCCCACAGCCAGAGGATGAGACGGACACGTCCTACTTCGAGGCCAGAAACAATGCGCAGCACATAGTTGTGTCCAACTGTAGTTTATAGGCACGACATAGTACTAAAGAACTTATGTGCAATCTCTACTCATTTGATGGAAGTATTATCTTTTTATGTCAAAGTTCTAATGTCGTTTTTTGGTGGGATTTGATTTAAAAAGTTGTTCCCTAAGGCATTGTTTTAAGGTTTGGCACTTCCTGATCAACTGCATCAAGAACGCTAATATATTTATTAATTCAGTATTTTTGTGTCACGTGTGAAAGTTGCTTCCAAAAACAAACCTGCTGCTTTTATGTAATGAATTTAAATAAAAGCAATAAAATGTGTTTGTAACCAAAAGCTGGCCCTTTTCTGGGTCAAAGATAAGTAAAAGTGTTATGACATTTTTATTTGAGGCTTGGATTATGACATGCAAACAAAAACAGTATTATACAGTCCTGTAGAAATCACCTTATTAATAAATCATAAATGGCTTTTATATTTTAGCGCTTTCCCACACACAAATCATGATAAGTATATTAAATATGAATGCAAATAGGCATTTGAGCAGACAAATTTAATAATCACCATTTCATCCCACATAAGGCTGAGGAAAAGGATTCTGATATGAAATTCCTCATGAATCGTTTGTGTACCATTCATGATCATTTGGTCCATTTGCTACAATGTGCGCACATAATTATGTTGAGGCACTTCTATGTGGAGACCACCAGGATGTACCTTAGCAATTGCTAAGCTGCTAAAAGCAGTAAATTTAATTCACTTGCTTTTTGAGTTGCAAAATTTTCTAAAACTGAAGTTTAAATGGGATTGAAAGAGACATTGGATGATGTTAATTTATCTAACTCATTGAACTTGACTCTTAACGCCCCAGAGTGTAATGTTTGACCACTAGATGACACTTATCTAATGTCTAAGGAAAACTAGTGCCACAGAACACAGCATAGCAGCAAGTTGCTATATAAACATGGGAACAACCTTAGGAAGGAATTCCACTATGTAAAATAAAACATTTCTCGACCTATATATTTTTTCCTAATAAAAAAATTGGTGTGTTTAGGCATTTGTGCCTAGTATTCAAATCATCCATTATCTACATCGCTTTTCCTCAGTAAGGTCGCGGGGTGCTGGAGCCCATCCCAGCCATCTTTGGGCAGTGGGCAGGGGACTCCCTGAACTGGTTGCCAGCCAGTCGCAGGGCATTTTGAAATATGTTTTTTTTTTTTTTCAACAAATGAAAGATTATTTTTGTACCACTGGGACTCACTAAATATTACTCACTGTACCTTTAACTAATATGCATGTAAGAAATAACTACTCAAAATTACAGTATATATCTGTTGAGTATGACCAATTATTTCCTTAACTTAAAATGCAAATTGACCGGAAATATTTTTGCAACCTTAATAGCAAAGTTATGAGCAAAACAGTTTTTTTTACACATCTTCCTTCTACACTATTAAATGATTACATCATCTTGTTTCAGCAGCATTGCTCTGGGCGACTAGAGTGAAAGATTAAAAATCACATCAGAGCTCAGATAAACATCTGGCCTGATTTGTGCAGAGTAAGCCCTACTAACTATAGAGACCACCTTGGTAATAAACAATGTCCTGCATCATCGTATTCTTTAGTATGCACATTTCCTCACACGACTTCTTTAGTGCAAAAGCAAACATGGGAAGCGGTTTAGCCGCTCATTCACCGGCCAGGAATTTCCTTCATGGATGTCCTTGTTTCAGTTCAGTCGTCTTCAGGAGGAATAAAAGCAAATTGCATTGCATTGTTATATCAATGCTATTTTTTCTCGGCAAGTTAGGCATTTTTTTAAGAATAATGTAGTTGACTACCTCCTTCTTCTCTGCATGCAGACACTGATGAGCCATTGCACCACAAAGGGCCACATGATAGCAAACGCTAAACTTCTGGGAGAAATGTCAAAAGGCCACCAAGATGGTCTCTGCAACATCAAACAAAATGTACAGAGATTTTCGTCTTCAGCATTTCAAAGTCACATCATATGAGCTTTAGATCTAAGATGGCATGTGTGCACTTTTACCGGACTGTTTTTATTAACTGGGGTGGACAGGTGAACAGGAGACATGGCTAATGACCTAGCCTGAAAAGAAAAGGAAAAGTGTAAGTCAGCATGTAAATTAAGTGTCAAAATTCCTCATAGTTGCAAAAGAAGGTGGGTGACCTGTGTGGCAGTGAGGGCCTCTAGTGTGTGGAGCCTCTCCAAAACGCTTCGCATATCATCTTGCAATTGGGCCAGCGCCGCCACAATCTGCTCATTTAGGCTGCCCAAAGGAGTACCGGATCCACCACGCCGCTCACCTCCATCGTCGCCACCGCTGGCTTGGGCGGGCTTCAGCGCTCTGAGACTGCCCCGGTGGGACCTGGTACCTGAGAAGACAACAGCCATTGGTCAATCTCAATAATATCTGCTATCCCACTTGTATTTCGATTCCCCCCCCCCCATTTTTTTACCTCTGCCGCCTCCAATAGCGGAGTTTGGTATTTCCACATTGAGCCTTGACCTCTGTGTTGCACTACCACCGAATTCACCATCCTCACCACCACACCTGATGCCCTCTGGCACTCCCTGGGCATCCTCACAGTCTCCCTCCTCTTCCTCCTTCTCCTCTTCATCCAGGTCTTCCAGAGAGAGATTCTGCTCAGTGCTCTTTTAATATTATACCAGAAAAATATAGCTTGTAATTGATAGGTCACCGTTGTACATATACAGTATTTTCACAAACAGTGGCTTTCAGTCTCATATCTGTTTGGTTGTAGAGCGCGAAATTGAAAAAGTACATCTTTAGCATTTTTAAGATGTATTATATTCAAATGATTTAGAACTATTGAGCAAATTTCATTCAATTTCTAAATCATTAGATTCTGGTGCCAAAATATAAAGGAAACATTTTTGTAAGATGTGTTTTTATATTGCGTTTTTACTAATGACTAATAATAATAAATAATTCCCCAGACCTATAAAAGGTGATGTGAATAAAATTTATTTTTGAGGAAATAGTGGTTCATTCTTGCCTCGTCCTGCCCGAACTGGTCCACCGAGTCACAATAGACTTCGCTGTCTGAGTCGCTGGCGAGCTGGGAGGGGCCTGGCACATCTTCACTGGCATCTGAAGGGGGCGGGGGCATAGGTCAAAAAAGGGCCTCATAGATCATTGCTAAAGTCTAATTTTAGTGGCTTCTTTACCAGCATGGTAACCGTTGAGAAGAGGCCGACTTTCTAGTTCATCACGTGGTGGGAGCGAGTTGTTGCCGTTTGGTAAATGTGTAACACTGCCATTGGCCATCTTGCCGTTTTGAACACAATGGGATCTTGGTGACGATTTCTTTTTCGACAGTGAGGCTGTCAATAAACATGATCAATGTTAAAGTCAACACTTTTCTTGATGGAAATTTTCGGGTCACCTTGTCTGAGCTCGTCTTCTTCCTGCAAGTCATCATCGGATGTTTCTTTGTTCTTAGGCGCGACCTTGGCAGGCCGTGTCTCAAGCGTTCCGTTCATTTCCATTGTCCTGATGATGTTTTTGGCCATGCTCTTTGACGACATGGTGCTGAGGCTTGTTCCGAAACCTAATAGAAGAGACGTTTCTTGAATGCCAACAAAACACATTCGGCCAACTGGTTATGCAAAAACACTTTTCATATTGGCCATTATTTTGCAAGGTAAAACTTCTAAAACGAAGGAACCTCTAAAGTTCACAACACATGATTTTGTTGATGTTTGACCAAAGTTCTAAGAAAAACATACCTATAACACTGCAAAGATTGCAGTAGCTACGGGAATGCTTTTTATTGTGCTTTAATCCAGAACACCAAGCATTCAATTGGTTAATTCTGTTGGCTGTTTATTTAAAAATGTATTAATGGAATATCCATGTTTACATTTAAATAAATTAAATAATTGCTTTATCAATTTACTCTTGAAAAAAATATATTTTAACACATGCTTTATGATAATATCAAATAATAGATGTCTTATACTACCACATGTAATCAACTAAGATATCTTGGCACCTGCCAGTCTCTTTAAAAAAAACAAACAAAAAAAAAAACAGAAAAAAAAATTACAAACCTACATGTGGCAAAGTTCTTACAGTTATTCCTTTACCAACTATTCTTTGCAGATATCGGTGGTGATTGAGACAAGAGGTTCCGCTGTGTGTTCATGAAGCCACAAGAGCATAAAACACCCTTAATATGCACCTCTACTTTGTACTTTTAGATAATTAGTATTAACAGCTAGTTGTCTAAAAACTACTGAGTCCCTAGTACTTGCCTTCAAGTTGCCTAGCAAACTGTGTCAAGCGGGCTGGGCATGCATGTGACAGATGGAAAGATTGTTATTTCGTGAACCCCTGTAATAGCATTCATTCCTACATCAATGAGGGATGAGTGGGGTTTTTTTGTTTAATGTTGGATCTGTATTTTGCAAAATTTCCATTGATCATAGGTGTGTATCATGTAGTCTTGGAATTTTACAAAAGAGTCCAACCTGCACTAAGGTCTGATATCTGCGAGATCTTTTTTTTTTCATCCACCATTTCATAGAAGGGTCCCATGATCCGCAGGAGTTCCTCTACTTCGCCTGTCATTGGCATGCCCTCCAGAATCTGCCCACATACATCAATAAATTGATTTCAACGAGTAATAAAAGGACTGTTTGGGAACAAAAACATACCAGTTTCATTTCGTCAACGTAAGCGGTCATTGCTTCCTCTTTAGTCATTTCACCCAGAGAGTTCCATGCATTCCTTCATTAGTGAAAGCACAACAAAATGAAAAAAGATCTTAAATAAGCACTGCAAAACAGAGTGTTCTCATGGATTGGCTCTTTTGATAATAGGTCAGCCTGTTCCCCAAGGCTACCCGCACTCCCAAAATAAGTGTCAGTGTTTCCTGAAAGTCTTGTTAAACATCCTCCAAAATAATACATTGTGTTATGAGAAAGTGTAAGTAAAAAGATCATCTAATTTTGCAGCTCCCAAGAGATTAGGTGGAAATCGCCAAGCCTAAACTTGTAGGCAAGCGAGGCCTATAGTCCACAGGTCAACAAACCCATAGGGAACATAGCATGTCCACTGTTGTTTGAGAGCTGTGAGTTGTGCAATATATGCAAGCTTGTTGGAGCTCTTATGTAAATGAATGAGAAAGTGTAAGTAAATAAGACCTGGGTAAATAAATACATTTGATTAGAGTGAGTTTGGTTCTTTTTTACTTCTCACTCCACATTTGTCATACTCTACCATTTCTGTGAAGCATTTCATTCAGCATACTTTTTACTCATAATTATTTTCCTACCATTTTGCTTTGCCAAAAGCGTCCCAGAATCCTGGACGAACAATGTTACACTTTCCAACGGTGGCTTGCTTGTAGTAACTGTAGAACTTGAGCATCATGTCATTGGATGGCTGAAAAGAACCTGGAAAAATATGTTTGAACATGAATAACATTGATTTTATTTTTATTTGTTCATAATCCTACCTTTCGTTTTCTTTGGTTTCTTTACAGATAGGGAAAGAACAGTTTAAGGCTTATAAAATAATAGGAACGTTTAATGTTTTTGAGACTATGAGCCCTTGAGAATTATATTTTGTACTGTTTTACACATTTACCAGATACTCATATCGCAACAGAGTATGGGTCACACAGTGGACTGCAATCTTGCTATTGATGTATCATGTAATTATATCTGTATGAAATGTTAGAAACTCTCATAGTGGTTGAAGTATGGAGAACCTTACAGGGAATCATCAACACAGCCCAGAAACTCATGGTCTGCTCTCTTTCCAGCACGGAGAACATTTTTAACTTTATTAAAGACCCTTCTTACGCCTAAACTGGTTGTGGAGATTGTACGCGAAGTTGTAATCAATGAAAGCAAAGACAATTCTATTGTATCCAATGCGACGAGTTGCTGCCAAAGTCTGCAATGCAAAGTGGATTATGCCTATTTAAATCCAGAGCAAGGCAACGCTGTGTCTTCAAGGACGTCGTCACGGGCTGTTTCTTATTTTTAGAGTTATGTCAACACAAAATCAACTGGATTGTCCCGAATCCCCCCCTCCAGTTGTGACTCACCGTCCGGAGGCAAACTCTTGATGACTTTGACGGCGGCGTCGAACCTTAACTGGGTCAAAGGCGTCTGCTCGTCTGAATTGACCGAATGGGCCACTTCCATCGTGACAAGAAGCTACACCAAAGACACAAAATGTTGGTTTATGTCGTCATGTTTGTTAACGGTCAAGAGTGACAAGCTTGCGTTGTTATTAAGCAGAGTGAAGGAAACACACGACGATTCTCCTTGGATAAAACCTTTGACAGACTGCTTATATCAAATATAATAATTGTGTTTTGGAGTATCAGGATATTCAAATATATTGGTCTTCCTTACCGTTAAACCTGTGACAGTTTATCTGCGTGTCAGAAGGCGAGCAGCCTTAATCCTTCCTTCCGACGCCATGAACAGTACAGAAGTGTCAAACAGGTACGCGGCACCTTGGGAGTTGTAGTTTTTTTCATGTGCTATGAATAACCTCATCGGTCACTCTTTTGTTCAGAACATAGAAAAAATTCTCCATAAATAGATGCATTCAAAGTGAAATTGTAAAATAATTAGGACGTGGTTGCTGGTTGATCGATTGCTCCAAAATAAAGACTACAGTTACCAGCATGCTCTTTTCCGAGCCAGTGGGCGAGTCATTCACACATTTCAGGCAAGGGAGGGGCCACTCCGTGTTCCAGGGGCTGGAACCAAACTGGTGGCTGCTCTACTCGAAGGGAAGTAGGCGACGAGACAACGACCCTCGGTGGAGACATGTAAAGATGGCAGAGCTACAAATGTTGCTCGACGAGGAAATCCCGGCCGGTAAAAGAGCGCTCGTCGAGAGTTACCAGAACCTTACACGAGTGGCGGACTACTGTGAAAACAATTATGTGCAGGTAAGCTACAGCGAAGCTAACTTGCTCTTTTGTGGCGTAAAAAGGCGGAGGTTTTGGACGCTTGTTGGCACCGGAAATATGGCGAAATATAAGTGCTTGAGTTTACGAGGCGTCATTTACGACCCACGGTGGCGATTTTTGACGCGTTCTCACGGAGGGTGTGTCTACTTTTCTTCTGTTCGAAAAAGCCGTGTCGGTTAAAAACTGCCGTCACGCGGGGCCCTGGTTTACAGCCAGTCCGTGAACGCGTCTCAGCTGTTAACTTGCTTTTATTTCACATGGAGACCCTCAAAATAAGTCACTTCATTCCACACCTTGACGTCACATTGCTTGAAGAATCCGTTTCAAACACTGTAATAGCCAATGAACTGTGTTTATAGGACTTTCTGGGGGATACTACAAAAACATTACTTTCTAAATTGGAACGTTCACTGACCTAACGTAAATTCCCATGTCCGATGTGTGTTGATGTTGCTGCATTATATCGTCCCACTAATATCATAACTTCCTACATAATTTTTGGACAAAATAAATGGTAAAAAAAAAAAAAAAACACGAGAGAAAATGCCCAATTCAAGTTCATGGATTAATGAGGTTTATCTGCAAATTGGCTCACTTGGGCACCTGTGCAGCTTACCATTAGAAGCTGACTTTGTAAAAATTCTCAATTTGGCCCAAAAATGACTTGGAATGTTATCAGTTGACGATATCCAATTTATTTGTGCATATGCGTGGTAATCCGTAAAAGGTATGGTTTCGTGGACAGACAGTCGCTCTGCAGGCTCGATCAATAAGGATATTGATTCCCTTTTTCACTACTTGACAAACTACTTGGTGGCTGTCATATCTGCCAGCTGCACAACTGCTGTTGGGTTTGACTCATCACTTTGCTCCTGCTGTCTTGTTTTTCTGAACATTTTGGCACATGAGTGGCACTTGGGGTTTGTTTTGCGAAATGTGACAGCTTTCTTGAGTGAGAACGTTGCAGCAGGAAAGGGAGAGCAAGAGGCACCATATCAGGCAGAGAGGGTGTGCCAATAGCAAATGCACACCCTCCTAACCCCACAGGATTCCCTGTAATTTAGTTTTTCTGCCTAGGCCACTATTTGGCAGTGTGTATGCACCACCGCCATGAGGAACATTCATGTCAATTCTAGCTTTCTGGTCCACTTTGACATATTTGGGATAATGTGTTTGCTCTGGTAGCAGTTTTTTTTACCTAAAATTGTTTGCCCAATTGATCTTAAAATATATTGTCATGGAGATCTTAAACACCACATTCAAATGTAAATAATATAACTTACTTAATGAGGAGCATGGTTATTTAAAATTAATATTTGTTAAATTTAAAATATGTTGTATCTTTTGTACTAAGGATCCCTTTAAGACGTCTTTAGTCATTTCACTCTGAGAGTTCCATGCACTTAATCTCAATTAAGTATTTTGCCCATTTGAATTATGTATGTCCAGTCAATTTATTTCTTAGGGCAAAATCTTAAGCTCTTTTTATCTGGATATGCTTTATCAGTTCATACAACAGGCTTAGTTATGACAGTAGAAATAGCCTGATCTTTTCATTTTCTTCCACGTCTGTTTTTGTTTTTTTGTTTTTATATTTCTGCCTCATCCTTATTTTATTCATAAATCATTTATCTTTATACCATTTATCCAGATAATATTGGTGTGGATAAGCCTCCCTGAGGTCCCTTTCCTTACGTGGTTGGTCTGTGCCTCGCCATGGTTGGTCTGTGACTCACGCATTGTTGGGAGGAGACGGGGATTACAGATGCAGCCCTATTTACGAACGTGATACGTTCCGGATGATCGTTCATAAATTGAATTTGTTTGTAAGTTTCTTCTGCTTCTTCTGTATACGTAACCTGTATTGTTTGTACTAAAAAACAACATTTAATAATATGCTCTATAAAGATAAATAAAGTTAAACCTAACCTACTTTTGGAAGATGAGCTTCAAGAGTTAGGTGACTCCCTCCTTCTTGGTAGAAAGTGGCCAAAAAAAAGCGATTGAACAATTTTCACAACCGCATCAAGCTTTCTTATTCCACTTTCATTTCAAAATACACCTACCATATTGAATAGATGCACGAGATATTAAACAACAAAAATGTCAAAGTCCTTGGCGCGCCGGAGATACAGTATAGTATGTTTACACACAAACTAGGGAGAGGAAGTTGGATTTCTTCTTTGGGGTGGGCACTGGGTGAGGTCTCACAGCGCCACACGCCAGTAGCGGTGGAAAAAAACACTACCGAACTTTCCTGTACTCGGAAAAAGGTGCACAATACAAAATCTAACTTACAGCAACATCCAAGTATTTTTCAACATCCTGAAATTTTTTTTGTATCTATTGTTTTTCGTAACTCGAATGTGTCAGTAGGGAGCGTCTGTGTATTTTCTTACTGTACATACAATGTTTTATACAGCATTTAGTTTTGCAATTTATTCTGAGAAAAGTGTTATCTAAATTAGTTTTGATTTGATTTACTGCCGCATTACTGCAATGTTGGCTACAGTACCAATGCAAAAAACCCCCCATTAATTACACTTATATTTTTATTTTAATCACTATTGGATACTATTTCCCCCAAATTTTATTTCTAAATATAAAATTAAGTAAAACTGGTTCTGAATGTACTGTTTTCGCTTAAATGTCTTAAAATAGAACACCGCTCATACTCTTAAGTATTTTGTTATCTCTTGAATGTGAAAAAACAGGAAAGCCGTTGAGGACAATCACCGGCGATTAACACGTGGTTATGCTGGCTCAATTATTAGGACACTTCCTGAGGAAACGCAAGGCATAGGGTAAAAATAAAGCGTACGCCTTAATCACCATTGCGTTATTTTTATGCTCATTCTGTGTTTTATTATTTGAGTTCCGATAGTGGCAAGCCAGAAAGAGAAAGTTGAATAAGAGGAGAAAGTGTTTGGAAGGGTTGCATTGACAAGTTTCTTCAAGCTGAGGCCTGTTGTTGTGTGTGTGTGAGCGTGCACATGTCATTGTAGATTTGGAATAGACAGACAGGGGGGAGCTTATGAAAAGTGCGCTGCCAGTCCGACACTTCACATAGCAAGTAGAGGAGCTTAGGATTTTTTCTCAAGAGGTGCGTCTTAGTCTGTCATGGTGGTCATAAAATGGTACGTCGACTAGGAATAGAAAATAACAGGAATTCTCAACATTGGAAATTATCCTAGGAAAGGATTACAGCGTGACTTTAAAACAAATAAGTGGGCTTTAAGGTGCAATTGTTGTCAGATTAGTATTTAAACTGTTCTCATCATTTTTTTGTTAGTTTGACATCACCGAACCAAAAACCACGCCTGACAGGAAGTGGTTGCTGAATACTAGTCACACAATGATCATCATCAGTAGTTCACAGACAAAAATTGGAAGAGGGACCTAAACGATCAACAAATTGAATTCATAAGATTTCTCTTTTCATAAACACCCGTTGTTACTGTTTTTTGAGCTCCAAACCTAAACGTTCTAAAAGGTATGATGACAACCAACAGCTGGATGTGCATTCAAGAAGTAAGCAAAGTTGAATAAAGTTCATTAATATATTTTTTTAAGAATTAGTTAAAAAATGTACACAAAAATGAAAAAGTATCTGGTAGCAATTTTTAATCTGAAATATTGACCTACATTTACTGTGTTGTAGGCAGATAAAGTGAACCTGGGGCCATACAATTCCAAAGTCATTAAGCAAAGGTTAATAAGTTTGAGGCAAGGCCGAGTTCTTCTTTTGTGACACACCAAAGAGTTCTAAATTGTGTTCCGCCAATCCGTTAAGGTCACAGAGGCCTTCTGGTCTGCCTCCGCGTTGTTCCTTTTATCAGGTGTCTTTCCTCTGTCTAATATTTTTCTTCTTCTTTTTTTTCAATTTTCCTAGTCCTTGCAAATGCAAAATTTGTAGCACCAAGTGTTTCTAGTCTTAATCATCTGTTTTTGTTTAGTCTTTATAGACAGTATTGTCTTCTCCTTGTCATTTTTGTTTAAGTTGCTCTCTTGGACATCTTTTTATTTGCTTTAATTTTAGTTGTTTCAGTTTTTATTTCATACATTTATTATATTTGTGTATTTGTTGTTTTTAGGGTTGAATATGGAAGTTACACGAATGATACTATTTCTACTTTGATAACTAAGCCTGTTGTATGGACTGATAAAGCCTAGCCAGATAAAAAGCTTAAGATTTTACCCTAAGAAATAAATTGACTGGGCATACATCATTGAAATGGGCAAATGACTTAAATGAGATTATGTGCATGGAACTCTCTGGGTGAAATGACTAAAGACGTCTTAAAGGGATCCTCAGTACAAAAGAATACTTTTTATCTTGGATACTTGGTTTCCAATGCAAGCTGCTTCTTATCAAAGTCCAGGTGGTATTTTGCCTCGAATGATGAGAGGTGATGGAAAAAAAAGTGAAACGTAATTGCATTTTTGAGGATATTTTCCTTGTTAATGTTATGTGTTGTATATGAAGGCCAAGAAGCGGTACTGAGTAATCGCACGACATCTGTATTCCTAATGAGCTTCCGGGTATCAAATGTTTCCACAAGTCCCAGATCAACAGCTGTCCTGCTGAGATTATAGTGAGCAGTAATCAGCGTCGAGTGCATCTTTGCGTGGGCAATAGCCTCGTGAGATCGTAACATAAACATATCAGTTCTCTCAATTTCAAAAATGTTAATTTTCTCTATGTACTGTCTGTCCTCTGACAGCCCAACACCCCAACAGCACTTTAACTTTTTTTAGTAGATTCCAGGCATTCTTGAGATGTCCTTGTAGTTGGGCCTTCTCCAAACGCGTGGGAAGACAAGTGTGTGGGATTGTGTTGCTGTGGCGTCAGGCTTTCCAATGTAAAACAAAAACAATTTTTTTTTTGTTTTAATAGTAAATGCACACTAGAGGTTGTTATGTAGTGTCTCATTCATGTCGATGCGTCAAGATCTTTTTCCCTACAAGCCACGTGAACTCCTCTTTCCACGATGCTTTTAATTTACGTTTACCTTTTGTAGCATCATCAAATCTACTGCCTTCAGCTATATCTGTGAAATTGTGCCAACGCTACAATTTTAGTGGCTTCTTCCTTCTGTGTATCTTAAAATCCGGAATATAGGCCGCAAATTTTCCCCCCAAGCTTTCAACCCTGCGGCTTATGCATATTTTCTAACGGCCGCCAGGGGCAGACAAGCAGAAAAGCTAAGATCAGAGTAAGACATGTGGAATATTTGTGTTGAAAAAGACGCAAGTTTAATGTAACATCGCGCTTTGTGAATAAATGTAAATGGTCTGCATTAATTATAGCACTTTTCATGTCAATAAAGACCCCCCAAAGCACTTTACAATGTGTTTCACACGTTTCCTTTTTACACACTAACTAACCGGATAAAACTATTATGAACAATAGAAAAGGTGTCAATCAAAAGGGAAGCGCTAACTACCATATTGGGAATAATTTTACAAGTGTTTTTTTGTGAACAAAAATAACGAGGCTTTTAACTAGGACAAGAAAGTTTGATCACATTAACCCGATTTTAGCTAACCTGCATTGGCTCCCTGTTAGATTAAGATGTGATTTCAAGGTTCTGTTGGTAGTATACAAAATCTTGCAATTTCCGATTTATTTTCCCCCTATGTTCTGGTCCGGAGCCTTCGCTCTGAAAATGCTGTTCTACTACTGATCCCAAGAGCCAAGAAGAGATCTCCAGGTTCAAGAGCGTTCCCCATTCGGGCCCCGGTGCTGTGGAATGCTCTTCCCCCTGAGATTCAATCTGCAACCTCAGTGGAAATGTTTAAATCTAAGCTTAAAACACATTTCTACTCTATAGCATATGAATAACCTGTATTTTTTGTTGACAATATCTGTGAATCTGTGTATTATTTGCCCTCATGTATGTTTTAGATCCGGTGATGGTGTAATTATAGTCTGTGGTTTTCAATAATCTGTGGTCTGTGCAGCCCTTTGAGACTCTTTGTGATTAAGGGCAATATAAATAAACATGACTTGACTTGTGTTGAAACGAACGGATCACAAGAAGCAACGTCCAACGAAGCAGAATTTTTTTAAGGTGGATTCCTATTAATCTGCCTGCATTGTAGTGTGTTCTGAGTAAATATTTTACATGGTTTGATTCTATGGAATGTCCTTGATGTAACGAAGCTATTTTTGTGGACATTCAAAGATGTTGAAGACGGCCAGGGGGCATAATGGTGAATTACCTCGGCTTTATAGTTTTGGGGTATCTCGTTTCAGACTGATCTTAATGTTTCTCTGAGTATATTTTGAAATGGTCATCATATCTTAAATCCCAAGAGTTTAAGCTTTCCAATGATTTGTGGCGTGACTTATTTCAGTAACTATTGATATCGTACACGTATTTGTTTATCAAAAGTCCGGCGGCCCACCTGCGGGCCGTTGGAACGTTAAGGGATTAAGGTGCCAGTATTTTTGAAACTCTTGTGTACCTGTACGGTCTTTCTTTGTAAATATCCCATGTTTTAATGTGGGTACATGCGGCTTATAGTCAGGTGATGCTTATCTATTTACAAAATGTTTTTTTCTTTTAAAAATGTACAGGGTGCAGCTTATAGTCAGGTGTCTGAATTTTATGGTAATAAGTATTTCATTCCAACTACTTTAGCTCCCAGTCTAAGATTTGTTGGGAGCGTAAACACTTGGGTCTCACACTCTTTTAGTTTTCTTAAATGTAGATGAGCTGGTGGCGGCTGCAAGTTTCTTCAGTGTTTTGTCTATTGAGAAATAAAATCTCAGTCTGGACACCTTCCGAATTGAAGCCCCAAAAGCGCTTTGTTTTTCCACATGTTTGAAAGTAGAGCAGATTTTCCCGGTTGAATTGGATTACACATTTGATTAAAGGCATGTGATTCTAAGGTTAATACTACCACCTAAATTTGACCAAGCAAATATAAATCTTCTCCCTCTGACTTTTCCTCTACTTGTTCCAGTCTTATTTAACTATTTAAAGAACTACTCTCTTTCTGTTATGTGCAAACATTTTCTTTTTTAATTCTAAGTGAATACATGTTTTTGAGGATGGCCATTGATAACAATCGTCTACTATACATCCTAGGAGGCGTTGACCCATTTGCGAATCATAGCTAGAAGAGAATAAACATTGTCTGAGCGTGAAATGTAGGCCAGCACTCGTGCAGTGACAAGTGGGATTTAGGAGACTTGTGCGCTAGCAATGCCTGAATCTGTTTGATGCCGTTTTTGAACACAACCAAACCACAATTGTCGCCGGGATTTTTAGTTTTGAGACTTAAGGGGTCATCTGTGAAAATCGTGGATACGGTGAGAGGAACGAAAGTTTCTACTCAACATAAGAAAATCCTGTTACAAATATAATTAAAGAAGTGATAATATATTCTAATGTACTTTAAAGGGAGAGAATGCTACTGTCCCATCTTCCACCAAAAGAGACTTTGTCTTCTTTGAAAGTGGGTAACCGGGATACCCCGGATCCCGTCTCATACATACATGCGACAGCTAGCACTAAACCACAACTGTGGTTCTGGATTTGTGCACTATCTAAAGCATTGTGGGATTCAAACTCCATCGGCTTTTGTCGATTAGGGATCATGTTTTTGCAACCTGGAGATGGAAAAAGAGCTTGCTCTGTCCACTCCACACATCGGCCCGGTTGCAGTACCTCCGGGAACGGTGCATTCGCAATGATCGCAGCAAGGCTTTAAGGCTAGGACCTTAGCTTGGCCTTTTGGCTGAGAGTAAGAGTTCCGGCTCCTAGGCTTTGTAGCGTATTATGAACTGACCAATAACGGATAATGGATAATGAATAAAGAAGATAGAACAATAACCCTTAAAAAATCCCCCCCATTCCCCCCTACCATAGTTACGGTATCAATGTATTACAAGCGGAGGAAATATAGTGGCAGAAACAATAGTGAGCGAATCTTTAGTCAATATTCCTGATAGCATAGCTTTATAATTTCTTCCGGAACCTGCAAATTTCTCAAGTCAGTAGAAACCTAGTAAGGGTGGACGCGAAATGTTGGCGATCTATGAGGAAGTCAGGAGCCCCGTTCCAACGACGCACAGAAAAAGTTTCTGATTTGTGAGAGATAATGGCATATGGAGGATACACAATGAGAGATCCAGTACATCAAGATTATGAAACAAGTGGTGTAATTTCCATTTGGTCCAAATCTCTGGCAAGAAACGTGGAAATGTCATCACAAGTTTCAAACATTTCATATACTAGATCACGAATTGCATATCCTATTTATCCCATGATTTACAATTTTTACTTTAATTACAAAGCACCACCTTCGCTTGTATTTGTTTTTGTATAATGCTAATGAGAGCGCAATGATATACTCAAAGAAAGTGAAAAGGGGCTGTAGTAACTTACAACTTCCCCAGCAAATGGTGACTGCATTGGTTACTATGGATATTTGTCTAATTACCTCAAAACACACAAAATAAAGTTATCAATTAATTTTAAACAAATAAGGCATTTTTATTCATACACATTACACATTAAATAAATCTCAGACTATGAAGTACCTGACGTCACATCAGACAAAGTCGATGACCAGTAGGTCACGGTACCATATTGTCTCACTGACCACTAACCGATCCAAAAGCGGCGTGAACTTCAATTTACCAAAAATGAAACACTTGCTTTAGAACAAATAACTGTTCCGGTTACCATCGATCCTCTACACGTTGAGTTGATTGTGAGGCTGTCTGTATGCCTTTATCCCTCTCAAACATTTCTCTAAATTAGTTTTTGGCTGAGGAAAAGGGAATAAACTAACCCCTATCAGTTGGTCTGGATACCTCTGATCTACATTACAAGTCCACCAGACACATTGTCGAACCATTCTGATACAAAACAAGCGTGTATATCACATGTGCATTGTTTGTGATTCAAAGATAGCTCGCTTAAATTGGGAGTCATGGGGTTTTGTCTGCTTCACGTTCTGATATGCTGATAACAAGTACTGTCGGATGTATGTATTCCACTCATGTCTTTTGTGTGCCCCACAGGCCCAGGACAAGAGGAAAGCTCTGGAGGAGACCAAAGCCTACACCACGCAGTCTCTGGCGAGCGTGGCCTACCAAATCAACGCCTTAGCAAACAATGTCCTGCAGCTACTTGATATCCAGGCTTCGCAGCTGCGCCGAATGGAATCTTCCATCAACCACATCTCTCAGGTCATACAAACACACTCGTTGACCATTAACCTGTCTTATTTTTTAATTTAATTTAAATCACAGCGCAATAACTTTACTTGCTTGTGTTTAGTCAGTTTGTGCTTATAACAATGGACAGGTTCCAGCAAAGCTAGACTGAAACTAGTCAAAACATCTTTATAAATCAGTTCTCAGGTCGCTCAATTTTAGGTTGTTTCTTTTCAAAGCTTGACAACACTACACCAGGGGAGGTCAAGCAAATTAATCCCTGTGGAGAACGAGTTGGACGCACGCTACCTCAGGAGGATAATCCGTGGACGATAGAGTGCTTAATCCTTCTGAGAAGGTGTGCAGAACCTTAGTTAAGAATTCAGGGGTATACTGCAGTCAACTATTGATTCAACAGATGAAAAACGACGAAACGTCTGAGTCGGGTCAAAGCTATTCATTTTTGGCATACATTTGAGGAGCAAGGACTTTTAGGTGGGGAAAGATTTTTGAAAAGTTCAGGACATCGACATGTTGCAAATTCAGACATGGTTACCTGAATAGTTTAAGGAAGGGGTATACAAACCTTTCATAAAACTGTCCAGATTTGGTAAGCTGAAAATTTGTGAGGGCCAACCATTTTTATGACACAAACTTTAATAATTTAACTGTCCGTGAAAGTTTTGCAGTGCTTGGCATTCAGTTTTGCAACTTTGTTACTCGCCTTAGTAGCATTTCATTTTTTGATTTCTCCGCACAGAAAGGGGACTCAAGGAAAGTACAATCAGTGTTACAACTCTTGTTGTAGATTTAATTTCCTTTATTGGCTCCACCAACAACATTTAGTCATTCAGGTAGTCGGGTAGGTAAGAAAACTACAATACAATAAACATAACTTACTTTACTTCCATTTCAAGTACCAAATAAACACTAAAGCAATCAAATAATATATATTTTATAGCAAATTTCACTATCGTAACTCCCCACAAATGTTTGAACTGAACAACTACAATACCCATAAATCACTGGACCGCGGAAGTGCGGTCATGGAACCGTGCCAAGTCCAAATATTTGCGAATCACAAAACTGCGTTTCCAAAGAGAACTGCTTATAGTATCAAAAGCAACGCTTGCGCACAGAAATATTAACAACAGTCAAACTACAGCAAAATGAAGGAGGACTTACTGGTGGCGTTTGACGCATGCTAACGTTTTAAGTTCTTGACTCGAGTTCCAATGCACATTACCGTGTGGCGCTCCTGTTTTAAATTTTCAAAGCGCAGTTGTTTCGGATTTTGGTTGAAAATAAAATTGTCCAATTTCCACTTGTCCTAGAAGCGGCGGCCCTCACAGTCAACGTTCCTTTTTTCATTTACAGTTGCCATGTCGGAAATGGGGACGGTGGCCAGAGGGCTACTGCCACCATAATAAAATATTGTCTTACTTTTGGGACAAACTTATTTTTTTGACTTCAGTCAAAATTACTGGCAGGCCACATATCATTAATTTTATGACAGAGGCCGCGGGCCAGTAAAAAAATTGATCATGAGCCGTATCTTGTCAAGTATTTTCATGGCTGATACAAATTATATTGGCTGTGCTTTTCCCACGCGTAAAATATTGTTTTTCCTTTGAACTGAGCTGTGCTCAGAGTGCCACAAATTCTTCTATTATACACTGAAGGTCAGTTTTTCATCCTAATTGAAGCAAAAGTGGACTTGTGGGACTTGGGGGCAAAAGCGCAGTCAAAGGCAGAATTTGATAAGCGAAAAAGCCTAGAAGAAAGCGGTACATTTACACATTTTGCTCATGTCCATTTTACTGAATAGCTTTCAAGCCAACGCACAAGGTCACAAGACATTTTTGTCAATAGGGCGATATTCCTTGTCTGGTTGGGGTTGAAGATTTTAGATAAGAAAAGACTATCAACATTCTTATGCTGATAATGTATATTCAAACGCTCCTCTCTTTTTGCACAAGTTGCAGTGGAGCAAGAGGGAAAGGTAGGGGGTTGATCAGGGGAAAAAAAAACCAGGCTGAAAAAATAAATGATTTTCTACCTTGTGCTGTGTGTGAAGTGGCTGTTAAGAGGCTCCCAACAGGGAAAGCTCTGTGAGCGCAGCGGAAGCCAACAACTCACACTAACAACTACAGAGCGACACCACAATATTAAAGAATGATAGCACAGGCATTCACAAAATCAAAGTACTGTGGTCAGTTGAAACCTGTTGTCAAAGGTCTTTGAGTCTATTAGAAATGGTACCAGTTGCCATTTCCAGATGATTCATTTGTGAGTCACTGAACACAACCATGACTGGCATGCAATAACTTTTGTCTTGTGTTGTCTAGGCTGCACATTCAGAGAAATCCCCTCTTAGCTTTTGTCACCTAGAAAAAAATATGATCAACAAGGTGTGTGTGTGTGTGTGTGTGTGTGTGTGTGTGTGTGTGTGTGTGTGTGTGTGTGTGTGTGTGTGTGTGTGTGTGTGTGTGTGTGTGTGTGTGTGTGTGTGTGTGTGTGTGTGTGTGTGTGTCACAGAACATGAATGCGAGTAGGGAACAAGTGAGTCAATCTTAGTGTTGAAGAAAAAGCCAACCATGAACAGGCTTTTTTAAAAGTAAAACAAAGTAACTGTTGGGGACTAAGTTAGTCAATAAACTTTCAATATCTACCCCACCTGTTCTCACTGCTATGATAAGCTAACTGTAAGATTTTCTCATTCTGCAATTGTTTTCCTGCTGGACATGACTGACCAATTCCTGACTTAGGTTTTATCAGATTGAAAAAAAATAACTGCCTTATTTTGTCACATAAGTATGTGTGGATTATACGCTGTGTTCTTGGATAGAATAACATGTGTTTGTTGTACAGAGGAACTAATAATTTAGAATCTGCCATCAATTGGTGGCACAAATAAGTTAAGTCAAGTCTTTCTAAAATGTTTGGAACCAATCTCAGAGTTTCGAGGCATTTTGCTCCCAGCCTTCGCAACCTTAATTTTCAAAGCACTGTGTGTATGCATTGGGGGTGGCTGAGTGTGTGTGTTTGTCTGGTCATACACTGTCAAGCTGAGTCTTCACAAGGTTTCGACATTCCACTCCTGGCCTTTTGATTGGGCATGCTGCGGGTCGTTTGCTGGTTCTTGTATGTACACAACGGTCCATAAGCAGCGTGACCTGTTTTCCAATGACTGCGCTCCCCTTCAACTCAACACTGTCATTAATCTTAGTGACAAATATCGCAACTGGGAGATGCACATTTATTTATTTTTATAATCTGAGTGCCACTTGTCATACTCTCACAACTAAATAATTTCATCATCCACAGACTGTGGACATCCACAAAGAAAAGGTGGCCCGACGGGAGATTGGCATCCTAACAACCAACAAGAACACTGCGAGGACCCATAAGATAATCGCGCCTGCTAACATTGAGCGTCCGGTTCGCTACATCCGGAAGCCCATTGACTACGCTGTGCTAGACGATGTTGGACACGGAGTCAAGGTGAAGGCACATCAATTTTATTATCTCTATAGCTGGCCCGTAATCGCTGTGATATGCAGTCCAAATTTTATTTCTTCTAATCATTTTGAGTTTCTTTGCTGTGCTTCATTTTATTCGATATTAACTCCTTTATGTTTTGGAGGAAAGTTCATGATATAGCAGTTTTTGAAATAATGAAGGGTGATGAAGCAAAGGTTAACTTTGTAGTTAAAGCCCCTTGTAACATAGTTCTTACCATTCTCAAGCTACCCATCTTTAACTGAAGTGTTTCCACACAGAGAAAGGGAGGGATGATTAGAGAGGGGCAATGGCCTTGGCATTAAGACCGTGACCTAGATTATAAAACGGATATAGTCCAGCACAGCTAACCTGAACATAATTTTCTCAAAAACTGAAGCATCACACTTAGGGCACAAATTTATCCCTGCCTAAGCTTGTGATGAAAAAGGCTAACAATAATGTGTATTTATTGATGGTGCACTAGGCTGGATTGCAGCCACTGCTCCATGTTTTCTTTCCGTTATGTTTTTGTGACATTTACACAAAGGTGAATACTTCTTGATACAATCTCATTCAGGTGTGGTGCCGTAGGTCGCTCTCAGCTCAATATTTACTCATTCCTTTCCCGCCGTCCTATGTTTTTACTTAATGGATTGTGGCCGTTTTGACATGCCCTCTTTCTGTCTCCTCTTTTCTACCCCTTCCACCACGCCACTTGCCCACACTAAGTGGATGAAAGCCAAGGTAAGTTCAATGTCATGTGACCCATTTTGCTGTCATGTATTTTTAATAGTCTCCCTTTTCCATGGAAACCTACATACGACAGTCCTCAACATGCAATCTTTGTTTCCCCATTAGTCAACCTTGTGATAATTTTTCAAACCCTTTGCCCTTTTAGGCCCCTCCTCCCTTTAAAAATTGTGTGTTGTCGTCTTCAGTAGTTAAATAAGAAATGTTTCTCAATTGCACAGATGCTGTAGACCAGGGGTCAGCAACCTTTTCGGTGTGGAGTGCCACTTTCAAATTTCATTGTGAATCAGTTTGCCATCCCAAGATCAATGACTCACACAACATTTTTTTTTTATATCCAATAGAGCTGTAATTTTACACCAGTCCGGATATACATTTAAATCGTATAAATGACCAATTTATCTTCCACTATTCTTGTTCATCAATAAACTAAAAAATGAATGTGAGCAACATGTGGAAAGGCCTGTAGCCATACATGAATTCAACTTTTTACCACAAGAATAAACCATTCTTAATCAACAATAAACTAAAATCAAAAACAAGTGCTATGGACAGCTACCATACAATTCATAAATGAAATCCTATTGCAGAAAATATCAAAACTTGAAACAACAGCAGCAAGACAGAAGGCTACTTGTAAACAAGTGCAACAGAAATAACAGCTGATTTGGTCGCAGATATAAATATTTTTCCGTGCTTTGCTATGCAGTGAGCAATGTGATAACTTCCTTCAGTGGTTGTGATTTTAGCAGTGACAAAGGTTTTTAGGTTCTGCGTTTGTTGGCCGTACCTGGACATAGCGTGTTTTAATGTCACCGCCCTGTCAGACACATTCTTGAATTAATGTTCATGATTCATCTCGTAATGACGTTTAACACTTGAGGTGCAAAGTACACCGCTCTTGAGGCATAACAAACAGCACAGTCATATTTTTATTTTTTTTTTTGCACAGAGCCCCAGTCATTTGTACACGCTGGCTGAAAAGAACGAGATTTTTTTCTCTGGAGGAGCCGTCATGATTTGTTCATTTATCGCGCCGGTGTTTCTGTGCCTGGGTTAAAACACGGATGTTTCATCTTTTGCTAGGCGCGGCGCAGGCACGCACTCACACACGAAGTAGAGGAGAAGGGGCGCTACCGTAAACACGGCGCGCAACTGAAAACGTCTAATTTTCAATTAAAAATGCGCTTTAAAAAAAAAAAATCATTATTATTTGTATTACGTGCACTCGCGTGCCACTTGTTAACCCCACGCGTGCCAGCAGTGGCACGCATGTCATAGGTTGCCGACCCCTGCTGTCGACAAACAAGAAAAAAGCCATAAACAACTGTAGCTGTCACATGATGCTTGCTGCCAAGTAATTTCCCCTGACCTCCACATTGCTTTTAACCGCCCTTTTTTTCTGTCATCCTCCTGACCACAGCAACACGGAAACAATCAGTCAATCCGAGCAGGAACACTATCACGGACCAACCCTCCAACGCAGAAGCCACCGAGCCCGCCTATGGCAGGGCGAGGGACGCTTGGGTGAGACTTTTTCACCATTCAAATGTAAATACCAGACTTTGTAAAAGGTTTCCCGACTGACATTTGTTGTCCTTTTTGGGGGCTTTCTGTAGCCGCAATGCATCTTACAAAACTTTGGAGCCAGTGAAGCCTCCAACGGTGCCTAACGACTACATGACCAGTCCTGCCCGCTTGGGCAACCAGCACGGCACCCACAGCCCTGGGCGCACAGCCTCACTCAACCAGAGGCAACGCACTCACAGGTATGTTAATTTTCTTTCTTATGTCTACAAGACTTTTGAAAAAGGAGTAAATTGGCTCGAAATGGAGATGACAAGCTAAGGTTGAGATGGTCACTTTATAGAACAAAAGTCTTGTATCATTTGAAGTGAAGGGATCATTATCGAAGAATGGCAGTAGACTCAGATGCTGGTTAATTTTTGTTTTGTTTTTCTTATAAAGTACTATATAAATGCAGACCATTTAGCATTTATTCTTCCAGCCAGTGAGGAGTCTCTGTGAGACTCATAAATGGGTTAAGGAAAAAGGGAGAGATAAAATTGGCTTTGGAAAAAAGGGTATAATTTTTTTATTGTGGAGACTGCGTAGGGCAAACCCCCGCTGTTTGTGCCACTAGCGCCTTGGGGCTCCACTGACATGGATCAGGGGAAGAAAAAAAGGGGGGAGGGTGGGAAAAGTGGGATCAAGTAACTGGAGCGGTTGGGAAAAGGGGGTGGGTGGTGATTCATTTGGATGCTAGGTGTTTGAGGGATTTTTGGGCTTCGGTATTTTTCATGCCGGGCTGACCTAGCAGGTGACAAGGGGGGGGGGGGTGTTTCAGTCAAAATTTAGATGAAAGAAAAAGAAGATCAAGGCAGACTCTCTTTTTCCTGTGTCAAAATCATGCTGACGCACATGACACTTTGGTGTCCTCTGCTTCGATTGATTGAATTAATGTGCTGTCAACAAATTCCGGTCCATGTCATGAGCACTTTCTGCCTTTTTTTATTTTATTTTTATTTTTTTTTAACAAAAACAGAACAGAAGGCGATTTCTTGACAATTAGTACCTTTCAAACAATGAAATGTTTTAACACTTTATGGAGGATATTGTGTTAATGTTAGGACAGGTAGAACTAGTGAGTGATTCCTTGCGTACTAATGTGTCTGTGTTTTACTGTAGTGGCAGCAGCGGAGGGAGCAGCAGTCGGGAGAACAGCGGCAGCAGCGGGATTGGCATTCCCATCGCAGTGCCTTCACCCTCCATTCCCAACTCTGGACCAAGTGAGTTTATTTTTCTTTGCTTTACATTATCCAAAGGTTTGAATTATACATCCGTATCTTCACAATAATTTTCACGTAATGCCATGTCATGATATTCTTGTTGTGTCTTTTACATTGATTATGAATTGCAGCATACAACCTATATACCCCACAGGGATTATACAGCATCCTATTGTGCTCCACGAGCAGCACAGTCAAAATAGGCCAAGCTGCATTAATGCAGCGTGCACTGCACATTGATGGACAGGCGGCACATTTTATCGTGTCAACTTGGCTGTGAGATACTTTGCCTAAGAAGACTTCAGGTTAATGCAGCAGCTTGTCTGGTTTGCCAGTGCAGGAAGCGTTTCCATGGAAACAGTCAGTCACAAAGACACAAAAAGGGCTGAGTTAAAAATCTGCACTGCTTAAGTAAAATGTGTTTTTTCTCAACTTTGAGAAGCAGCTAAACTAAACAAAACCAAATAGAATAACTCGGGCTCCAAGTCTCCCTGTTTCCTCACAATTAAAAAAAACTCTCTGCAGTCTCGTACATGAGCTCCCCCCCGGGGGTGCCTCCTCCCCCACCTCCTCTTCCCACCGGACTTGGTCCATCGCCGCCACTGCCTGCTCCTCCTATAGGTGAGACCTGCGAGTGTCCTGCTCGTCATGCATGGGTCATGCCACGCTATTGGTCAGTCAGCCGGAATGAGGTGGACCCTCCAATCGACGTTTTGGTGGTGGTGCTGGTGGACTCTATTCATTTATAATTTTCTTTTAAAGGGGAACACAAATTTTTTTATACAGTGATGTTATTTTATGACATGCATTTTTATTACTGTTTTGTAACTAAATAGGAAAATATCTCAACTGTCATATACCGTATTTTTTGCACGATGAGATGTACCAGCTAGAAGGCTCACCCCCATAAAAAATAGTCCTTTGTGATATTTCTTTTCCATATATAAGGCACCAGCAGACTATAAGGTGCATGGAATTAAAATTACTGCAAGGGCTAAGGTTGTACAAAAAATAAAAAAGTGCTATTTTTGTGCATCAACTGAACAGTTGAGTATACCACCTCTTACCGTTATTACGCAAATCTGGTCAGTGATAAAATGTATTGACTGATAAATAATTGCACAAATATGGTCATGCATTTCCATTTTTTTTTCTGCCTGTAAGGTGCACCAGATAATAAGCTGCACGTTCACATTTTTAAGGATGTTTGGGTGCACCTCATAGTTCAGAAAATACGGTATATAAATTCTCTGCTTCCCTTTGTTCCCATCTGATGAGAATCAAGATTTTTCACGGTTTTGGGTGTCTTTCTCTGTCTGTTCCTATCCTTCACCTCTTTGCTTGCTTCCCGGGCCAATCCGCTATGTCCCTCCTAGCGGTTGCCCCTGGGCCTGGCCTGGGCCCGGCCCCCATGTCGCAGTTTGGCACCATCTCGCGGCAGATCTCGCGGCACAACGCCGCCAACTCATCCGTCTCCATGGTGTCGGCCACCGGCACCTACCGCCGGGCCCCGTCTGTCACCTCACAATTCTCCTTGCAGCAGCAACAACTGCAAATGCAGCAGCAGCCTCATGTTAACGGAGGCACGCCTGCTTACAACCACAACTCAAGTAAGCCTTGCCCCCCATAGTAAGGTAGTGAAGTGCAGGAGTTTTCTGATTTAGGCCTTTTGGCAGGGGACCCCAATCTTTTTTCTGTGAGGGCCACATAACTTGTCCATTCATTGATGAGGGGTCAGTTTGCAAGAGAAAAAGTGTGACGATTGCTGGAGTGTCCAAATATTGTTATATAATATTGTTTTCTAAAAAGCCACAATTCAAAAAACCCATCTGGTTTCTTCACAAAACAAAAGTCATAAATTGAATAATAACACTTAATTAAATGAATAGAAAACAAATAACCGTTTCTGAATTTTTCAATGAACAGAAGTCAGAAATTAAAAAAATTAAACTTAAATATTGACCAAATAACACTCTCTGGGTTCTTAAGAGAAAAAAGTCCTAGGAAGATTAACTTTCTGTTGTGCTGTACAGTGTTTACAGGTTCAGCTTATTTGTAAGAGCATTGGACAGATCAATTGCAAAAAGGCAGTAGATGATCTCTCATTAACACTATTTTTAGTCACGGTATCGGAGACAAATTTTAACTTCATTGTGCCTTTCACATGTTACATGTGAAATTTACATAAAACCTTAAACAAAGATTGTGTGATTAGTTATAACCCAACGCCTTTTCCTGTGTCATTTATATCACTCGTAGTCTGGTTGTAGTTTGTCGCTCGCATCCCTGAGACCATGATTTTAATCCAGGGATCGTGTCCCGTTTCAACCAAAAACCTGCACCCAGACAGTTCTTTTTAGGGTAAAAAAATGCTGTTTAGGGTATATGAAAAGATCAAATATTTTCCGTTATTGTACCGGGGGCTGGACCAAATGTGCAGGCAGACTGTATTCTGCCCGCGGGCCATGGTTTAGGGTTCACTGCCTTATGGGGTAGTTGTTTTTAAATGATGACTTCTGATTTAGAATAGGTTTCAGTTACATGCTAATAATTAAATGACATTCTGTAGATAACTCCTGAAATATACAGACTTCCCCTCCCTTATTAGATAGCCCCCCCGCCTTGCGTTTGCTCAAGGGCTTACCTTCCACTTCCACTTTGGGTGACTGATGCTCTTTTTCATTCCTTCTTACTTTTCGCTGCACACGTGCTGTCCTTCAGCTTGTGTGGCACCCCCTCCTCCCCCAATGCCCCAGCTGACGCCACAGATCCCCTTGACTGGCTTTGTGGCCAGGATGCAGGAGAGCAGTAAGTCTTGCGCCCGTAATTTCTTTAACCAACCCCCTGCTCCCCTCGAATCATCATAGTTTTTGTTCCCTCCTTCCAGCATGTATCGCTCTTTCTGTCATTAAGTTGCCCTCTAGCACTGTTAACAACTTTCTGACGAATTTACCTCAACCAAAACGGTTAATTCCAGGGTCAAGATGGTCATTAATTGACAGAAACACTGTTCTGTCTTATCAGTTATAAGAGTTAGAACAAGTACGACGTGGCAACACCTGATGGTATCAACGAAAAGTACAAATTGTGCATGGTCCAAAATTCTAGGTACCATTTGGATCTGGGTAGTTAGCATTTAACCGTTTTCCTTGCATGGTAGTTACATATGATTACTGTAGTTTGAATGTTCACTCAGTAGTGTTTTACTCCCATCCAATAGGAAGCATGCATGCCTTCCTTTGCAGGGTTCGTATAGGTGCTTGAAATCTTTGAATTCTAATGTTTTCAAGGTTTGAAAACTGCTGGAAATGTATTTTGGATGATTTGCTGTAAAAGTTTGAAATTATTGCCATGTTTCTTGGCAGTCTCTCAATATAGCACGCATTAAAGTCCATTTAAAAATGACCCCGACACGCTAGCTCTGGTGGCTTAGCTTTACCATTGCATTTCTTCCTTTGTAATTAATGGCAGCTGGTTATAGTTTATGCCATGTGACGTTAGCAGACTTATTTGAGGACTTGAAAAACGTGTGTAAATCGCCTATATATAATTATATATATAATCTGCAAATAACAGTTCAAAACTTATTTTCTCTTTTAATGGTACTGGAGGAATTGGAAATTTGGCCTGAAAGTGCTTTTGTGCCTGAATTTGGCCATGAATACGGTCTACGAACCCTGCCTTCGCCTTTTTTCCTCTTCAAACATGCATGTATCAATACAACAATGCATGCGCATTCTCTCCCTCCCGACATCCTAACCTCAAATTGCACCAGTCATTGATAGTGTGCCTTTGGCCCTGCAGTTTCGGACACACCGACTCCTCCCCCGCCGCCACCCCCAGACGATATGGCCATGTTTGACGAATCGCCCCCACCGCCTCCGCCTCCCCCGGTGGACTATGAGGAGGAGGACGCCTCGGTGGTGCACTACAATGACCCTTATGCAGACGGAGATCCGCACTGGGCACCCAAGAATTACATCGAGAAAGGTTGGTGACCCAAAATTAGGAGAATTAAAGGTATTCCCAAATTCTTAGACATGCAAAGTATGAAGAAATAGTACATGTTTTTTTGGGGGGGCATAAAATCTATATGTATTTCATCAGTATATTTTGATTATTTTCAGAGCTAATATATCATGAAAACAGCATGCCTTTGTCATCCTGAGCTGTGTTGTCATGAGAGAAGTACCAGCACCTGAGCAGCCCAGTCACCATATTGGTTTGCGTGTTAATTAGTGGAAGAGGTTTTGAGTGTTTTAAGCAAAGTTTTGGTAGTCTTTGTTTAGAATGCATAAGCATTGTTGCAAGTGGGACCAATCAACAAAAGGCGGCCGCGGCAAAAAAATGTGAGTCTGGCCAACCAAAAAGCATGCGGCGAGCGCCTTTGCTTACCGGAAAAAAAAACAACGAAAAGCAGCAATTGAGACATACGGGAAGCTGGTCAAGAATTAACCAAGGGACATGGCAAAACCCGCACTGACGCCACGCTAGTCGGCCAAACGACAGGGAGCAAACGAAATAGGAAAGCCCTCGGCAGCCCCGACGCTGCCTTGGAGCTAGCCCTACAAAATTATAATCACTGCAACACACACAGCAAAAAAACACTAATGAAAAACCATTATCACCTACCTAAAAGAAGGTGAAGGGAAACAAGAACGTACGCTATAGCGGCGGGAGGTAAACTTACCCCAGCAGCTTTTGAAGCTCGAAGCAGCAAACTTTGACAAATCTGTCTCAAGGCCCCCAGCGACAAGTTGGAAAGTTCAAATTTCTCCAAGCAGAAATGAGCGGGATGCAATTGCTGTTATCTATTTTGGAGAGGCCTTAAATGTTGTGTCAATGCGATTCACCATTTTAAAAGTGTTGTTCCTTCAATGACATTACAGCTCCAGAGGAAACAAGCCAGATGGGACAACTATTGAGAGTGCATTTTTGGAGTCCCCCTGCGTGTGGAATATTCCATAACATATTTGCATAATTTTGGGGAGGAGCGCTACTTGTTCTGTGCATAATTGAAAAAAAAAAAAATTCTGTTAAGGAATAAAAAGGGAAAATTTTCTGATTTAAGAACTCTTCATCTTAAATTCTGTATGTGCTTTCCCTACCAGTGGTGGCCATCTATGACTACAGCAAAGACAAGGATGACGAGCTGTCCTTCATGGAGGGCGCCATCATCTACGTTGTGAAAAAGAATGACGACGGGTGGTACGAAGGCGTCAGCAGCGGTGTCACGGGACTATTCCCTGGAAATTATGTGGAGAGCATCATACACTATGCTGATTAACTCGAACAATTCACAAGTAAGGTGAAAAACTATTCGAGAGAGCAACAGCAAAACCGTGCAGGAATCCATCCACAATTTATTGCTGGTAACAAGGCAACATTTTTTTGTATTCCAAATAACTGCTACTTTCCAAATAGAGCAACAAACAATAATATCCCAATTCCCCCTTTGATGTGGGAAAAACCACTGTTGAATTGTATGCCCCAGGCTGCCTCTTCCACAATGTCAGCGAGTTAAATGAGTTGCATAAACAATGAACTGCTACAAATCAGGAGTTCACTTTGAGTTTTTCTGGGTGAATGGATCAATCACGGAAGGATGGGTGTAGCCACTAGATTTTTTTTAGGGTTCCTATGTGTTTGCAGAATTCCATCTGCTGGAAACATTTTATGTCCAGGAGAGCCCTTAAGAAGCATGTCAGCCTTCACAACTAACTTCAGATATTATAATTGTTATTGCTAGTACGCTGTCAATTTTTGTTCCCTTTTTTATTGTATGTATTACTGTTGAATCACTGAACTTAATGCAGACTTGACCATCTCGAAAATCAAACGCTTACGCAAAATTATTTCTGGGCTCCCCTTCAGTTTTGTATAAGGTGGCATGTTGAATGGAATTCACAAATAAGGTTTGTTGGGGTGCTAAGTGTCATACATTTAATAGTAAGATAGGAGTTTGCCAAATAATGCAATGGCAGCTTCATTTTTTTTTTTTCAACATGAATGTGACTACAATATGAAGAATGACCAGATCAACCCATATTGTCAATCAACCGAAATGTTTGTAGCACCATTCACACATCAGCCTTGAATCCATCATGACAGAATGTCTTTGGTTGCAGAACTCATCTGCATGCAATCCCCTCTCTCCTTTAACATGATTCCTGTTTTGACCAATAAGAGAAAAACATTGATTCAACTCAAACATTCCGTGTCAATTTATTACTGGACTTTAAAAAAAAAACCAATGCCAACTATTTCTAACTTCTTGACAAGCAGCCAGGTTTAGACCCACTCATTTTAACTCAATTGCTTGCCGAGTATTAAGTACAGGTCTGAGTTTTTTCTTCCCTTCCTATTTTTTTTCTTTGTGCATCCAATCAGAGAATTTGGCAACCCAAGTCAACTCTACCCCTCCTTTGTATGTAAAATATGTTGATTTGAAAAAAAAATGTACAGCCTTTTATAATAAACTGTTCTATGTACAACAGCCGTCAAATGTGATGTTTTATAGACAAACAGCAGGTTATGTTTTGCATTAAAATATATATTTAAAAAAAATATATATTGAGCAGTGTTTGCAGATGTTAAGGCCGTGTTTGTTACAATGGAACATCTTCATTAAGGCTAGGTTCACACTGCAGAGCTTAATTCGGAATTTTGACGAAATGCAATGGTTTTGAGAGATTTCACATTAGCCAATATGTGATTTCAAAAGTGTAGAAGGGGAACCGTGACGTCATATGCAATGCATCCATTATTTGCAGAATTACTCATGGATGTTAACAGCAAAGCATATCTACCAATTTTCTCTTGAAATATTTTCAAAACCTGGCCAGTTCAATATCGTTTAAGTATGATCTGAACAGTTATTTCCACAAATGTTGGTTAAATTCAAAACCTTGCTTTCACTCCACCAAATGCTCTGTTTTGTTCCACCATGATTGTTGCTTTACACACTGTTTTGCCTATCAATGATAATGCGTCATGACCATTCACACAGCAGTCGCATTGCAAAAGATCAGACATGTATCAGATTAAGGACCACAAATAAAAGTGGCCTCAGCTTGGTGTGGAAAAAAATGATTCGTGCCGTTCAGACAGACTTTGACGGATCGGAGACAGGTTGCGTCTGTGCAAATAAATCTGATTTTTCTGCAGCCTAAAGCTAGGTTGACACTGCAGAGCTTAATGCTTAATTCAGATTCCCTAGTGATTCCAATGTTTTTGTGAGAGTTCCCATTTCTAACTAAATGCGAATTGTATGCAATATCTTAATTTCTGTGCATCTCCAGTGTGAGCACCACAAGTGAGTCGCATGCGCATAAGACACGTGACAGCACACGCAATGCGCTCTAATTTTGTAGAAGTACTCATGGAAGCTAGCACTGTAGCATATCAGGCAATTTAAAAGTAATTGTGCTACCGGAGGCTGAACAGAGTTGTCCCACCAAATTAAATCCAAAACCTCACTTTCCCTCCATTGAATACTTTCCATGTTTATGTCCACCATATCTACACTCCCTCCTGACGACATACAGGTCAAATGGAAGCGCCGTTCACACAAAAGTTGCAATAGAAAATATCATATGTATCAAATCTGGAACCACATATGAATGTGGCTTGGCTCTGGTGTGAAAAAAATTGTTGCATTCTGACAGACTAACAGATCGGAAAATGGTCACGCCAATGCAAAACAATCCAATTTCCCTGCAGTGTGAAGTTAGCATAAGATTTCAAGCATGGACAGAGGGAATCGCAACACTGTTGCATTTACAGTACATAATGACATACATTGCTCAGTGCTCTATGAATTCCACGCGGAGCATTAAATGGTAGGGCCCTACCCCCGGTGGGGTAAATCACTTGTCCCTGTCAAGCACCATGCGAGTGAGTACAATAAGGGCGTCCCTCTCAGCCGACGGCCGCAGCCTGCTCACGTGGCGGACAGCTTCCTGGCAGTATCGGCGCGCAAGGAAGTTGGTCTGCTGCACGCCGTCACTCTGCGTACACAAAATTGGATTACAATTAATGACACCAAAATTAAGCCGCACAATTAACCAGAATCTAATTGATATTGCGATACGACGCAGAATTTTTTACAGATCAAATTTAACTTGGCTGGACAAAGAGGCAAGTGTGTGTTGGGTGGGCGTGACAGTGTCTGTGGGACTGTGATTAACTGTCAACATACACCAGCCTAACAGCCAACTTGCCATCAAAACAAAGCGGCTTGTAACCTTGAAAAGAAATTCATCGCAGAGTGCGAGAAAATGGTGATCACATACACGAGTGCTCCATGGATTGTTATCGCATCCGGGTATTGACTAAAGCCGCTTTGGAAGGGAAGGGAAGCGATAGCGAAGCTGCAAATCCGGTCACTGCTACTGCTAGGCTAACATTTCCTCACAAGCCAACTTTGCCAAACCTGTCCCCAACCCCAGATCCATTACCCATGGAACGGATGACCTGGAGCTACAACTCGTGGAAAACCAATACATTCGTGGCTCTTGTATTTAAATCATCTCTTGACCTGGCTAAAACCGCAGTTACCCAATGCTAGCGTGAAACTAACTAACCACTCTCTAACTTGTTTTTTTTACTGTAAAAGAAGAAACCCTCCAAATTCATAGTACTTTTGTATAATGTCAATAAAGACTCTTTATTCAACTGCACTTCTGTATTCTATTGTTATTTGTAAGCTATATAGTTGTTATTTTGTTACAATTATATACACTCAGTGAGTACCTGTAATCTCAAGGTAAGTTTCACTCTTGTACCAACTAGGTACTCAGCGATTGAGGAATCAAAGACAAAGTAATGGTCAGCAGACAGCAACTAATAAATCTTACCAGAAGAGGGCGTTTATTAAAAGGTTAAAGCATGCCACTATGATTAAATACTTCCCAAAAAACATAACTAGCACAGAAAATGATCTAGTCTTTTCAAATACAGGGATCAGAATGGAGATTTTCATTTTCAGCTGAAATAGCTAGCGTCCAGGAATAAACCAGGGCGGAGCCCCCCCCACCCCCCCCACCCCCAAACCTGGGTTTTAGGCAATTTACTTGTCCAAAACCATGCTTATATTTATCATTTAAGTAACATTTTTAGAAGATTAAAATAATTTGCCCACATAACTGATTTTTTTGTAAATACTGCAAGATAAGTTCAAATGCAGTTCAGTCCCTGCAGCTTGTGCGACAATGCGGCCAATTTTTCTAACGGCCGCCAGGGTGCGCCAGAGCAATAAAGGAAAGAGTGAGACAGTCGGATTTTGAATTTGTTTGCTACGCAAGAGAAAAAGTGAAAAAGTCGCCTTTTGGGGTTCAAAAACAGCGGAAATCCGCGGATCCGCGGAAAATTCTGATCCCTGCAAATAAAAAAGTTATCAAAATTGCGATGAGATTTTTTCCCAAAATTGTGCAGCGCTACACAAAAATCAAGCACCGTGTTTTTGCAATACCTGAACTACGTATTGCCAGGCTCGATCTACGTCCCCTTGGGAGCTGAAGCGTCTCATGATCATGGCGTGCAGCTCCGGGAACTGAGGAATGCAACAATGATTTTTGATTTACTAGCATTTTTTGAAGTGTCAATGGGTCCTGTGTCGGGTTACAGACCTGCTGACAAGCGAACAAAACGGGTCCGGTGGCCAATCCCAACTTGAGGTCTGCGGCCGAAGGTTTGCCCAGCTGGCTGGCGCCGGCAGTGAAGTCCAGTACGTCATCCACCAGCTACAATCACAGGCAAAACTTGTAAATGTACAGTATGATTTTGTCTGCCATGTGTATTTCTATCACCCTTAATCACAAAAAGCTGCAGAGACCACAGTTACAACATCACCTGATCTGAAATCTTCATGAAGGCAAGGAAAATACTCAAACCTCAGCATGAGGAAATTAAAAAAAAAAAAACCTTGACGGGCCTGGACATGATGTAATCCCCCTTCCAAGATGACCAGGCTGCAATGGATGTTGCAAGTGCAAAGAAAATACACAATTTTTTTGACTTACGCACCATTTAGAAGCATATGAATCGTAGGTATTCCTCAAAAGTTGAAAATTAAACATGTGTTAACAATGCACAACTGAGTTCAAAGAGCCTTTATATAAAGGAGCCAGCGGTAGTGGGGGCGGTTTATGTTTTATGCCAGGATGGACAGAATATTTGGAAGCTGCGCACACCACCTTTTAGATAATTATATTATCAATTCTGGGTTTGGGCGCTGTTGTCATTTAATGTTTTTACTCATTTGCTGTTAGCAGGTGCTCATTCTGTAAAAGCCCACGATTTAAAATAAATGAAAACAAATGTATTTGAGGAAAGTTGGTTATAGTAAATAAAAACATTGAAATAGAAAAAAAATAGTAATGCAAGGAAAATAACCTATTTATGTATTAGATTTATTTTATAAATGTTCTGCTGGGTGTATGCAGATAATTTTGAATAGAGGTTTAAAAGAGAATCTAAATTTCGCTTATTTTAGGTACTTTCTTTTCCATCCATCCATCCATCCATTATCTTTCGCTTATCCGGGGTCGGGTCGCGGGGGCAGCAGCCTTAAAAGGGAAGCCCAGACGTCCCTATCCCCAGCCACCTCCTCCAGCTCATCCGACGGGGTCCCGAGGCGTTCCCAAGCCAGCCGAGAGACAGTCTCTCCAGCGTGTCCTGGGTCGCCCTTGGGGGCTCCTGCCGGCAGGACATGCCCGGAACACCTCCCGAGGGAGGTGTCCAGGGGCATCCTTATCAGATGTCCGAACCACCTCAACTGGCTCCTCTCAATGCAGAGGAGCAGTGGCTCTACACAGAGTCCCTCCCGGATGACTGAGCTTCTCACCTCATCTCTAAGGGAAAACCCAGACACTGTGCGGAGGAAACTCATTTCGGCCACTTGTATCCGGGATCGTGTTCTTTCGGTCATAACCTAAAGTTCATGACCATAGGTGAGGGTAGGAACGTAGATCGACCGGTAGACCGAGAGCTTTGCCTATCGGCTCAGCTCCCTCTTCAACCACGACGGACCGGTACAGGGTCCGAATGACTGCAGACGCTGCACCGACCCGTCTATCGATCTCCCGTTCCATCCTACCCTCACTCGTGAACAAGACCCCAAGATACTTGAACTCCTCCACTTGGGGCAAGATCTCATCCCCAACCCGGAGGGAGCATACCACCCTTTTCCGACTGAGTACCATGGTCTCGGACTTAGGGGTGCTGATCCTCATGCCGGCCGCTTCATACTCGGCTGCGAATCGCTCCAGCGAGATCTGAAGATCACGGCCTGAGGAAGCCATCATCTGCAAAAAGCAGTGATGCAATGCTGAGGCCCCCAAACCGGACTCCATCCCCACCAAGGCTGCGCCTAGAAATTCTGTCCATAAAAGGTACTTTTTATATATTTTCTTAATGTATAAAAAATAGGTATAGTCGGTTCAGTTAAATAACTTAGTTATTTTTTACATTTGTTCTAATCTTACCAGACATTTAATAATTTAGTAAAATAACATTTTACTCATTTAAGTAACCTTTAGTATGAAATTAATTTGAATATTTGGTGTCTCCCAGTGGTACAAAAACTTTTCGGTAAAAAAAAAAAACAAATAATGATTAGAATACTAGGCAAAAATACGTAAATTTAGCATTATACTACTGTTTTGTTTTGTTTTTTTATAAATTATAGGTTGAGAAAACTGTATTTCTTTTACATAGTGGAATCCATACCTAGAAGTCGCCTCCATGTTTGTATGGCATCTTTCCACTACGCTTGGCACTAGTTTGTTTGCATTTGACAATACAGTTTCATCTAGTGGTCAAATATTTTACACTGGGGCTCTAAAATTAGCTAAATGATTTGCCAAAAACATTTTTCTGACAGTTAAATGCTTATAAACCATCAAAGGCAGTGAAGGATGATTTTTATGGTACTTTTAGACCATTATATATTTTCAGCAGAACACATAACAATTTCAGTAGTCTATGACTTAAGTTTCCAGTTTAATGTGCATAGCAATAATAGTCCAAACAATTTGACTTTTGAGTATGAAAAAAAAAAATCTGTAAATTTGAGTGACCTGAAATGCGATGCCGACGTTCCTTCCATACTGGTATGCGATTTCATGGACGTCAGGATCTGAATTGACCAAAATAGACACCTGAGACAAGAAAAGATAAAAAGAACAAATGAAAAGAATGGCTCAGGTGTTGACAGAAATGTGCACGCCGGTCCGTCTGCGGGTGCTGCGGGATGTCGTGCAGACGGAACGTACATACTGCTTTGCAACTGTTGGCGATTAGGCTGGCAGTCTTCTTGAAGGTCTTGTCCAAGTAGTGCTTGAAGCGCTCACTCTCGTTCTCTTTGGAGCCTAGCTGCATGAATTCGCCTGAATTCCAATGAAACAATCGTTTTCGTGGATTCAGAAAAATGCAGAATGGTGTCCTATATTTACCTCGGACGAGGTCTTCAATGACCTGCGCCAACACTTTGACCACAGTGATGTTACCAATGCGAGCCAGAGCCATGGAGGCGGCAGACAGGATGAAGTCACCTGCCAAGATGGCCTTCCAGAACACGAAACAGACTTTACGGACAAGAAGCAGGGTTTGTACACCCTTTTTGTGGCCAAATTCAAGCACTTTTTAAGGACTTTCACCAGTAACATTAAAAGAATAAATCCGGTGTGAATCATGTATTTTGCAGTGCCACAAATACATCTTCCATTTACATATGTTACTTTTAATCTTGCGTGAGTTAAAAATCTTGAGTAAATTTCTTCCCATTAGAAATTAACACTAGGAAACTCTACCTTCATTTTTTGCATGACCCATAATATACAGTGGCTTGCGAAACTATTTGGCCCCCTTGAACTTTGGACCTTTTGCCCCATTTCAGACTTCAAACGTCAAGATATAAAACTGTAATTTCTTGTGAAACATCAACAATGAGTGGGACACAATCATGAAGTGCAACACAATGTTTAAATCTAAGCTTAAAACGCACTTCGATTCTATAGCATATGAATAACCTATATTTTATGTTGACAATATCTGTGAATCTGTGTATTATTTTCCCTCATGTAGGTTTTAGATCAGGTGATGGTGTAATAATAGTCTGTGGTTCGCAATAATCTGTGGTATGTGCAGCCCTTTGAGACTCTTTGTGATTTAGGGCTATACAAATAAACATGACTTGACTTTTCAAACTTTTTTAACAAATAAAAAACCAAAAAGTGGGTGCCCAAAATTATTCAGCCCCTTTACTTTCAGTCCAGCAAACTCTGTCCAGACCTTCAGTGAGGATCTCTGAATAATTCAATGTTGATCTAAATGACTAACGATGATAAATGGAATCCACCTGTGTGTAATCAAGTCTCTGTATGAATGCACCTGCACTGTGATAGTTTCAGAGGTCTGTTTAAAGCGCAGAGAGCATCATGAAGAGCGAGGTGCACACCAGGCAGGTCCGAGATACTGTTGTGGAGAAGTTTAAAGCTGGATTTGTCATGGAAAATCCATCGCATCCACTACACAGCATTATCTCCAGACAGAAGAGCAGTTTCAGCGACAGACTGCTGTCACTGTCTTGTACTACGGACAGACTGAAGAGATCTTTTCTTCCTCATGCCATGAGGCTCTTTAACTCTACCCGGCAGAGTAAAAGCCCACATTAAACCACACCACTTACATTGCATATTACCGAATTTTATTGCAATATGTATTCTGTGTAGCACTATTTAGATATTTTATATAACACGCTACAGTGGGCATTTGCACGTCACACTGGGTATTGTATATTGTATTGTTTTTGCTTTATTATTGTGTTGTTCTCAGCTCAGGGATGGTGCTAGAAATGTGAATTTCCCTTTGGAGATGAATAAAGTATCTATCTATCTATCTATCTAAAAAGATTTCCCAAGCTTTAAACATCCAGAGGAACACTGTGCAACCAATAATATTGAAATGGAAGGAGTATCAGACCACTAAAAATCGGCCAAGATCGGGCCGTCCTCCTGAACTTTCAGCTCATACAAGGAGAAAATTGATCAGCGATGCAGCCAAGAGGCCCATAATCACTCTGGATGAACTGCAGAGCTCTACAGCTGAGGTGGGAGAATCTGTCCATAGAACAACAACAATCAGTCCTATACTGCACAAATCTGGCCTTAATGGAAGAGTGACAAGAAGGAAGCTATTTCTTAAAGATATCCATTGAAAGTGTTGTTTAAAGTTTGCCACAAGCCACCTGGGAGACACACCAAACATGTGGAAGAAGGTGCTTTGGTCAGATGAGACCAAAATCGAACTTTTTGGCAACAATGCAAGACGTTACGTTTGGCGTAAAAGCAGCACAGCGCATCACCCCCAACAGGCCAACCCCACAGTCAAACATGGTGGTGGCAGCATAATGGTTTGGGCCTGCTTTTCTTGAGCAGGGACAGGGAAGTTGGTCAAAATCAATGGGAAGATGGATGGAGCCAAATACAGGACCATCCTGGAAGAAAACCTGATGGAGTACGCAAAAGACCTGAGACTGGGAAGGAGATTTGTCTTCCAACATGACAATGATCCAAAACCTGCAGCAAAAGCTACAATGGAATGGTTCCCCAAAAAACATATGACGGTGTTAAAATGGCCGAGTCAAAGTCCAGACCTCAATCCAATTGAGAATCTGTGGAAAGAACTGAAAATTGCTGTTCACAAACACTTATATACTTACATATTTAACCTCACTGAGCTCGAGCTCTTTTGCAAGGAGGAATGGGCAAAAATATCAGTTTCTCGATGTGCAAAACTGAGACATACATTGTTAAAAAAGTTTAAAATATCCAATAAAGTGTGTCCCACTTATCGTTGATTCTTCACAAGAAATTAGTTTTATGTTTATTTTTTAAGTCTGAAATGTGGCAAAAGGTCACAAAGTTCAAGGGGGCCAAAAAGTTCCGCAAGCCACTGTATGTCCATAACAGATTCATAATCCTTGCAATAAAACACATTTCATAGTGCCCCGTTTAAGTGTAACATGGACATGTCCTCTTGGGCCTGTAAGAGGCGATTACACTTCATATGACAATTCCATACAAACTAATGCTAGCTGCCGTTAATCACAAGGGAATAAATGCAACGGCTAATCCACTAGAGAGCAGGGTTGATGTCCTTTTTAAGCAGACTTGTTTGAAACATAACAATTCCATGCATCTACAAGCACTTTTCAATCCTCGAAAAACACAACATTAAAATTCAAGCATTTTTGATGACTTCAAGCCCCCGTACAAACCCTGTATTAGGTGCACCCAAATAAAAATTGGCCAGAAATTGAAATGGGCGCCTTATAATCTAGTATGTGTTATATGCAGACAAAATAGGAATTGAGTCACCTTATTTGTGCTATCATTGATCAGTCAATATCGCTGACCCCAACTGCATATTAATGCTAGCAACAGTGCTTGAACCAAACATCAATAGGAAGTCACAGATCCCTAACCACCAGGCTTGCTAGGGATATGAATGGTTATAGACTATTGCATAACATTGAATGCAATGTGAATCAAACACTAAAAGCAGCAGAGGACACAAACTTAAAATGAAAAGGCATTCGGCCTCGTCCCAATACACCACCCATCAGATGAAGAAAAATAAAACAGGTCGGCTTAAAAATGGCACTGACACTGCACTCTGGTGGCTTTGTTTTGTCATTAAATTTACAAGAAGTCCAGCATGAATCAATCTCTCACTCTACGGTTTGACGTTGTCAGGTGCTGTCAGTGAGACAAAATATTTGATACAAGACTAAACAGAGATGGCAACAAACACTAATGAAATAGAGCACAGAAATTCAGTTTAATTTTCCATTTCCATAAGAGTGAATTATACCAGCCGGTTTAATATTTGTCACATTTTCTGTTTTTTTTTTTTTTTTTTTTTGCTACTGCCAGTACTCGGTGACCTCAGACAACAAGGCAATCGATTGATTCACATCAGATTTCTTTTTTTACGGGCATCGGCGAAATTGGAAAGTTTGCTTGAAAGTCTTTAAAAAGTGCTTATATTTGACCATGGAAAAGGTGTGCGAACCCTGAATTTTGCACTGGGACTAAAAATTGTGTGATGATGAGATAAGACCTAATCCCTTTTCGTTTGTCATCTGTATCCCTAATGGTCTAGTGCAGGGGTGGCGAACACGAGGCTCTAGAGTCGCATGCGGCTCTTGGCCAATAGGAATGCTGCTCTTTGCCTCATATTTTCTATACACTGTGGCTCTTTGCCTTGTTTCATGTTTATTTTTTTTTTGTGTATTGAGGGTGGACACTTTCCTTGAAATCAACACAAGAACAATACTTGTTGGATTGTAAGGAGAGGAGTGTGTTATGGGAAATAATAGGTTTTTATTTGTGTGTGTCTGTCTGTCATGGCTCTTTTGACTCGTTGACTCTCACAGATAAAAATTTTGGCTCTTTGTGTCAAACTTGTTCGCCACCCCTGGTCCAGTGCATAGGTCAGGAATATATGGCTCGCGAGCCATATATTCCTGACCTACCTATATGGCTCTTTTTAAGAGTATAAATGGCTCACACGGATGAAAGAATCCCCAAAATACAGCAATGCTATAAGTTTGATTTTTGCAATCGGGAGATGGAATAAGAGCTCGCTCTGTCCACTCCACGCATTGGCCCGGTATTGCAGTACCTCCGGGAACGGTGCATTCGCACTGATCGCTGCTTGGCTCTGTGGCCAGGGCCTTGACTCAGCCTCTTGGCTGAGAGCAAGTGTCTCGGCCCCTTGACTTTGTAGCGTATTATGATTTGACCGATAACGGATAATGGATAATTGATAAAGAATATGAAAAATAAACCTTACAAAATTCCGGGGCTGGCAACCTTTTTCACCCAAAGAGCCATAAAGTTTTTGACCCAAAGAGCCATAAAGTAATATATGTTTACCGTTTGTTCTGTGGGTTTTCATCGTAAAGTGTCTCAACAGTGAACTTAATTTTTTTATTGAGCTTCCATATTAAGGATTCCCTAGCGTCGCACATCCAAAACAAGGATTGTTAGTGTGACACCTTGACTGTAAACCATAGTGCGGAGTACTCTCTTTATATACTTGACCGAATTGTTTATACTAAGAACACTTCGTCAGCTATGCACAACTAGACGGTGCTTATCAGAATTGGATCGCTATAGATAAGATTTGCATGAGTATAATTTCATCTCAGAGCCATCTGTACTCATGAAAAGAGTCATAGCTAGCTTGTGAGCCATAGGTCCCTGAACCCTCCAGTAAATGATACCAGTTTCTTCTTTGTACTGACCTTCCTTTCGCCCCACAAGTTATTAATGGTCCTCTTCCCTCGCCTTTTATCTGAGCCGTCAATGACGTCATCGTGCACCAGGCTGGCCGTGTGGATCATCTCCGAGATCATGGCCACGGCGCGCTGGCCAGGAAGTAAGTCTCTGGATGACCCATGAGAAAATGTTTGCTACTCATGCTTTTTTCCATATTTTTTTCCATATTTTTACCCTGCTCGGTTGCTGTGGATGTTGAGGGCCCGTGCCATCAAGACTACAATCATGGGCCGAATGGCTTTGCCCTTCCCGTCAAAGTAGTAATCACATAAAGACTTGAGCTCCACTTTGGAAACAAACAGCTCCTGGAAAAAAGTAACAAAGATACTTCAGATTGAACAGAGGTGCTTAATAAATTGGCCTAAATTCTTTACACGTCCTTTACCTTTTTAATGTCATCGTATAAACTCGTCAAATCTTTCTGAGCAAGCGTGAAAGGGTCTATGGGTTTGGCGTCACTATGAATCTTCCGACAGGAGCACACTGGTCTGAATAGAAAAGCACACGCATGATTAAATATCTCCCATACCAAAGGAAAATTCAGACAGGCCACGAGGGTTAGTCACAGCAGTCTCAAACTTGTATTATGAAAAAAATTAACAGACTATCTGTCAACAGACTGAGAGATAGCTTGTTCTCCAAAGCTATCAACACACTAAACCGCAGTCGTTAAACAATTGTAAATTGCAATATCCCGGTTTTAAGTGCCAAGCCCTGATAATAAAGGAGGTTTTGATTCTGGTGTGTAACGTCCACCCATGTATGACGCGCAGTTGCGCTGCGCACCCCTAATTTGTAAATAGGAATCAGTATATAATCCAGTCTCACTTTTTCTCAGCTCAGACTTTGCTGTTGAATGCAATGGGAATCAAACCCAGGTCACAGCAGTGAGAGCAACAAATTCTAACCACTAGACCACCAGTCATATCAATGAAAAGGCAGTCGATTTTATCTCATTATCACACCATTTTTAGTCTCTGTACCAGGGACAAATTTTAATTTCGTTGTGCGTTTCAGATTTTAAAATTACTGTTAATTTGTCACTTACAATGCTTAGAATGAAAGGGCACACATGGAGCACGCAACTAGCTTCTAGATTTTGCTCTAAAAATGCACCAGATCGATGTTTTTTGTTTAAACAAAATTTTCCTCCGAGAGACCCCCCAAAGATTGTCCACACACAAAGATCTCCAAAAATTATATATGAAACACTGTACATATAAATGAAATCTGATTGGAATCAAGAGTGTCACCTGAAATTTAATGATGTGGGCGTTGACCTCTGCAGAAAGCTCTGGTTAAAATGTAGCGATGGTGGCATCTAATCACAGAACAAAAAGATCATTAAGCATTTCTGCGGAAATGACAATGACATGACAATAATATAAACCTATTCAGCACTGGATTTGTCTTGAATTTTTATTTTAGGTGAATTCTGATCTGTTATAAACATGATTGAGTCAAAAAATAGACGCCTAAAATTAGGTTGTGTTTATCCCATTAAACATAGAACAAATTTGTTTCAAAAATAGTTTTAGAAGCTCCAGATTTAGTGCCACGGAAGTCATCTTTTCTAACATATAAAGCCCTCTCTTTGACAAAACTTTGGCACATTTTAATGTATTTAAATAACTGTTTCAAAACAGTTTTATGTCTCAAATATCAAAACGTTTCCCTAAATCTCCCATCAACATCGTGTAATAATAATTTTATAACATCTGCAATGTTGGACCCAAAATAACTTCTTTTGAACCTTTACTTTTCAACCAAATAATGACGTCTTTTGGACGGAAACTTTTGCACTTCCCAAGTCTTTTAAAACGTTTTATTACTGGTTAGGTATCAGCAATATTAAAAAGTTGTCCAAAATGCCCCTTTAATAGAAAACAAAACTTAATGTAATGACAATATAACATAACTGTCGGCCAAGTGGGTTCTTATTGATTGCAATTTCCCTTATTAAGCAATTATAAACCTTACAAACACAATGCAGCACCAATTTACACACAAGACAGACTATGTAGATTATAAAATCAAATGATATGTGTAAACAAGTTTATTTTTGTTACCAAATAAATGGTTTTGATAGAGGATAACATTTGCTAGTGTACTCCAATCAAATTAGAATTTTAGGATGATGTTTTCGTCTGCAACCAGGGACTAAGACAATCCGTATTAAAACTGAAATGGGTGTCACAACAAACGACTTTTTAAATTTCTGCGCAAAAAAAGAAATGCTAGACGGAATTAGTGCTGGGAATGTTACTTTAAAAAAGTAATTAGTAATAGTCACTCACTATTTCTTCCGAAAAAGGAACCGAGTTAGTAACTGAGTTACTCTATCGTAAAAGCAACTGGTTACCTGGAAAAGTAACCATTTCCGTTCTTTAAAAAGAAATTGAATGTCAAAGAATTTGAAAATTTTAGACCATTATTCGATTCAGTTGAATAGAGAAGAACAGACAGGTAGTTTTGTTATAGAATCTTGTAATATTTATTGAAGTTCAACAAAAAGAAACAGTAAACTATTTAATAAAATAAATATAAACAGTTAACAATATAAAGTGAGTTTACTAATTTAAAACTGACTCAAATGGTCTGTTGTAAAGATGGGAATTCAGACTCATTTTTTGAGCAGGTAATATGTTTATTTTGCCTTTTTCTATTCAAATCGCTCGTATTGAAATTGTTATGCACTCTACCATAAAGCTTATTTCAGTATAATAAGCTTTACGATAGAGTGCATAACAGTTCTCAATAGTGATTCATATACGGTGTGCATTACCGTTCGATTACATTCACAACAAATACAAAGACAGAATGGTTTGAGTTGTATTACATTCCCAACAAATGCAAGACGAAGTGTTTTTTGTTATATGTTCGCCATTCCATTCCCGAAAAGTGATATAAAAGTGAGATAAAACGAGTGTAAAAGTGGTTATAGTAGCGAGGGGAATGCATTTCTCGGCATAACACCGGCTCCCAATTCCAAGAAACGGCTCATGGAGACATTCCCTTCCCTAACGACACGGGCATAGAATGGGAAATCGAGTTTCTGAGCCCCATGTTATCTTAGTTTTTGCTGCCACCTCTGGTCTGTGTTGTATCAACAGCACTTGATGACATCAAACTCTAGAGAAAGAAAATTCAATTATTTTAAAGTTTAATTTGTGTGTGAACTACGGCGTGTTGGTGTCATTTTTAAAACGTGTTTTCCGTTTTTCTTAATTTAATGTGTGATCTAACAAGACAGGCTGCCGAGAAATATGGCAACAATTTGAAGCATTTACAAGCACTTCACCCAAAATCGAGCCCTTTTCATACCATGAAAAAATATTAAAAGTCAAGGATTTAAAGCACCTGTACAAGCCCTGTATTTAAAAATATTGTCAAATACATTTGCTGCACGATATTGTAAGATTTACAACGTTAAACTGCAACTTGCGGGCATCCAAGAGCATATATTTCCCATTCCTGGTAAGAAGGTCAAACATCCAAGAGTTTGAAATAGTTTCCGATAACAGCTTTACAAAGGTGCAAACTTAAACGCCGAATCAAATTAGTTATTACTGGTATTATTTTAGGCATTCGACTTTTATTTTAAGGTTAAATATCGATGAATGACCATGTCAAGATAAGCTTCTGGAGACGTATATTAAAGATTATAAGATATTATTACACATATACATTTATTAAAACATTAACTATTTTTGTAAAGATGCTGCTTGCATATGTAAGCAAATGACCTTCCTCGTTCCCCTTCCCGGTGTGACAGCGACCGACGCCCACCGCGGGCAGCTCACCTCGTCAGCACGCCAGGTACTCCAAGACGTCCAGGCAGCGGACGCTGCAGCCATGAGCGCGGGCCTCCGCTTGGAGCGGGGCCACTGGGCTTCTCGTAAACTTGAGGCGATACAATTTAGCGTCCGTTTGTGGCATCGCCGCCACAACGCGGCCGCCATGTTTGCCGTGGTTCGTGCGGCGGCGAATTGGGGAGGTCGCTCGTGACACGGAAGCGGAAGTTGCCTTGCGTAAAATAGTGATGTAACAGCTAGGCTAAATCGGTCTTAAATATACAAAAACATTTAGACGTACTTACCCTGCACACTACCAAGCAATTCCAAACAAATCAGAATCTTCAAACCAAATGCACTTTAACTTTATTTGGAGAAATAAACCGCGTTACATGAATTCAGTCACATGGTTGAAGTCCAAGTGTGTAATGTTCATACCTGTCAACCTGTACGTTTTTGCCGTACAAAGTACGATTATTATGCATTTTAAGACGTGTACGACGTACAAGTAAATGCAAATTTGTCAATTATGGGTAGCATTCGGTATACACCGACTATTACGAAACGGCAAATCAATCAAGTCAAACGAGTTTGCCGCGGTAGCCTCTATCTCGGTATCGTTTTTTTTTTTCGTTGCAAACGAAGCGATCGGTTTGATTAATTAAATTTGCATGTGTTTTTTCCTTCTACAGTGAACGTCCAAGCTACTTAATTTTTGAACTTTTTTGTTTTAAATAAATTTCATTCATGTCGAGCAACAAAATGTTAATTAACAATATATCTCATCTCATTAGCTGTACCGCTTATCCTCAGTAGGGTCGCGGGGGTGCTGGAGCCCATCCCAGCAATCATCGGGCAGGGGACACCCTGAACTGGTTGCCAGCAAATCGCAGGGCACACAGGGACAGACAACTCACTCGCTCATTCACACCTAGGGACAATTTGGACCGGCCAATCCACCTGAAATGCATGTCTTTGGAATGTGGGAGGTGTTTTATGTTAGATTTTCCATTAATTAATGACGACTAGCACACAGATGTATGTCACTCAGCTTTACCGGAAACTTCAGTGTTTACATTGACAGTTGGTGCCCCCTTATAACCGCACCGGGTGAAACACATACATTGTAACATCTCCCCTTTTTTTTTTCTTTTTTTTTTTTCTCCACATAGTGCTAAACAAAGTCCCGGAGGTGTGCAGGCCTCCTAACAACCCTGCCGCATCTGGTGGTGGTGACAACAGTCTGGGCCATCTGAGGATCCGGCACAGCAGCTGTTGAGCAGGGTTGAGGTGTGTCTGTGACGTAATCACCACCACTAGGGGCTGAGGTGGGCAGCGCCCCGCTGACCGTCTCTGCTGCTGATGAGACCCCTGGTGCTGGCCTCAGGTGTCTACGGTTGCGTCTCAGCACAGTCCCGTTATCCAGCTCCACCGAATAGGACCTTCTCCGGTCCTGTCGTACCACCGCTGCAGGTGTCCAGACAGTGCGTCCGGCCACATGTGACTGTACTCGCACCTGTTCTCCATTCTGCAGAGGCCGTAGTCCTCTAGCCCCCCTATTGTAATAACGAGCTTGTCTGAGCTTGTTTTCCTGCACAGCGCTACCAGTGTCCACAATCGCAGGTTTAAGCAGACTTTCACACATGGGCAGTAGTGTCTTTGTCCGTCGGCTCATCAGTCTTTGTGCAGGACTGGCCTGGAAACCCTGCGCGGGAGTGTTCCTGTGAGCCAGTATGGCTAGATATGCGTCCGACTTTGCCCGCAGGGCTTTCCCCATTAATCTTTTAGCCGTCTTGACGGCAGACTCTGCCTTTCCATTGCTTTGGGGATATGTGGGCGACGATGTTATGTGTTCAAATTCCCAAGACTGGCTGAATCTCTTAAACTCCTGTGAGCTATATTGTGGGCCATTGTCCGAAAACACCACATCAGGCACACCATGGCGAGCGAAATGTGCCTTTAACTTGTGGATGACTGTGGTGGACTTGGTATCAGGCAGATAATCAACTTCCCAAAAATTTGAGAAATAGTCCACAGTCACTACGTAGTCTTTATTATTAAAGGTGAAAATATCTGTACCCACTTTTGCCCATGGCCTCAATGGGAAGTCATGGCTCAGTAATGGTTCTTTCTGTTGTCGAGTGTCTACTTCCCTGCACACTTGGCACTTCCCTATATATGTCTTAAGATGTTCATGCATACCCGGCCAATACACACATTCTCTTGCTCTTCTGATGCAGTTTTCAATCCCTAAATGTGAGGCATGAATCTTCTCCATAATTTCTTGTCATAGAGCTGTTGGGATGACAGCCCTTTCTCCCCGAAAGATTACATTATTCTGTACAGCTAGCTCATCTCACATAGAAAAATATGGCCTCACCTCCAGCTCAACCTGTCCTTTCTCTTCCGGCCATCCTTGCAGTATTCTCTGTTTCAGCACCTGGAGGGCCTGGTCCTGTTCAGTCTCACTTTGGATTTTTTTTCGTCTCTCCCCTGAAATGGGTAAGTAATTAATCATATTCACCGTTTCAACTTCAGCTTCAACTGAACCCTCAACTGCACATTCTGGTAGGTATGCCCTGCTCAGCGTATCTGCAACAAGCATCAGCCTGCCTGGAACAAACACTATATCCACGTCATATTTCTGAAGCCTTAATAGCATTCTTTGTAGCCTCTTTGGGGCACTAAGCAGAGGCTTCCGTGTGATGGTTTCGAGTGGTTTATGGTCAGACTGTGCCACTACCTTTCTGCCATAGGTGTATTGGTGAAATTTTTCGACTCCAAATAGAATGGCAAGACACTCCTTTTCTATTTGTGCATATCCTCTTTCTGTAGAGGTTAGTGCCCTACTGGCGTACGCTATAGGTTGGCCCCCCTGCAAAAGTGCTGCACCCAGCCCAGTTTCGGATGAATCACATTGGAGAGTGAGTTCCTCCCTTGGATTGTAATATTTCAATACTGGTGCTGTGGCTATCATACCTTTTATTGCCCCAAAGGCAGAGTCCTGTATGTCAGTCCATTCCCAGATCACATCCTTGTGTGTCAGTTGCCTTAGGACCTCACAGCTATCCGATAGGTGTGGGCAGAATTTTGCGAGATAGTTCACTATTCCGAGCAATCTCTGTAGGCCCTTAATGTTGGTGGGTCTAGGCATTTCTTGTACGGCGCGTACCTTCTCCGGGTCAATTTTCAAGCCCTCCGATGTCAGCCTGTGACCTATGTACGGAACCTCCTTCTGTCTCAACTTCAGTTTGTCAAAATTCAGTTTGATGTTGCATGACCTGCATCGCTCAAGGAGTCTTTTCAGTTTCTCGTCATGGTCCCTTACTGCCCTGTCCTGACATTCCCCTTCTCCAATAATCAGGATATCATCAGCAATAATGCGTACGCCTGGTAACCCCTCAAGTGCCTGTGTCAGCCTGTGCTGAAACACCTCAGGAGCTGGGCTGATCCCCATTGGCATCCTCCTCCACCCGAACCTTCCGAATGGCGTCGCAAATGTTGTCAAGTAACTGGAGTGCTCCGTCAGTTTCACATGCCAGAATCCATTTTTTACATCACACACCGTGAAAACCCTGGCATTCGCCAGGTCTGGCAGGACATCTTCGATCGTTGGTAACGGAAAATGCTGTCTCTTCAGTGCTCTGTTTAGAGGTTTGGGATCAATACAGATCCTCAGCTTTCCCGATGGTTTCCTAACCAGGACCATGTTACTGATCCAATCTGTGCTCCTTTCAACTGGCGTTATTATTTCTCTTTCCACCAGGCTTGTCAGTTCTTGCTTCAGCGGATTCATCAGAGCCACTGGAACTCTCCGCTTTGGTAGTTTCACTGGTGCTATGCTTAGATCCACTTCCAGCTCATATGTGCCCGATAAACAGCCATCACCCTCAAACACCTGTGGGTATTGCTCCCTGATCTGCTCCTTCTCCAGTGTTTGTCCTTTGCCGTCTGCTTGTTGAACTATGTCATCAATGGCCATGATATTTTCTCTCTGTATTCTGACTAGATCCATGCCCTGCACTGCTCTGTTCCCCAGCAAGGGCACAGATGCCTGCCCGTCAACCACCATGAATTCAAGTCTGTACAGCTTCCTGTTTCTCGGATTTCTTATTTTAATCTTGCATTTGCCCAAAGGCTTCAGAGTGCTTTTATTGTACATGACAAGAAGCTGTTGCGTCTGCTCCAATTTTGTGTCGGGATTCAGCAGATGTAACGGAAGAATATTGCAACTTGCCCCACAGTCCAATTGAAATCTCACTGACTTATCCCCCAGCAGCATGGTCGCAAACAGTTGTCTCCCCTGCGCATTCTCCTGTCCTTCTGCACGAAGGCTCATAATTTCCTCATAGTCCTCCTCAGTTTCTGCCACACAGTGTATTCGCTTAGATTGTGCATCTGACGTTCTACATCTTGAAGCAAAGTGGTTTTGTTTCTTGCATTTACTGCAGACTTTCCCATAAGCAGGACAGCTCTCTTTTTTCCACTCATGTTGTTTCCCACAGTACCTACAGTTCCTAATTGTCTTTGGCCTCGCCCCCTGCGTCCCAGTAATCTTCTTTACTGCATGCACCTCTTCGCCTACTCCTCCCTCGATTGTCATCACATTTTCCTTCGATAGATCCGCTGCTCTGCATATTTCGACACTTCTCTCTAACGTTAGGTCTGCCTCGCGCAGCAAGCGCTCTCTCACGTGCGAGTCACGGATTCCGCACACTATCTTATCCCTAATCAACGAGTCTTTTGCAGTTCCGAAGTTGCACGTGTCCGCAAGAACTCTTAATTCAGTCACGTACTTATCAATCGATTCACCCGCGTTCTGGTTTCTGGAGAAAAACCTGTATCTCTCAACCGTTTTATTTGGTTTAGGATTACAGTGTTTGTCGAACACCGCTATTAGCTTGTCCAAAGTTTCCTCCCTCTGCTCTTCCGGTCCGAGTGTTGCCCACAACGTTCTTCCCAGTTCCCTGCCGGTGTTGTGCCCAAATCCGACTCCTCTGCAGATTCCTCCCCCCCTCGCGTGAACGCGCATTCTGCTATTCTGCTGCGCTTCCAACAAAAGCGATCATATTCTATATAAAATCCGACTCCTCTGCAGATTCCTCCCCCCCCCTCGCGTGAACGCGCATTCTGCTATTCTGCTGCGCTTCCAACAAAAGCGATCATATTCTATATAAAACGCTTATTAAAACAATAAAGCTGCCCAAATCCGACTCCTCTGCAGATTCCTCCCCCCCCACGCGTGAACGCGCATTCTGCTATTCTGCTGCGCTTCCAACAAAAGCGATCATATTCTATATAAAACGCTTATTAAAACAATAAAGCTGCCCAAATCCGACTCCTCTGCAGATTCCTCCCCCCCTCGCGTGAACGCGCATTCTGCTATTCTGCAGCGCTTCCAAAAAAAGCGATCATATTCTATATAAAACGCTTATTAAAACAATAAAGCGAGCTAATTATAACAATTGGGAGATCCTAGTCTATATAACGCGTTTATTTAAACAATAAAGCGCGATATAACGCGTTTATTTAAACAATAAAGCGCGAAGCGCGATCGTATTCTACAAATTGCGTTTGTTAACGCGGATGCAAAAGTCACCAATGTCAATGTACGCTATGATTTCCGCGATCACAAGTTATTGCACACAAATAGCCTTTATTTGATGTACTATAGTAGCCTTATGTAATGTATTTTTTATTGTAGGTAGTTATTCACTGATCGCTGGTTATTTTGGTAACCAGGCGACCATTGTATTTTCAGAGTATGGATTGTTCGTTTTGTACTTAATTTCGCATGGTCATAATGTATATTCCGCTGTTCTGTCCTTTCCATATGCACCTTATTCCACAGTGTGTCATCTCCGTTTTTCATGACCCAGGGATGATTCCATTTACAATGGGAAAATAAACACATCTTGTAATCGTGACGTATTTAAACTCATTTGTCTTGTGACTGCCCTGTGTTGCAAAGCACTCCAATGTTCTGTTCTGTTACTAAAATGAAACTGAGAAAATAATATATACTTTTACACAAAACTTTAAAAATATATACCTTGTGAATTCTGTTTTTGAATTCCTGGTGCTAAATGCCATTGTACTTATTTTCATTGCACTATTGTTACAATGCACTGTTCTTTGCAGTATAATCATCACTTAGGTAAGTTTTCTGAGCACTCCGCAAAGGTTTTTCGCCTATTTATTCCGGCTAAAATGTTGTGGTGTGTGTGACATGAGTTCTTGGAGCATACTCGACTGAAGAGCCATGATTAGCAATAAAAAATAAAAACATTAGTCCACTTAATTTAAAAATGTAATTTGATTTACTGCCTTAAAACATGAGTTAACACACCTTGTAATGGCAATTGTTTTCAATATCGTAAGTTATCTAAACTCTAAATTGTGAGTTGAAATAATATTAAATTTTTTGTTTGTTCAACAAGATAAAGCAAGTTTTCTTAAATGAATAATATAACATGAGTTGTATTGACTCAGTATCAAGTTCAAACAACAAATGATCATCAATTGAACAACTTGTTTGACTGAACCTTGTGTGTGAGAACAAAGCTTTTCTTTCAGTTGTGTTTACACATACCTTTTAAGGCAGCAAATGAACTTAAATTCTTAAATTGAAACACATAGATTTTTATTACAGTTTAGTGCACCTAAGCCCCATTTAGAGAGCCTAATGTGTTATTTTTTTATGGAGAGGGTCATGTATATTGAGTAGTGCTTTCTGCTAAGCCAACCGAATTGCATACCTAAGAGTATATTGTATGATAATATTTGATTTGTTTTTAAAAATGTACGATAAGTTGTAGCCTGTGTTGTATGTGGTGTGCTTGTTTATTTGTGACTTGACTCCTCCCTATTAGCATCATTCCACATTATCACTGTGTAAACTTTTGTGTCCAAAAATAAGACAAATGCAAAAGTATACTTGCTTGTTTTCTTCTGTTCTTTTCAATGTTTCACGAGATTGTAACAAAAATGCAACTTTTTACACATTAACAAAAAGAACTTGTCAAGTCAAGTCACATTTATTTATATTGTTCTCAATCACAGAGTGTCTCAAGAAAAGTATGAGGGGGCATCAGTCAGCTATTGAATAGAACTTGTAAAAAAAAAATAACTAAATAATAATAAATAACATAAATATATAAATAAAAGACATGTTTAAGGTTATCCAGCCACTACTGTTTGTCCAGGCCTTCTCGGTCAAAAATACACGCAGGACAGTAAAAACGACTGGTGGCAATGCAAGCCTGAACAGAGCTTGTATGGAACCACAAATTGCAGCTTTCACAGGAAATCTGAAAAAAGATATTGACAAAATAAAATGAAGAGTCCAAACTTTGCAAGTACTTTTGATAACTTAGCACATACAACCAATTTCTGTGCCACTGACACTAACATGTGTTTAAAAACTATAAACAGATAATAGCATTTCTCACCCAGTCTGTCTGTGTTTGTTTTCCTGACACTTTCCTGGGGTCGGTCTCGCCACAGATGCGGCACAGGTTAGAAAGGTCCTCTACAAAAATATAATGACAAATTACTCCTAAATGGCTATACATTTGTTTATTATTACTGTTAAGATTAAATGTATAGATACCTGTATTCTCAAGAAGAGCAGCTGCAATCCCCCAGCGCAATTCCCGAACGCATTCTAATGATGCTGGAAATGTAATTCTTTCCTTTGTAAGAAAACATTCAGCAAACTGTAGAAAAGAGTTTAAGAAATCAACATTTATCTTCCAAAGGTGCCTTTATGTTACTATTAGGAATACTATTTGTTTTGGATTAATTGTCACAAGTTCACATCCCATTTTGATCATGTTGACAGAGAACTAAATAATTGCACTATCCACTGGCACTTACCTTTAATACAAAAGGACCACAAGAAGTGGCATCTGTCTGGCATGGGTGTGGGACTGTGTGACATGTCCATCGTGAAATGTTGACCCCCTGAGCTCTTATGAATGCTCTGAGAAATAACAAAGCACTGTTACAATGCATTTTTGATCTTTGTCCTAATGGACAATACTCATTTAGCAGATGCTTTTGTAAAAAGCAACTGACACAATACTTGCATTTCATATAGGATGTTATTGTACTTGTAATTAACAGAACTCAAAACTGTATCTTCTTTCTAAACAAGTGACTGTGAGTTTAACCAACATTTACAACAGACATTAAACAAGTGAATGTATAGATACCTTGTAACATTTTGGCATCTTTTTATTTGGTGCTTGGATTCCCCAAGAGGGTCTAGAAAGAGGGCCCTCTTTTGTGGAGGGATCATTATCTGTTTTTAATGATATGAAATGCATTAGTAGAAATGTATGCAGATATTCAATTCACCCACACATACAGTGAAGAAAGCATCATGCTTTGGGGTGTTTTTCTGCACATGGGACAGGACAAGTGCACTGCACTAAAGAGGATGACTGGGGTGGGGCCCTGCATTGTGAGATTTTGGGGAACAACCTCCTTCCCTCAGTCTGAGCATTGAAGATGGGTCTTGGCTGGGTCTTCTAACACAAGAGCGACCCGAAGCGCAAACAGCCAGGAAAACTAAGGAGTGACTCAGTAAGAAGCATATCAAGGTTCTAGCATGGCACAGCCAGTCTCCAGACCTGAACCCAATCAAAAATATTTTAGTGAGCTCAAACTCTGTTTCCCAGCGACAACCCAGAAACCTGACTGATCTAGAAAACATCTGTGTGGAGGAGTGGGCCAACATCCCTCCTGCAGTGTGTGCAAACCTGGCGAAAGACTACAGAAAATATTTGACCTTTGTAATAGCAAACAAAGGCTACTGTACCAAATGTCAACATTCATTTTCTCAGGTGTTCAAATATGTATTTGCAGCTATACTACACAAATAAATAGTTAAAAAAATCATGCATTGTCCTTTCTGGATTTTTCTTTTTAGTTTATCTCAATTGCAGTGGACATGCACTTACGATGAAAATGTCAGATTGCCAAGATTACTAAGTGGGAGAAATTGCAAAATAGGGTGTTCAAATACTTATTTTCTTCACTGTAGACACAAAAGACTTATTTTACAAACATTATAATGGAATGTAGACAGCAATGGATACGGTAGAATAAATTGAGAATGGTCCATCTATGAATGAAATAATATTTATCTTACAGTCAGCATGAAATGATTGTTCTCGTTGATGATGCCAAAGATGTATTTGAACCGCAGAGGATCCAACTGAAAATATCAATATTATTCATAGAGTTAATAGGATTGTGCAGAAAATGAGTTTCATGTTGAAAATGTAAAGGTGATTACTAACATTTACTCTTTGTTTTTTGTGTTGCCAAAGTTTTGACATGGCAAAAGAGTCAAGTGCCACAGCTTTTTCAGTGGACTTCTTATTGAAGTCCCTCACTAAAATGGACATGTATCCATTCAGGACCTGAAGGACAGAAATAGAACAAGATATATATCTTAACAAAATGTGTACTGTAATATTACTGATGTCAAACTACAATGTAGTACTGCTTACCTCACTTTCGACTTCTACATTTGGGGCCGTTCTTTCTATGTCAGCATAGAATATTTTATATGGGCCTATCTTAGAAAGCAAGACATATACTGACTTTCCTGCCCACACCTCTGCTATTCCTGCAAATGAACATAAACTTTAGAATGTGTCAAAGCAACAGTGTTATATCATGGATGTCATAATATCCACATACATTCTCTCCTTCTCCACCCCACTCTCACTTTTACACTTTCTTTTCCCCTCTTCTTTCTTCTTTCTCTACCTCCCTGTCCTTCTCCCTCTATCTCCCCCGACTCTCTTCATCTCCCTTTTTCTCTCTTCCCCTCTCTCTCTCACACACACTCTCTCTTGCTCTCTCTCCTCCCCCTCCTCTTCTCTGTATCAATCTCATGAAAATGACATACATTCTCTTTATCTCTTCTCTAGCCCTCTCACAACCTCCCATTTTTTTCACACTCTCAAAACATACGTTGGGATGTTGATCCACATGCAGTTGTAGGTGTTGGAGTGGCATTAGATGACAGTTGTGCAGGTGTATTTGAGGAGGGAGATGCAGGCGCTGGTGTTGGGTTGTTTTTTGAGGATGGTGGTGTGATTGCCGGTGATGGGGTCGTCGTGGAAGACAGTTGTGCAGGCGCCGGTGTTGGGTTGTTTTTTGAGGATGGTGGTGTTATTGCCGGTGATGGGGTCGTCGTGGAAGACAGTTGTGCAGGCGCCGGTGTTGGGTTCTTCTTCGAGGATGGTGGTGTAATTGCTGGTGATGGGGTCGTCGTGCAAGTGCCAGTGTTGGGTTGTTTTTTGAGGATGGTGGTGTGATTGCCGGTGATGGGGTCGTCGTGGAAGACAGTTGTGCAGGCGCCGGTGTTGGGTTGTTTTTTGAGGATGGTGGTGTTATTGCCGGTGATGGGGTCGTCGTGGAAGACAGTTGTGCAGGCGCCGGTGTTGGGTTCTTCTTCGAGGATGGTGGTGTGATTGCCGGTAATGGGGTCGTCGTGGAAGACAGTTGTGCAGGCGCCGGTGTTGGGTTGTTCTTCGAGGATGGTGTTGCGGTGGACTGAGACGATGGTAGTGCAGGGGACGGGGTGGTGTCTGGCATTTTTTTTTAAAAGTCTTTTTGGTATGCGAGGGAATGTTGGAATGTATATCTTCAAGTGGTCTACATTTATATTTTTTAACACAGCCCCTTTGGCATCAACCAACTCTGCACTTTTGCTTTCAATCGCTGTGATCGTGTAGGGCCCCGTGTAGTTTGGATCCAGTTTCCCCCCCTTTCTTTGCTGGCTCCGGATGTTCATCCTCCACACCTTGTCCCCAACATGATATTCAACAGGTGAATAATTTGTTTTTTTGGTCATTTTTCCCTGGGCTGCCATGATGTTTTCCTTTGCTCTGGAAAGCAGCTCAGGGATATTGAGAGCATCAGTCACCTCTTCCTTCTCCACCGTCTCCTCGACACTGCCATCAATCTAAAAAATAAGGTACACTTATGAAAAGATATTTAGTGTCAAGTTCAGACAATTCATTGGTATTTAAAGCTTAAGGGCTTGATTGTACTTTTCCCTCCTGAAAACAAGCAAGCTAATCACATATACCAGGTTGGTCATTGCCTGGTACAATGATACTCCAAATACTTGGCATACAATACATTACAACACACCCTAAATATTGAGCCTGAAAATATTGCCCTCTGCCACAGAATTTAAATGCACTTTTCTTGACATTTTTTCTTCGAACTGTAACTGTATTTAATTACTATGACTATTACTACCAATGCATTGTTTGTGTTGTTTTTGTGTCTGTGTTTTGAGTAATATTGAATTATTGTAGTTCCCCAAACCCAGGACTAACCCTGTATTGCTCTGGGATTTGTGAAGGATACCGTGCCTCTCTTCCAAACATTAAAAGAAATGGTGAGAACTTCGTAGTCATTTGTTTTTTGGTTCTCAAACCAAACATGACGGCATCCAAGTGTTTGTCCCATTCTTTCGGCTGTCTCTCCACCAGCTTGCACAGTGATCTGAGGACATGACATAGATTAAAGATTATTCATATATTTAAAGGGTTTTACCCACCCATGACTCATTTTATTGTAAATATTAGGTTATTTAAATATTTGGTAACACTTAACCAGAAGAATTGTTCATCAGACAGTCATGATGCCGTCATATATGTGTTAAATCATGTTGACTTCAATTCAATATGTGTCCACCACGTGGATTACTGTCTTTATTATTGCCCTATGGTTCCAGCAAGATAATATTCAAAATGACAAATTGGCACTCCATCTACAGTTCAATCCCCACCACTAAAAACACAACATTTCATAACTCTATCATTCTAATTCAAACCTGCAGTTCCCACCTTTGGATTGTCCCGTTCATCTTCTCCACTAACCCATTAGTTTGGGGGTGATAGGGCGCACAAAGACTTCTTCGGATGTTTAGAACATCGCAGACCTCTTTGTTTAACTGTAGTTTGTGAATACATTTTTACACATGGGAACAGTTAATGCCATTTTATTTAAAAAAAAACAAAAAAACAATTTAATCAAACTTACTGCATTTACAAACTCCGTCCCCTGGTCTGTGAGGATTCTCTTTAGTGCCTCAAACTGGTGAACAAATTTCAAAAGACAGCCAGTGACGTCTTTTGCACTTTTGGTGGGGATGGCATAGGCTTGAGACCATTTGGTAAGGTAGTCAACCATTACACAAATGTATTGATTTCCATTTTCTGTGAGGGACAGCTTACCAACTAAGTCCATCCCCACCAGTTCAAAGGGCTCCTTAACCTTTAGAATAGAATTGGAAAAAAATGAGAAATGTACCTTTGAAAATGTAACTGTTTTATTGCTAAGTTTTATAATGCATACGGTATGTATATTCACACATATTTACCTAAACGTAACGTTGAAAAAGAGGACAATAGAAAATATAACTTACTGTTATTGGAATGATTTCGGTGTCAGCCTTTATTGATATTCTGTCTGATTGGCACGGGACACACTGTGTCACCTTTAATAAAACACCAACATTTAAAATGTCAAAAGTTCAATAAATTCTCACTTGACAAATGGTTTAAAGAAGTACATTTAGAACACAGATGTAATGTAGGCAACAATTGTCTTCAGGTACTACACTGATAAATAAAAATATGTACAAAAGTTGCAAGGAGTGGACAACATTTGCCAATATTCTCTTATAGTACGGCTAAATTTGAGTTATTATAATAGTTAGTCACCCATGCTTCGATGTCATCAGACATGCCAGGCCAATAGAAGCGCTTAGAAAGTGCATCTTTCGTTTTGCGCTGTCCACAGTGAGCACCAACGCTGCTGTTGTGGAACTCGTTGAAAAGATGATTCGCCTGTTCTGCACCACGGACGACTTTAGTTTTATAGGCAGTAGACAGGTTTTTATTACGTTCATAGTAGAGTTCTCCATCTGCAGAAAATAATAATAGTCTATATCAACAAGTATCACCAATCCAACCATGCAAAGATGAATTGTGCGTGCATTGTTGTATCTTTTGCACTAGCATAGAAAAAAACATCCATATCTTATTTATCTTTTTGTATATAAAGCCCAATATATCACATTACAAATTTTAAACGGCCTCCCATATCTTATTAAATGTAAAATGCATCCATTTAATATGCAATAGTACGACTGGAAACCATAAGAGTATTAATTGTGGGGGGTGGTAAAAGTTTAGCCAGAAAAAATGTAATTGGTTGTTTTTAACTCACTTTCAATGCAGAATTCATTTCCCTTCTTGCAGAACAATTCTTTGTCGCCTTGTTTGAATTATCTGGATAAACTCCATTGAGTTTATAATCCAAAATCTGCTGGTAAAGTATTGGGTCCATGGTTGATTAGGTAGGGGTCGTGATGAGAATAATATCACAGGTACAACACTTAACTGGGCCAGGACTACTTTTCGCGGATGAATATATGTCACGCATCACCCCTGTGCGTAAAAGGTGTACTGTATTATAATATTCTTTTGTATGGCATATAATACAAAATCACTATTTTTATCACTTCACTTTTGGAAATGTTATCAGTGGATTTTAAGACATCTTATTATAAAACAAGTGGTACATAGAAAAACAAAATAGTTTACGCACATTACTTTATATGGTAAGGGGGTGATGCGTGACATAATATTTATCCGCAGAAAGTAGTCCTGGACCAGTTAAGTGTTATACCTGTGATATTATTCTCATCACGACCCACGCCCTACCTATTGCGCCAAACTTATTTTAATTTGTGAAATATTTCAATAGATATGAATACATCTTAAGTTAACTCTGAGGTGAAAAATGTTGAAAGGTAACTAATTTGAAAGTAATTTCAGGCTGATTTGAATAACAGGTCAAATCTGACCTGCCAACACAATTTTTTTTTCAAGTTTTCTAAAAAATTACAAGGATTGGTTCAAAGATTCCAAGTACAATATAACAACTTTATGGTCAATAAATTGTCTATTTAATGCAAACAGCATTAAAACTAGATTTACCCATTTTTAAATGCTTATTTTTTTGTACTTTCTAGATAGATAGATAGATAGATAGATAGATACTTTGTTCATCCCCGAAGGGAAATTCACATTTCCAGCAGCATCCCTGAGCTGAGAACAATCGAGAACAATCGAAAATAACACGGGAGCTGCTGGAGTGGCTGCCATTCGTGACGGCGCTGCTTGTTATGTCCTCATAATAAAACCACGCACATCAAAACTATGGCACTTGGTTACTTTTAAATTTGATGCACAAAAAAAGGCAAACAAACAATAGGGCTTGGCCAAAACGGTTGCTTGGAAGAGCACAGAATGTTGATAAAAATTGCAGCAAAACAGAAGTGTCTCAAACCGTAATTTTCACAGCCCTTTTCCACATTCCTCTATAAATCTTCTTTTTAAAAGGGCCCAGCTCCAATCATGGCCTTGTTGCAAATGGAGGCAATTGGGCCATTATCAGCAGCAAGAATTGATGAGAACAAAAACACAACGACAGGCATTTTGCCTGCCCAACCCCCCTGCTAAAACAGACTCTGTTGGAGATACAGACTTGTAACTTCTAGAGTAACCTTCTGTGACATTAATAAGTCAGCACCGTGAATTTGGGGTCACTTGGAGTTTTTATTCAGGAGTTAGCAGGGGGGGGAGGATTTTGCCTGCCCAAATCCTCCCTCCCCTGCTAAAACAGACTCTGTTGGAGATACAGACTTGTAACTTCTAGAGTAACCTTCTGTGACATTAATAAGTCAGCACAGTGAATTTGGGGTCATTTGGAGTTTTTATTCAGGAGTTAGCAGGGGGGGGGGGGGGGGGGATTTGGGCAGGCATTTCATTTTGCCTGCCCAAATCCCCCCCCCCCTGCTAAAACAGACTCTGTTGGAGATACAGACTTGTAACTTCTAGAGTAACCTTCTGTGACATTAATAAGTCAGCACCGTGAATTTGGGGTCACTTGGAGTTTTTATTCAGGAGTTAGCAGGGGGGGGGGAAGATTTTGCCTGCCCAAATCATCCCCCCCTGCTAAAACAGACTCTGTTGGAGATACAGACTTGTAACTTGTAGAGTAACCTTCTGTGGCATTAATAAGTCAGCACAGTGAATTTGGGGTCATTTAGAGTTTTTATTCAGGAGTTAGCAGGGGGGGGGAGGATTTTGCCTGCCCAAATCCTCCCTCCCCTGCTAAAACAGACTCTGTTGGAGATACAGACTTGTAACTTCTAGAGTAACCTTCTGTGACATTAATAAGTCAGCACAGTGAATTTGGGGTCATTTGGAGTTTTTATTCAGGAGTTAGCAGGGGTGGGGGGAGGATTTGGGCAGGCATTTCATTTTGCCTGCCCAAATCCTCCCCCCCTGCTAAAACAGACTCTGTTGGAGATACAGACTTGTAACTTGTAGAGTAACCTTCTGTGGCATTAATAAGTCAGCACAGTGAATTTGGGGTCATTTGGAGTTTTTATTCAGGAGTTAGCGGGGGGGGGGATTTTGCCTGCCCAAATCCTCCCTCCCCTGCTAAAACAGACTCTGTTGGAGATACAGACTTGTAACTTCTAGAGTAACCTTCTGTGACATTAATAAGTCAGCACAGTGAATTTGGGGTCATTTGGAGTTTTTATCCAGGAGTTAGCAGGGGGGGGGGATTTGGGCAGGCATTTCATTTTGCCTGCCCAAATCCTCCCCCCACTGCTTAAACAGACTCTGTTGGAGATACAGACTTGTAACTTCTAGAGTAACCTTCTGTGGCATCAATATGTCAGCACAGTGAATTTGGGGTCACTTGGAGTTTTTATTCAGGAGTTAGCAGGGGGGGGAGGATTTTGCCTGCCCAAATCCTCCCCCCCTGCTAAAACAGACTCTGTTGGAGATACAGACTTGTAACTTCTAGAGTAACCTTCTGTGACATTAATAAGTCAGCACATTGAATTTGGGGTCATTTGGAGTTTTTATTCAGGAGTTAGCAGGGGGGGGGGGAGGATTTGGGCAGGCATTTCATTTTGCCTGCCCAAATCCTCCCCCCCTGCTAAAACAGACTCTGTTGGAGATACAGACTTGTAACTTCTAGAGTAACCTTCTGTGGCATCAATATGTCAGCACAGTGAATTTGAAAACTTTCAGACGTTTTTCATAATACTACTATTATTATTATTAATATTAATTATTTTAACGGCTGCTAATCTGACTTTTTGCACTACTGGCAGTTCTTTATAGCTTGCCACTCCTTGCACATTTGCTCTCTGCACTATTGTACTTACAGCGTTACTGTTACAGTGTTAATGTTACTGTTTACCTGACTTGTTAACCTGAATGCCCATTTTGCACATCTGGTTAGCTACTCCTCTTGCACTATCGGCACTATGGTATGGTAAAATACTATACGTAGCCATAATACAATACAACTTTTACTTATATCTGTACATTCGAGGAAACTGTGCGGGTCAGATGTATCGACATTTCGTTCTGTATACACGTGTACTAGAATGACAATAAAGTAGATCTGAATCTGAATCTGAGTAATAAAAACGAACTGGATTGGTCGAACACCTATTCAGTAACACATCGCATAGTGGAGGTATTCCTCTGTAGTTGGATCCCAAAACCAAAGAGCATAATAAGGTTTAAAGCGTGTCTTATTTTGCAAACAGTATAGGCAGGGAAGTCCGATTTTAAATGGAAAAAAAACCTATTTGTTTACACCGCGGGATCCAATGCAACCAGGGTTTCATTCACAATAAAAAAGACATTACATACGGATATTATAGTAAATCAAATACATATTATTTGTGTACAATTAGTTGTGATCGCGGAAATCATAGCGTACATTGACATTGGTGACTTTTGCATCCGCGTTAACAAACGCAATTTGTAGAATACGATCGCGCTTCGCGCTTTATTGTTTAAATAAACGCGTTATATCATGCTTTATTGTTTAAATAAACGCGTTATATAGACTAGGATATCCCAATTGTTATAATTAGCTCGCTTTATTGTTTTAATAAGCGTTTTATATAGAATATGATCGCTTTTGTTGGAAGCGCAGCAGAATAGCAGAAGGCGCGTTCACGCGAGGGGGGGAGGAATCTGCAGAGGAGTCGGATTTGGGCAACACCTGTTTCTCCAATCAAGTATTTGAACACTTTTACCTTTGTCTTGTCGTCTGACGCAGCCAAAGTTATGTCCACATACAATGAAAACTCATCTTTCCACGTCTTCCAAGTCTTCGCCAGGCAGCTGGAATGCCAATCCAATGTGGCGGGAGGTTTCAAACCGAGTGCATCCATTGTCTTTCCACGTTCGTTGATGCTGTCCTCCGCTTCTTCTTTCACTTCCCTTTCGTCACTCGACATCCGTTAGCGTCTATGAGTTCGACAATACTTCTGACACCATGTTTTATGTTAGATTTTCCATTAATTAATGACGACTAGCACACAGATGTATGTCACTCAGCTTTACCGGAAACTTCAGTGTTTACATTGACAGTTGGTGCCCCCTTATAACCGCACCGGGTGAAACACATACATTATAACAGGAGGAAACCGCAGTGCCCGGAGGAAACCCACGCAAGCACGGGGAGAACATACAAACTCCGCACAGGAAGTCCGGTAGCTGGATTTGAACCCACACAGGAGGTTCCCAAGACCTTAGAACTGTGCCGCACACGCACTAACCACTGCGCTGCCGTGCTGCCCTAATTAACAATAAATATGATGTGACAAAACACATGTACAATATAACATGTTAAACTACATAAATAAACACGTTTGAAAAAAAAATATGGCGTAAGATTGTTTTGTAAGGGAAAATACGACAGTTTGTAAGGCCATGGAGCCGTGGAAGTTGACAGGTATAAATATTTGATGACTGGTGTAACAGAGTTGAAATTTGATTGTTTTGAATGTTTTTTTGAATTCTCACAAAACTTGTGTTTTTGTTGTATTATTGTTAATATTCTGGTACCTCATTCAGTTGTTAAGTCATGGGCGTCTGCGACTGTTTTTTTTTGTTTGGCACTTTATGGGCTTCAGCGCTTGCCGTAGCTTAAGTGAATTAGTAAGCGTTGAAGGTAAGATGTGCCCAATATCAGTTGGATAAAAAAAATGCATATTTTGCTAGACATTTGAGCTGCTTTCGAAATTATTTTTGTATATAAAGATATATAAGTTGTTCTAAATGATGTATATTAAAAAAGCACTAAATAAGAAGTTAAGCAATACAGCTTGAAATGAAGATGCAACGTGTTTTGATGCAAACACGCCACGAGGTGCGGCCTGTTGAGTGATGACCCGTTCTTTTGTATCTTTAATATTTTAGATAATTGCAGTCGTGAACAGAGGCCCCTGACTTTTGTATTGTTTTGTTTATTGAATGCAGGTACGTGTGAAAGTTATGTTCATTGTTATTATCGAAGTTTCATTATTAATGTGCTCGCATGTTGTCTGCTTGCCGTAGCTGAAGTGAATTAGTAAGCGTTGAAGATAATTGCAGTCGTGAACAGAGGCCCCTGACTTTTGTATTGTTTTGTTTATTGAATGCAGGCAATAAACCCAGAGATTGTGAAACCTTGTGTCGTGCATGAAAGAAGGTCGCTACACTAGGTAGCACTGTAATGAACAAAAAAACTGCCAAATTAGCATTCGTAGCAATGCAAGATGCCAAACATGGAGGCGACTACTAGGTATAGATTCCGCTATGTAAAAGATATACACGTTTCTCCACCTATGAATATTTACAAAAATCAGCATTGGTGTGATAGTTCATGTTTTATTGACTTGTATTCAAATGAATGTTTGTTTTTACTGAATAAACGTTTTTGTACCACTAGGAGGCACTGAATATTACACACTGTCCCTTTAAAGAAATAGGTGAGGGGTGGCCTGAAGCAGTCGATTTTGACTGCTTTAATGGAACGGTCAAACTCAAATTGTCATTGTATCCTTAACTATATATTCAAACGGCTTGGAGGAATCGAGTTTCTTCTTGTCGGTGATTTCCACACTGGAAAACTACCAATTCAACTGTGAGAAGCAAATTATGCTGTTGTGGAGGGTTTTACATAATTCACCCACGGAACCATTGTTTAGTTAGCGAGTTCCTAGGGGGACTCTTAATTCGGCCGGCTCGAGCCACTCGGGTGTTTGTTTTGTTATTGCAAGTTTAAATGTCATTAAAGCAGCTTTCGTTGGCACCTTTGTTTGACACTCCGCCTACGACTCCCGTCTCTGCCCGCTACATTGGTGACCCCGACATTAGTCTCGTGGAAGTTTCCGAGGCCGTGCATAATACTGAGCATACCGACATGGCATACGCGCCCGTTCTCAAGCTCCCCGAGTTCTGGGAGTCATCGGCGTTAACATGGTTCGCACAAGCAGAGGCTCAATTCGCCCTGCACGGAATCACTAATGATGACTCTCGCTATTACCACGTGGTGTCTGCTCTGGGGAGCTCAACTGCAGCCAGAGCGGTGAGCTTCATCACATCCCCTCCTGAACTGGATAAATACTGTATAAGGGACTGAAGGCATATCTCCTCAGGATCTTTGAACTGTCGCGTTCTGAACGTGCTCGACGCCTCCTTGCTATTCAGGGCTTAGGAGACAGTAAGCCATTGGATCACATGGAAATGATGTTAAACTTGCTTGGCACCGAAGAGCCAAATTTTCTTTTCACTGAACTTTTTCTGCGTCACATGCCGCCGCATGTCCAGACGGCGCTGGCGAATACAACCATTACAGATCCGCGTGCACTGGCAGAGGAAGCGGACCGGTTTTTCCTGGCCACACATAGATACACACATGAGGTGCTGGCCCCTACACGCACCTACACACCATCAAGTGCGACGCCCCCAGCCAGCAAGGCACGCGCGGCCACTGACGGTCAGAATGTGTCAGGTCTGTGTTACTACCATGCACGTTTTGGGCCCAGGGCCAAGAAGTGCCGTCCCCCTTGCACCTCCAACGCGACGGGAAACTTCAAGGCCTGCACTCTGTAGCGGCCGTGAGTGCAGGCGCAAGAAACCGGCTACTGTTCATCCGGGACGCCATCTCCGGCCAAAAGTTCTTGTGTGACACCGGGCCCAGAGGAGCGTCCTCCCTGCCACTGTGGACGATGTGGGAGGGGGAACACATGGACCTCCATTAACTTCTGCCAATGACACCCCCATCTGCACATACGGGACACGGACAGTGGACGTGTGTTTTGGGGGTCAGCAGTTTACATGGGACTTTGTCACTGCGGATATTGCTTTTCCTCTTCTTGGTGCAGATTTTCTGTGTGCCAATGGATTACTCGTCGATGTGAAAAATGGCCGCCTCGTTGACGCATTGAATTTCTCCTCTCTCGCGTGTGTCCGCGACAAAGGGATTTTTGAGGGTCTGTCCAGCTCTCTCTTGGACGGTGATATTTACCACCGGCTCCTCGCTGAGTTCCCCGGTCTGGCGAAGCCCACCTTCTCAGCCTCCACGACCAGACATGGGGTTGAGCACTACATTGAAAC